>NW_027223757.1:86640074-87111119 GCF_028538775.1 Myotis yumanensis | reverse complement strand
AATGCATTTTTAATCTATTTTTATACATTGCAATCAAAGGAGGGGATGTAGGTGGGTTACATGAAATCCATTGGTGAAAGACTAGAGAGGCGGGAGAAAGCAAAGCGGTGAAACCCCTGGGATTGGATAAACAGTAAAATGATAGACACATGCTTAGGTGGGTGCAGGGTAACCAACAGTCAACAATTAACATAACAATGAAGGAATTGGTGGTATCTGTCCTGGCACCCAGCATATTAGGTTGTGCCCTGAAGGGTCTGGAAAAAGGGAAGCTACAAGTTACCCAGACATTTCAAGAATATGTTATCATAGGTGCAAAAAGACAGACAGGCTCAGTTAAGGTAAAGACTGACCTTGTCAGTGAAGATACCGGCCTAGGATGTAACTGCCCACCATAACTGCTTCTAGTTAAAGTTTAATCTCAGACCATCCTTTGTGGTTACTTTAGGTTTCTGAGTTTGCAAGACTGGCCTGCATGTCAGGTTAGCAAGTGGCCCCTTTGTCCACCGAAGGAAGGAAGGAAGGATGGAAGGAAGGAAGGAAGGAAGGAAGGAAGGAAGGAAGGAAGGAAAGGAGGGAGAGAGGAAGGGAGGGGGGAGAGAAATAAATAAATAAGTTAATTGATTAATTAATTAAGTAAGTAAATAAGTAAGGGAAATGGGAACTTACAAAATCATCAGAGGGCTAGACAAATGGAAGTCAGGGCCCACTGTAGACTTTGGCTTAAGGTCACACCTGCACACCTGTCACCAGCTGCTGTCGCTGCTAGAACTCCTAACGTTGCTGGAGCTGCTCCGCCCCAGGGAGCTGGGGACAACATGGATACGACAGTTTCTGCAAATCCCACGTTGACCGGAGCCCACTCAATGCCAATGTCCCTGCAGAGGAAATGGCCTCTGGCTCCAGGGATACCGGCCAGAGCTCATGCTGATGCCTCTTGTGGGCAAAACTGACATTGCAGCCAGAATCCCAGCAGCATGGCACTCTGGGAGATGTCACTCTTACCCTTTCTGGCTCCTATGATACAGAAGGAACAGAGAAGAGGCTGTGTACGGTGCCAAGTGCCTGCAGACAATGCCCAGCCACCCTGCCCCACCCCCTGGAACTCATTTGAACTTCAGCCGGGTGGTAGGTCCATCGAAGCCTGTGGTCTCTGCCCCAAACTCGCCTCTGCTGCCTTGTCCTCACAGTCCTGGGGGCAGAGGACTGCCAAAGCCCCGCCCATTCCCCACCCCTCACCCACCTCCCTAAACCGAGGTCTTCTTATCCCCAACCTGGCTCCTTCGGCACCAAATCCAGAGCCGCTGCCAGAGGTGAGCACTGCCTAGAGAGCCAGGAAGCTCTGAGAGCAGGGCCGAAGCCTGGCAACCTCACCTGCCCTGTCTGAGCCACATCCTAAAGGGCATCTGTCTGTCTCACCCCGAGACTCTGAAGTTTCCAACTGGCCTTTTCTTTTGTTAAAACAAGCAGAATGCACATGGTTTCACATCAACGTGTACACATGCAAGGCCCCAGGGAGCTGGGCGCACCTTTCCTGGGTCAACTCAGCCACTGGCCAACTCACTTTAAAAGGGGGTGGAAGGATGGGGCTGGGAAGGAGGTGCTGCAGAGGCAGAAGATAGACAGGCCAGGAACTGCCCTACCTGGCCACCCATCCCTCCCCCTGACAACCCATCCCCCCACCTGACAACCCATCCCCCCACCTGACAACCCATCCCCCTCCTGACAACCCATCCCCCCACCTGACAACCCATCCCCCCACCTGACAACCCATCCCTCCCCCTGACAACCCATCCCCCTACCTGACAACCCATCCTTCCACCTAACAACCCATCCCTCCCCCTGAGAACCCATCCCTCCACCTGACAACCACCCCCCACCCGGCAGCCCATTCCTCCACCTGACAACCACCCCCCCACCTGGCAGCCCATTCCCCCACCTGACAACCACCCCCCCCACCAGGCATCCCATTCCCCCACCTGACAACCACCCCCCCACCTGGCATCCCATTCCCCCACCTGAAAACCACCCCCCCCACCTGGCAGCCCATTCCCCCACCTGAAAACCCATTCTCCCACTTGACAACCTATCCCCCACTTGACAACCACCCCCCGCCACCTGGCAGCCCATCCCCACCTGACAACCACCCCCCCACCTGACAACCCATCCCTCCACCTAACAACCCATCCCTCCCCCTGAGAACCCATCCCTCCGCCTGACAACCACCCCCCCACCTGGCAGCCCATTCCCCCACCTGACAACCACCCCCCCACCTGGCAGCCCATTCCCCCACCTGGCAGCCCATTCCCCCACCTGACAACCACCCCCCCACCTGGCAGCCCATTCCCCCACCTGGCAGCCCATTCCCCCACCTGACAACCACCCACCCCACCTGGCAGCCCATCCCCACCTGAAAACCACCCCCCCCCCACCTGGCAGCCCATTCCCCCACCTGAAAACCCATTCCCCCACTTGACAACCTATCCCCCACTTGACAACCACCCCCCCCCCCACCTGGAAGCCCATTCCCCCACCTGACAACCACCTGCCCCACCTGGCAGCCCATCCCCACCTGACAACCACCCCCCCACCTGACAACCCATCCCTCCACCTAACAACCCATCCCTCCCCCTGAGAACCCATCCCTCCGCCTGACAACCACCCCCCCCACCTGGCAGCCCATTCCCCCACCTGACAACCACCCCCCCACCTGGCAGCCCATTCCCCCACCTGGCAGCCCATTCCCCCACCTGACAACCACCCCCCCACCTGGCAGCCCATTCCCCCACCTGGCAGCCCATTCCCCCACCTGACAACCACCCACCCCACCTGGCAGCCCATCCCCACCTGAAAACCACCCCCCCCCACCTGGCAGCCCATTCCCCCACCTGAAAACCCATTCCCCCACTTGACAACCTATCCCCCACTTGACAACCACCCCCCCCCCCCACCTGGAAGCCCATTCCCCCACCTGACAACCACCTGCCCCACCTGGCAGCCCATCCCCACCTGACAACCACCCCCCCACCTGGCATCCCATTCCCCCACATGACAACCACTCCCCCCTCACCTGGCAGCCCATCCCCACCTGAAAACCACCCCCCCCCCACCTGGCAGCCCATTCCCCCACCTGAAAACCCATTCCCCCACTTGACAACCACCCCCTACGTCATAATCCCCCCTCCCACCAAGGCCAGTGGCTGAGGTCCTTCGTGCCCAGCACCCAGACTGGGCTGAGGAAACCGCTGAGGGCAGGCGTTGGGGAGGGCAGAGAAGGGAGGGGAGGTTTACAGGGAGACTGGGCAGGTAAGAGCAGGTGTGAAGAACTTGGACCACCTGAGAGGAAAAGCAGGAGCTGGGCAGGACCGGGGGCTCAGGCCCCTTCCTCCCTCCTCCCGCTGTGGCTCCCTTGGCAGCCCCTCAACTAAGCCCTCCTGGAGCAGTTGAAGCTGCAGCCGTGCCAATGACCTTGCGGCTGCACATCCAGCTTAATCCGTATCGTGTCACAGTGAAGGCCTCGCTGTCACGGGGGGATATTTATAACCTGCCTGCCTGGCCTGGTACCTGGAGGCCCCTGGAAACTAGGCCACAGGAGCCAGGGGGGGAACAGGCCCTGCCCCTGCCCCCACCTCCCAGCCTGGGAGGTCCCAGGGAGTCAAGCCCAAGTTAGGGACAGAGGAGCCAGAGCCCCTCGGTCCCCAGCTAGAAACCTGCCCAGCCCCTGGGTGAGTGGGTTTCCAGAAAGGGCTTCAAGTGCCAACAATAAGCTTGTCTCTGTGCTGTGTCTCCTGCCTACGCATAATGAGGGGTCCCTTGGCACATTTGCCAGCTGAGTGCCTCTTCCCCAGACGCTTTCCCTCTTGGTGATCAAACTGCCCAGGAGCTCCCATGCTTGGGGTCAAGTACAACAGCAAGTACTTCACCCACACCATCTCCCCACCGCTCCACATGGATGTGTGGTCTGGTCACTGAGGACTCAGACCCCCTGGGGGCCAGTGCGAGCTCCACTGCTCTCTGCATGACCTTGAGAAACCTTTCTCTGCCACTGATCTCTGCATGACCTTGAGAAACCTTTCTCTGCCACTGCTCTCAGAATGACCTTGAGAAACCTTTCTCTGTCATTGCTCTCTGTATGACCTTGAGAAACCTTTCTCTGTCAGTGCTCTCTGCATGACCTTGAGAAACCTTTGTCAGCGCTCTCTGCATGACCTTGAGAAATCTTTCTGTCAGTGCTCTCTGCATGACCTTGAGAAACCTTTCTCTGCCACTGCTCTCAGAATGACCTTGAGAAACCTTTCTCTGTCATTGCTCTCTGTATGACCTTGAGAAACCTTTCTCTGTCAGTGCTCTCTGCATGACCTTGAGAAACCTTTGTCAGCGCTCTCTGCATGACCTTGAGAAATCTTTCTGTCAGTGCTCTCTGCATGACCTTGAGAAATCTTTCTGTCAGTGCTCTCTGCATGACCTTGAGAAACCTTTCTCTGTCAGTGCTCTCTGCATGACCTTGAGAAACCTTTCTCTGTCAGTGCTCTCTGCATGACCTTTAGTAATCTTATGGGAAACTTTCTGTCTCAGTTTGCTCATCTATAAAATGGGCTTTACAATGAGGACTCCATGAATAAAAGGCTGAGAATGGTGCCTGGCACACAGCGCTCAGTGTGTGCTAACTTGGATAGAAAGGTGTATTGGTCAGGAGTAGAGGCCCAGAGCCAGGCTGCCTGGGTTCAAATCCTGAGTCTGCCGCTCCCTGGCGGAGTGACCTGGTGCCCATTATTTGATGTTTCTGGGCCTCGGTTTCTTCCTCCCTAAGATGGGGAGGGCAGTACCTGCCACACGAGGCTGTTGCAAGGATTAAGTAAGTTAGTATGTAAAGCTCTAAGAATGGAGCCTGGCACACAGTAGGTGTTCAGTTAGTATTAGCTCTGATGATGGTCATGATTATTTAGGCAAGATTTTCCTCCAGCCAGAGCTCCCTCTCTGCTTCCTGCCTCCACACTTAGCTGGCACAGTTGCTCTCCTTCCCACTCGCTCTTTCCTCCTCCCTCCCAGTTCAAATGCCTCAGAATTACTTACAGGTTCCACCTCCTCCATGCAGCCTTCCCTGACCATTCACTGGGCTTTACCGCCTCCCTTCTCTAATCCTGAGGCCCAAGCCCCAGTGTGATTCCTGAGTAAACCTAGAGTCTGGACCCCGAAACATGCTCTGCCCCGCTCACCTCTCCAGCCCTCGGAGCACAGAGCCCAGCTCTGAGCTGGGCGAGGAGCCAGTCAGACCTGTCCTGGCTGAGCCTTGTCCTTTGCTCCAGGCAGGCTCTGAGTTCCTGGGATGGGGAGTGCGCCCTGGCCCCCAGCAGACAGACAGACACACACACTCACATTCACACACACACACACACACACACACACTCACACTCACACATACACACACACACTCACACACATATACACACACTCACACACACACACTCACACACTCACACACACACACACACTCACTCACACACACACACACTCACACACACACACACACACTCACACACACACTCACTCACACACACTCACACTCACACTCATGCACACACACTCACACACACACACACTCATGCACACACACACACACTCACACACACACTCACACACACACTCACTCACACTCACACACACTCACACACACACTCACACTCACACTCACACACACTCACTCACACTCACTCACACACACACTCACACTCTCACACACACACACACTCACTCACACACACTCACACTCACACTCACACACTCACACTCACACACACACATTCACACACACACACACACACTCACACACACACACTCACACACACACTCACACACACTCACACACACACTCATGCACGCACTATGCTTATGCCCTGTAAGGTGAAACTTACTAGTAGTTGTTTCCCCAGAAATAGCCCCGCGTTCCCACTGATGACAACCAAAATGCACTTTCCCCAAGCCCAGCCATTTTCTGGACTTTTCAGCCCAACAGAGGAACAGGCCGCAAGCCTCCCGTCCCCTGGGAGGTGGGGCACACCCAGGAGGCCAGGTGGGGCTGGGCAGGCTGTTTTAGGGGTGCAATGGGGCACCTAAGTCCCACCCCCAGGCGAGGGCCCACTGCGGGGGTGGGGAGAGTGACTTGCTGCTGCTGCTGCCTTGTCTGCAGCAGAAAGAAGCACCGAGTCATGCTTTTCCCTCCTCTGAAAGCCCACGGACAGCAGGGCAGCTGTCTGACCCGGCGCTGTTAACACTCGCTGTGCCCAGGCCACACTCAGCCGGGGCCCATACGAGGGCCCTGCTGACAGCCCCCCTCTACCCCCCTCAACACACACTCCACTGGCCAGGCTGGGCTCTCCAGAGAGGCCGGCCCCCCAGGAGCTGTCACATGCAGGGCTCCCCCCTCCCTGCCACCTTCCTGCCTCCCCCAGGGTCGCCTCACTTTCTGGGGTGCACCCTGGACAGGGAAACATCACTCATGCCACAGGGGCCACCTTTGGTGGGGGACCCCCTTTCTCCTATGAGCCGGGCAGGGGTAGGGCAGGAAGGGGTGCAGCGGGGCAGGGGGGAGCACTTCCTCTGCCGTCATTGGCCTCTCGGGTGTCAGAGGGCCGCTGTCACCAGCCTTGCTCAGCCCTTTCTAGCCTCCCCGGCGGCCTGCCCTGTGGATGAGGAGGGGAGGAGGCCCCTCCTGCAGTCCCTCTGTGCCTGAGCCCTGCCCTCGGCCCACATTTCTTCCCCTGCTCCCTCTAACAGGGCCGGGACAGGACCTTCACCCTAGCATTCTGACAGAGAACCGAGCATGAACCCCTCTCTGCTTTCTCTGTCAATCACCCCCAAGGACAATACCTTCCCCAAAAGGCATCTGTCTGGTGGAGGGAGCCCAGGCCGGAGAGGGGGTGAGAGGAGCCTCGCAAGTCCAGCCACAAGCAGTGAGACCAGGCGCTCCCTCGCTGAGCAGCAGGGTCATGCGGTGGCACCAGCGGGTATTCATACAGCACATCCCAGCTAACAGCCCTTCTTCACCCTTCGGCTGGTTACCCTCTGCACTCCAGGAGGGCCCTGAGGCTGCCCCATCCTCTCCCACACGGGAGGGAACTGAGTCTCCCTCTGAGCAAGAACATGCCTGGCGTCTCTTGGCCTGGAAGGATGGAAGGATGGATCAGATGTCACTGGTGCCCCCAGACCCCCTGCACCAGTGGGCACCCCCTCCACCCCCAGCGGCTGCAGAGTTAGCTGCCAGTGGCTCACAACCACCTTCTCCAATGGGCTGTCCTAGGCTGACAGGACAGGGGCCCATTAGGCCCATCACACCCCTCCCTGGACTGGCCCTGGGCTAATGACACTGTCAGGACAGAGAACCAGCCCCTTTGTCTTAAGATGGAACAAACTGCTGGGTCATCCTTGCTCCAGCACTCCCCTGGGACCAGGCGGTTAAACCTCACCTGCAGTGGCATCTCGGCCTAGATCCTTCTTCTCCTGCCTCTCCTGTTCTCACGCCCTCCCAGCTTCTCCTGAGTCCCGCTCAACAAATCACACACACACACACACACACACACACACATGCACACACACGCACACACACACACGTGCAAACACACACACACACACACACACACACACACAAGTCCTCCACTCCTAGGACACAGAAGGGATAGGGCAGGGGTTTCTGATCCCGAATCTGCGTGCTCCTGGCTCTCCCTGGGGCATCCGGTGGGTGTCTGCGGTGGTGAGAACCTGGCTTTCTCAGCCCCTTCCCTGGAAACTGGAGCCCCTGCACCGCCCACCTCCCCTGCTGGCTCCCGCCCCTCTCCCACCCAGGCTGTGGCAGCCCTCGCAGTGACTCATGCCTGTCCACCACCCTTGATGGGCCTTCAGATTGCTACCCAGAGCCCTGACTTGTTACGCACTGCAGATGGCAATTAACTGCATGATATGAAAATATCCGACCCTAATTATTTCAGGGAAGAGGCCAGGGAGCATTAATAAATGATGAGGGAGTCTGTCCAGAGCGCTCACTGGGCCCGCACCAGCCTGCAGCAGGCTGGGGAGTTCAGAGGCGTGGGTGGCAGGCACCAGGAGGTGCCAGGGAGGTGCCAGGATCCACCAGGGGAAGTCAAGCCGCTGTCCTTGCCTGCAGACAGCGGAAGCAGACCACGGTGGTCCCTGGGTGCTCTGGGGAACAGCTGATGGGCAATGCGATCCGTGAATGAATTCCAGGAGAACCCCAGTCACTCCATTTCACTTCCATGTCTGCCTCCCCTTCCTCATCCCCTTCCAGGCAGCAGGCAGACTTTCCCCTTTCCCAGATTAGTAGATCTCCTCTCTGCCTCGCCCTGAGGTGGCCCACGTGGCATTATACCCGTGGGGAGCAGTCAGATGCCAGGAAGACCGAGTTCTGAGCCGCTCAGGGCTTGCCCTTTGCTTGAACAGTGTGTCTTTTTTTTTTTTTCCTCCAGCAACATAGCACAACAAAGCCTGGGAGAGAAAGTAAAAATCTTATTTACGGATCCTTTTTTGTGCCAGCATGAATGCGGTGCTCAGGTGCGCACACAGACTGGAACGGACGGGGACTCCCATATCTGAAAACCTAAATATGAGTATTGATATGTATCGGGGGAGAGAGGTTTGCTTCACAAGAGGATTTGCAACAGGGCTCCTTTAAACAGCGTGCAACCCCAGTGCACTGCACAGAGTGTGATTTACAAAATGGGGCTTCCCTGAACATTTTCAGAAGCTCGTGCACCTTGGGGGTGTCCGTGTGTGCTCATTAATATGCAGAACTTGCCAGTGCCTCCCTCCATCCGGCTGGGGGCGGGGCGGGCGTTCTGGGTGGCAGTCCTCCCCAGAGCTGGGTGGCTCAGGCCTAAGAAATCTGGTCGCAGAGCAGCCCCTCGCTAGGACTGCTCCTCCGCCTCCAGCTGGTAAAGAGGGGACTGTCACTTTATCCCACGACCACCCCAGACCCGCCTCTTGTCCTCCAAGAGCCCTATCTCTGATGCTCCCTTGTTTACTCCCAGCCCTGCAATGGGGCAGCCTCCCGTGGACGTTTTGAGGGGCGTAGCTAGAAAAGAGGGTATCAGTCATGTCCAGCAATTCCCTCACCTGACAGAGGAAGACATAGGCAGAGGCTCCTGATCTAAGCCACTCGTGCTGCTATCCCAGCCACCCCCATAGTGCATGGCGGGGCCAAAACCGGAGGAGAAGACCGGCAGGCCAGCCTTGCTGTCCCGGCTCCTCCAGCCCCTCTGCCTCGTCCTCCCCCCCCCGCCCCACTCCGCCCTTCTCTAGAGCACAGATGTGCCCTGTGAGCTTTAGCTCGCCTATGACACCCTCTCGGATGAGATTTGAACTCACTCCCTGGGTAACAACCCCATCTTCTTCTTAAGACCTCACCCTTCAGAGCCAACTGCTGTTCCAGCGTCTAGGTGGGGTCCCACAGGACAGTCCTGCTACACCCTTCGGGGGACTGAACACCAGGGACTTGAAGACAGAACAAGGAGTAAGACTCAGGTCTCCCCTAATATTCAGTCTAGACCTTGTCCCAGGAGACAGACACACACCCCGTAAAATCTAAGCTCATTTTAAAAAATTGATTTCAGAGAGGAAGGGCGAGGGAGAGAGAGATAGAAACATCAATGACAAGAAACATCGATCGGCTGCCTCCTGCATACCTCCTACTGGGGATTGAACCAGAAACCCAGGCATGTGCCCTGACTGGGAATCGAACTGTGACCTCCTGGTTCATGGGTCGACACTCAACCACTGAGTCATGCTGATCAGGTGCTTTTTTTTTTTTAATATAACAATAAAGCTAATCATAATAGCAAATGCTTATTACAAAGAACAGCGGGCACATATGGCACCTATGACGGGCACTGTTCTAAGCCCTTTACATACATTAAAGAAGTTGCTGTCATTACCACATCACCCCCAAGAGACCCAGAGAGGTTAAGTAATTCACTCAAAGTCACACAGCTAGTAAACGGCACAGTAGGGAGCTGGGCCTAGGAAGTTTAACTGCGGAGTCCCAGGTCTGTCTCCTGAGCCCTTCAGGATCAGGTCCCTGCTGATATCTCTGACCTCACACCCTGTCTAGCTACCAGCGCGCCCCCCCCCCCGCCCCCCGCAACTCCTCACAGGGATCTGTCTTTCCTGTCCCCTCTGCCTGGAGCAACCCCACCCCTCACAGGGGTCTCTTTCCTGTCCCCTCTGCCTGGGGCACCCCATCCCCTCCCAGGGGTCTCTTTCCTGTCCCCTCTGCCTGGGGCACCCCATCCCCTAACAGAGGTCTCTTTCCTGTCCCCTCTGCCTGGGGCACCCCATCCCCTCCCAGGGGTCTCTTTCCTGTCCCCTCTGCCTGGGGCACCCCATCCCCTAACAGAGGTCTCTTTCCTGTCCCCTCTGCCTGGGGCACCCCATCCCCTCACAGAGGTCTCTTTCCTGTCCCCTCTGCCTGGGGCACCCCATCCCCTCACAGAGGTCTCTTTCCTGTCCCCTCTGCCTGGGGCACCCCACCCCCTCACAGGGGTCTCTTTCCTGTCTCCTCTGTCTGGGGCACCCCATCCCCACACAGGGGTCTGTCTTTCCTGTCCCCTCTGCCTGGGGCACCCCACCCCTCACAGGGGTCTCTTTCCTGTCCCCTCTGCATGGGGTGTTTGGCCTTCAGACCCACCTATCTCCTCGGAGAGGCCTAGCCTGACAACCCTTAACCACCCCTGCACCTTGCAGCCGTTGTGCACCCACCTGCTTCTCTTCCTCCAGCATTTCTCACTGAAATGACCTTACGTCAAGGTTTACTGTTTCTGCACTAAAATGTCCACTCCACGGCACAGCGAGCCTGCCCTTCTACCTCAGCGCAGGCGCCCTGCACCTAGAGCTCCAGGGCCGGCACATGCTGCACACTCGATAGAGACTTAGTGATCAGTGAGCTCTGTTCACGCACCAACACACACACACACACACACACACACACACACACACACACGAGACTGTGCACTGGCGTGCACTCCTGCGCACTCAGACCAGTGGCCGCCGCGTGCTGTGGTGTAGAACTTGGCCGTATCACACCAGAAAGCAGCCCCACCGACATGGGCTTTCTCACAGCCGGATAAGATGCCTCTGAGCGCAGATCCTAGCCGCCTGTCCAGGGCAACTGCAGAACAGAAAACAGGACCTCTGTGCAGGCGCCGCACCGCCTCCCCCACCTGGACCAGGCTGCTGGGAGAAAAGGAAAACCTGATTAAACGTTGTAAGGAAAAGGCCCTCCAGGGTCCTCAGAAGGGGAGGGGCTGGAGTGGCCCAGTCGCTCTATTTCCCTGTTATGCTTGCTAAATGCAGTCGGGCCAGGGATGGGGCACAGAGGACGAGGTCTGAGATCAGATGGGGTGAAGGGCTCGCTCCTCTCACCCAGCTCCCTGGCCCCGGACTTACCATTCCCAGCCCAGGACCAAGCAGAGAGGGTGAAGGGGCTGCACCTCTGCTCTGAGAGAAGACGAAAGGGCAGGGGTAGCCGGGATCTAAGCTTATGGATGTCCTGATCCAGTGACTGACCTGACAGGGCATCCGTTCTCAGCGGTGTCTGAGAAATGCAGAATCAGGCACCTCACGTGGTCTGTGCTGACTGAGGTATCAGCAAACTCTAGCAGACAAGGCCCTTGTTCCAGGCACTCAGGCCTCACCAATTTCAATGCCACGGCAACGTGTGTGTGCACGTGTGTGTGTATGTGCACACGTGCATACCTGTGTGTGTGTAGGGGTGGTAGTGGTAGAGATTCATGACGTAGGAGCAGAATACCTAGCTCCCTGCATGGATAGGCTAAGTCAGTAAATACACTGTCCTCACAGGTTGGGGTAGGTGGGGGCTTATCCTAGAACTCCTGCGAGTGGCTTGGGCAGGATCAGTCCTCCTGGGCCTGGGAAGTGGGCCTGCCCCTTCACCCACTCCTTCCTCACCACAGGGCTGGGGTGAAAGGACAGCGGACGCCACAGAGTTTCCAGCCACATCCTCACCCAGAGCTGGTTTTCCTATTCAACTGGTGAGCACAGACCACCCGAATGCAGAGCCTGCCTGTGCTCAGGACCTAGAAGGGGAGGGATCTGGCCAACCAGGGCCCCAGGAGTAGGAGCAAGAGAGCGCCCTCTTCCAGCCCTGGGTGAACTTATGCCCTCACTGCTCAAGAGCATGTCAGCCGCTCGGTGCACACACTGAGCAGAGAGTTCCAGCAGCAGGTAAGGCAAGGAGCCTGGGCTGAGGGCCTCTGAGGACTGACTGTGCTGGTCCCCTGACGCTAGAACTCAAGGCAGGTGATCTTTGAACAACAGGATTGCAACTGCACGGGCCACTTATGTGGGGAATTTTTTCAGTAAATATAAATATACAGTCGGCCCTCTTATCCCTGGGTTTTGCATCTGCGGATTCAACCAACCACAGATTAAAACCAGTATTTCCATCTGCGGTTGGGAGTCCGTGGATTGTGTGCATTGTTCATCTGTGATTGGGTGTTCAGGGGGTGCTGGACCAACCCCCCATAATACCAGGGGCAACTGCAGTTAGGTTTTCTGGGAATCAAATGTTCTCTGGATTTTTGACTGTGTGGGGAGCAGGGGGCGTGGCACCCCTAACCCCCACGTTGTTCAAGGGTGAACTCTATATTATTATTAATATGATGTAATTGATCACCATGTGCTCAGTGGTACATATAATTAGTGTAATGGAGACTCTTAGCACTTCCACTTCTTTAGTTATACGTGTTATGTATTTAATTACCAGGTGCTTTTCAGTTCATAAATACACAGCCCCTGAGCTAAATCTTTCTCCACTGCTGTTTTACAAATTAAGGAACTGAGGTCACAAAGTAAAGCTCCCTCCCCTCACTCATGCCCAGTTGGGCAGCGCCCACCCCGCCTTTCACTCACTCCCTTGGCTGTCCCCCCACAGCCCCCAGAACAGCATCCCCCAAACTCCAGAGCTGGACTTGCCCCTCAGCCTCATTCTCAGGAAAAACAGCCTTGACTGATCCCGGTTGGACTCAAAGCCAATCTCTCCCCCTCGGAAGGCCTCGGTCGCCTTCTCTGATAAGTGAGGCATGCAGCCGGGAACCCGAAACGCCATGAACTCTCTGTTGTGACAGCCACTTGCCCACGCCGTCCTCTGCCTGTCCATCCTCGTCCAGGCAGGGCGGGCCCCAGGCACCAAGGGGCCAGGCAGATGCGTGAAAAGCACACCTGTCTCTTCAACCAGAGACACGCTCCTCGGGGACACCTGTGAAGACCTCAAGGGCATGGGCCAAGTTCCTTCATTTCTGGTGACTTGGGGCAGAGCGTCTTCTCAACAAGTTCCCAGATGTGAATTGTTCCGATTTCTACATCTCCCTCCACAGCTGCTGGCCTCTGCCGCCTGAAGTTCTTGGCCCACGTGTTAGGATTCAGGGCTTTAGGAATGAAGGCATTTTCTAGGTTTCATATCAATTCCAATAGAGGCACATGGGTTTATAGAAGGCTTACGGGGCCTGGTCGCAGACCAGGACTGGGACCCCTGACACACAGGTTTGTTAAGCTCTTTTTGCCTCAGCTTGCCCATCTGGAAAGTGGGTGCCCACACATGCCACGGGCTTAGTGGGGACTAATTGGCACAGCGCGTATGAGGTGCTTAGGGGGAGCGGTGTAGACACACACAGGTTTCCTTCTGAAGTGCTAAGAACCTTCCTCTTCACAGAACAGTCAAGAAAGGTTAGCAGGGCTGCGATCTTGCAACACAGGTGCCATCCAGCGCCCCGGGAACATTCCTAGGGCCAGATCTCAGAGTCCCCCCACACCCCCTGCTCCCTGCCCTGAGCTCCAGCTTCTCCCCGCCTAGACACCCAGGGCTGCCATGGCTGACCCGGGACCAGGACAGCTTTTAGAAGGCTAGTGGCTCACTGCCTCTTCCTTCTGCACTTCGGCCTGGGGGACTCAGCTCCTCATTTGAGGAGGCCGGGATCTGGGCGGGGTGCTAGGCAGGGCCTGCCCAGATGTTCCAGGGGGGGGTGTGGTGGAGGGCAGGGGTGAAGCCAGGCTCCTGAACTGGTCCCAGATGTGACAACCGCCGTGTCATGGAGAGCAGGTGCACTGACCCCGGGTTAAAGAGGGAGAGGTGGCAGGAGCCCCAAGGCCTCCACAGGAGGAGGAACACCCTGAGGCCTGAACACAGCTCTCCTCCCTCACCCCCAGCCCTGCCTCTCCTGCAGGGACCCCGTCGGGGGACACGAGAGGGGAGAAATAGGGAAAGAAGAGACCCGGACACCCCACGCTCTGAGTATTGGGGGTCCCGATTCCTCTGCTCTCAGCAGAACCAGAGGGCTCCTCCTGGGTCTCTGTCTGTACCCAGCACTCGCTTCCGGTTCAGGCTGTGTGAGCTCTGCTTGGGGGAGACCCAGGAAAAACGATGCTCAAGGCACCACCAGTTGGGTGGCACTGGGGACCCTGGCTCCCCCGCCCCCACTTTGCTCGCTGGTACTTGCTGTCCAGAGACAGCAAAGAGCCGCATCGCGCATCCTGTGCGGGGTGAGAGGCTGCCGGTGCGCCGCATGGTGCCAGGAGTGGAACACAATAGGATTTAAAACCTATCACGGTAGAAACCAGAGCTCCTCTCCTCCCTCCGAGAGAAAGAGACAAGCTCCAGGGGGCGTCTCATTGTCCTGCACCCACTCACGCCTGCTCACTATTCACTCAGTTAACAAATATTTCTTCGGCACCGACGCTGTCCCAGGCTCTCCTAGACGCTGGGAGAACAGCAATGGAGAAGCAGACAAAGCCGCCGCCAGACAAAGGAGTCCGAATATTCACAAATAATTAAATGTATAACATGGAGCCGATAAGCACTATTATGGAAAATAAAGGAAGGTGGAAGGCCGGGAGTGCTTTTTAAAAAAATAAAATAAAGGGTAGATAGGCAGAGCCTCTCTCAATAGGTAATGAAGTCTGAGGAGGAGGTAGAAAAAACCAGCTCGCCCAGTCTCCGAGACAGAAGAAAGAAATTATTCCAGGAAGAAGAAATTGCCAAGAGCCGTGGAGGGCCGAGAGAGCGCGTCTGGCATGTCTGAGGAGGAGCCAGGAGGCCTGTCAGCCGGAGCGCTGGGCGGGAGGGCGCAGGGGGGATGAAGTCAGAGGTTGGGGGGCTGGTGGGGAGGCAGGTCCCACTCGATGATGAGCAGCACTGTCGGGACTTTGGGGAATGTGCAGTTTGACACAGAAGAGGGACATTATCTGACATAATTTAACAGGCCCAACCTGACTGCTGTTTTGAGAATGGACTGGGGTAGGGGCGTGGGAACCAAGAAGGACGCAGAGAAGCCATCAGAAGGCTATGGAATAATTCAGAAGCAAGGAAGCCAAGTGTTGGTTCAGAGCAATGCAGATGAAGGAAATTAGAAATGGTTGGGTTCTGAATATATGTTAAAGGTAGTGTAGAGGGCCACCTGGGAGGCACCTAGGCATTTTCTTATAATTATTGTCAGCTGAACTCAGCATAGGCAGAGCCACGCCCTGGGAACATGCTTCCCCAATAAGACTGGACATGTTAATCAGGCAGGGGCGGAACTAGATATGTAAATCTAGGCCTTTAAAATAAACCCGCTTTGCCGCCTCTCCATCAGAGAGGATGGCGCCCACCTGGCCCCAGCTTAGAATCTATTTCTGCATCTTGGTCTTTCTTTAATCCCCAGCTCCTCCGCTCAAGAACCTGTCGTTTTCCCATGCGGGTCGCGGGAAACAGAAACAGCCCACCACAGGTAGAGTGGACAAGAGTTGTTGACAGAGAGAGTTTGCATAGAGAGAGAAGGTGAGTAGTCCATTTGGAGTTGCTATGGAGACCATCCAGCAATCACTCCGCTCCAGAAATCTCTAACCCAACATCCCTGACATCATTATATTAGCGACTTAATGAATACTGCCTGGGTGAGAGGACTCACCACCCCACACAGCTTTACCCAGTCCTTTAAAGCTTGTCCTGACACTCACACAAACCCCATGTCCCTTTATCCTTCCCTCATGGCTCCTGTGGGAATACAGGCCAGGCCTCCACCAGCTCTACAGACAGCCCTCCAGTCTCCCGACAGAGATGGGCCTGGCCCTCCCTCCACTCAGATCCCATCGGTGTAGTTTCCAGCCCCTTTGGACACGAACAACTCCCAGGAGGAAGCGCCTATAGGTCTTCTACCAGGTAAAAGGGTGGAGACTTATTGTCTTATCACAGATTTTGATAAATGATTCATGTTCAGACCACAGATCTAAGTTTGCCTCTCAACTCCATTCTTTTGTCTAGGTGAAGTGGGTGAGGGGAATTAGAGAGCTAGCTTAGATCTTGCTTCCTTACCATTGAGAAATTCAAAGCAACTAGAAGAGTGTTTCCTTAGACACCCCTCCGCATCTCCCCACCAGTGTCCATGTCCACACTCTCTGCTTTCCTGCCCATTACAGTCAATCTGTGCCCCTATCAAAAGCCAATCCCTCCACTTTTCCGCTGTATCTCACCCCTTCCCACATATTCAAGAACATTGCGAATTTGAGAAAACAATGGAGCAGAACTAATATTGTTAAGAGATTCAAGGACCCTTTATAAAAGAAAGAGAAAACCTACATTTATGTAAAGGCCAAACTGACTGAGAATGATCAACTCGGAGCCATAGGCAGTACAATTATTATGCTCTAGAGACAGAGAAACAATACTCAAGACCTTTAGTTACAGCACCCATGATACGTATGAGAATGTGGAAATTGTACTGGCATTAGGGTATTCAAGAGCAACCTGAAAGCAAGAGTGGAGCAATCTTTTCAAGTAATCTATAAAAAGGAAATATATTGTGAACCAAGGACTTTATATGCAGCAAAGCTATCACTCAATTGTCAAGCCTATGGAAAAGCAAATCATATATGCAAAGAGTGAGAGTGCTGTACACATGAGCCCTTCTTAGGTAACCGGCTGGAGCATACATTCTATCCAATCAAGAGGTGTTACTTGGGGGTGGGGGAGAGGAAGACGGGGGGGGGGGCGCGGGGGGGCGGGGGGGCGGGGTGGAGAGACATTTTGGCAAAAAAATGATGGTGAGCATGCAGTGTATTTAAGTGGAGATCTAAAATTGCAACAAGGAGCCAGGACAAGAGTAAAAAATAACTTGTAAATGTCATATGTTCTGACAAAGTAGAAAGAATGCAACTTAAAATTGGAGCCTAAAAGGAAGACACAAAGGGGAAAGAAGATTTAGGTATTTATTGCATAGGGAACAGGTAGGAATCAAGTGATACCATTTAGAATTGACAATCCAGATAGTAAAAAGAAAATAGGAATATTTTAAAAGATATCAGTAACTATGAGAGCAAGAATATATACTATTGCAAATATCAAATAAATATTTTAAAAGAGCAAGAAAGACAATTTATATAGAGAAAAAAGCAAAAATAACACAATACATAGACTAATTATAATATAAAACTAGCGCACTCCTGCCAGGCAACAGGTGACAGGACGTGCTTTTCCGAATTAATGAGAGAAAACATTGATTCTCCTGCTGCCCACAAAGGTAGAAAGTGAAGTGGGGAGACATGTGGGGAATGAGCAAGGTTCCCTGTCTGGAGGTTCCAAATCTGCTGTTGGTTTCTTTCACCACTGACTAGAGATATACAGGATGTCCCCCCAAAATGTATACACACTTTGGATACCTACTAATTCCAATGGTTTTAAGCATAAGAAAAGAACAACAATTGAGCTGTTATCTGTTAAAAGTGTGGGCACAAACAGGTAGTTGGACATTCCCTGAGGGGTCTCAGATTGGAGAGGGTGAAGGCCAGACTGAGGGGCCCCTTCTCCCCCCCCACCCCAGTGCACAAATTTCATGCACCGGGCTACTAGTTATAATATAAAATGGTATGAGTTGACATCCAATATATTAGTCATATCAATAAATGTAAATGAGATTAACTTGACTAGCAAAAGAAATAGATTTTCAAAACTTCAGTCTCTTCCACATTTAGGAGAAAAGTTTAAAACAAAGTGATTCGAGAGCTAAAAATAAGAGTTTGGGAGAAGTTGTAGTTGAAAAAGTTATTTACTTACTTATTTGTTTATTTATTTATTTTTACAGAGAGAGAAAGGAAGTGAGAAAGAGAGAGAAATAAACATTAATTAGTTGTTCCACTTATTTATGCACTCATTCGTTGATTCTTGTATGCGCCCTGACTAGACATCAAACCCATAAGCTTAGCATATTGGGTTGATGCTCTAAATAACTGAGCTAAAAGCCAGAGCTTGTAGTTGAAATGTTTTGAAAATACTTTTTATTGGTATTTATAGAGAGAGGAAGGGAGAGGGAGAAAGAAACATCAATGTGAGAAAGAAGCATCTATTGGCTGCCTCTTGCACAGCCCCTAACAAGGATCAAACCCAAAACCTGGACATGTGCCCTGACTGGGAATCAAACTGGCAACCTTTTGGTGCATAGGACAATGCCCAACCAACTGGGTCACACCAGCCAGGGCTGTAGCTGACAATTTTAATACCCCTTTCTTAGTAACTGATACAACAAATAGAAAATCATTAAAGATGTGAGATTTGAACACAATCAACCAATTTGAATTAGTGGATATTTATAAAACAGTTCAACAACAGAATATGTATTATTCTCGAGTGCATATTAAATATTTACCAATATATTCTGGACCACAAATAAAGTCAAAATGCGTTTAAAAGGATTCACATTATACAAAATATATTTCCTGGACACAATCAAATTGAAAGAAAATCAGAAACAGAAAAGTCATTGAAAATCTTCATATATCTGGAAATGAAATAACATACTTCTAAGTAAGCTACAAATCAAAGAAGAAATAGAAAAGGGAAATGAGCCCTAGCTGGTTTGGCTCAGTGGATAGAGCGTCGGCCTGCGTACTGAAGGGTCCCAGGTTCGATTCCAGCCAAGGGCACATGCCTGGGTTGCAGGCTCGATCCCCATTGGGGGTGTACAGGAGGCAGCCAATCAATGATTCTCTCCCATCATTGATGTTTTGATCTCTCTATCCCTGTCCCTTCCTCTCTAAAATCAATAAAAAAATATATTTTTTCAAAAGGGAAATACAATATTTTGAATTGATCCACTAATATTAAAGATAATAGGGAAATATTTTGAACAATTTTATGCCAAATAAATGTGACAACTTAGATAAGATGGGCAAATTCACTGAAAGACACAAACTCTATGCAAGAAGAAATAAATCACCTGAATAGTCCTATGTCTATGTTTTTAAATTTAATTTATAATTAGAAACCTTCAAAAAGGAAAAACAAAACAAAAACAAACCTTTATACCCAGGTACACTCAATCAAACACCCAGGAAGGAAATACCAATTTAACATCAACTTTTCCAGAAAATGGAAAGAAAAGAATACTCCCCAACACATTTTATGATGTCAGGATGACCTTGGCAACAAACTCAGGTAAGGAGACTATAAGAAAAGAAAACTAAAGACCAGTATCTGTCATGAACATAGATGCAAAAATTCTTAATATAATTTCAGCAAGTGAAATCAAATACAACAAAATATTAAAGTAATAATATTTCATGACCAGGTTGGTTTAACAATTAAAATAATTGATCAATATAATTTAATACAATAAGAAACCACAAATAAAAGCTATGTGATCACCTCTATGGATTCAGAAAAATAACCTGGAAGAACAACAACAACGCGATATTCATTACTGAGTAAATCTATCAACAAAGTAGGAATGAAAAGGAACTTTCTCAACTTGATAAAGGGTATTTTTGGAAAACCTACAAATATGATTACATTTAATAGTGAAAGACTAACTACTTTCCCCAAAAGAGAAGCAACAAGGAAGTTTGCACTTACTATTTCTATTCAATATTTATGGAAGATTCTAGTCAGAGCAATAAGACAAGGTTGGAAAAAATAAAAAGTATCCAGATTATAAAAAAAGAACTACCTTTGTTTTCAGATGACATAATTATCTATGCAGAAATTTCTATGAAATCCACAAAAATTTACTAGAACCAAGTGAATTTTGCAAGTTTGCATGATAAAAGACAATAGACAAAAATCAATTTTATTTCTATATATTATGAACAATTGGAAATTAAAATTACATAAATAGCGTTTATAAGAGCATAAAATATAAAATATATAGGAATAGAAAAATTAAAGTAGATATAAATAAAGAGATATGCCATGTTCATAATTTAGAAAGCTCAATATTGTTAAGATGTGGCTTCTCAAATTTACCGTTAGATTCAATATACTCTGAACCAAAATGTCAGCAGGGTTTTTTTTTGTAAAGCTGACCTTAAAATTCATATGGGAATCAAAAGACCAAAAATAGTCAAAACAACTTTGAAAAAGAAGAACAAAATGTGAAGATTAATGCTAGTTGGCTTCAAGCCTTATTGTAAAGTTACAGTAATCAATACAGTGCAGGGCTGACGTAAACATAGGCAAATCAATCAATGGAACAGAATAGTCTAGAAGTAGGCCTACATATACGTGGACAATTTTCAAAGGTGCAATGACAATTCAGTAAAGAAAGGATAGCCTTTTCAACAAACAGTCCTGAAACAACTGGATATCCATATGCAAAGCAATAATAATTTTCCACCTATACCTTGCACCAAATATAAAAATTGACTTAAAATAGATTGCACAACTAAATGTAAAATCTTAAAGCATAAATTTCTAAAGAAAGCAGTTGCATCTTTGACTTAGGCAAAAAATTTTCAGATGTAATACCAAAATCATGCCCCATAAAAGAATGGATTGATAAATTAGACTTCATCAAAATTAAAAACTTCTGTTCTTCTTCATACTCTTAAGGGAATAAAATGATAAGCTATGGGATAAAATACTTGTAAATTACAGTTCTGACAAAGGATTTATATCCAGAATATAAAAACCCTCTAAAAATTTGATAAAATAAACCATATAAATTTATAGAAAAAATAACAGATTTACCAGACACTTCATCAAAGAAGACATATGGATGGCAAATCTATATATATATAGAAGCCTAAGCCACCATTACGATCAGATGATGGGAGACCGGACAACCAGCTGGTAGCTATGATGTGCACTGACCACCAGGGGGTAGACGCTCAATGCAGGAGCTGCTCCTAGTGGTCAGTGTGCTCCCACAGCCAACCTCCCGCAGTTCCTCCCCCCAGCCAGCTGGCCCCTATCGGGACTGGGCGAGATGCCCTGATCAGCCCCAAATGACGGCCAGGCCAAGGTACCCCACCCGTGCATGAATTTGTGCACCGAGCCTCTGGTAAGCACATAAAAAGACACTAAATACCAATAGTCATTAGGGAAAACAAGTTAAAATCACAATAAGATTTTAATTGTGGTTTACTAATACACATCTTTCAGAATGACTAAAATGTAAAGTAATGATTATGTCCAAGTTTTGGTCAGAATGTGGAGAAGATGAGACTTATATACTGCTTTTGGGAATGTAAAAGCCCAATCACTTTGGAACAGCCATGGGCAAACTACGGCCGCGGGCCGAATCCAGCCGTTTGAAATGAATAAAACTAAAAAAAAAAAAAAAAGACCGTACCCTTTTATGTAATGATGTTTACTTTGAATTTATATTAGTTCACACAAACACTCCATCCATGCTTTTGTTCCGGCCCTCCGGTCCAGTTTAAGAACCCATTGTGGCCCTCGAGTCAAAAAGTTTGCCCACCCCTACTTTGGAAAGTAGTTTGGCAGTTTCTTAAGACAGTCACATGCCATATGACCGAGTCATTCTACTCCTAGGTATTTAGCCAAGGGAATGAAAGCCTATATCCATGCAAGTGTACACTGATGTTCCTAGCAGCTTTATTTGTATTTGCTAGAAGCTAGAAATAACACAGATGCTCATAATCAGCTGATAGATAAACAAAGTATTGTACATACATGTAATGAAATTCTATTCTACAATACAAAGAAATTAACTCTAAAACCTTGACGAATCCCAAAATAAATATGCTAATGAAGGAAGCCAGACAATGAGAATACATACTATATTATTTCATGTATATAAAATTCCATGAAATGCAAATTAACCTGCAGTGATAGCAGAGCAATGGTTGCTTGAGGAGAATACAGGGTGAGAGAGAAAGATTATAAGGGGACACAAATTTGGGTTTAACTGATACTCACTAACTTGATTGTGGTGATGGTGATGATTTCACTGGTGTTTATAAATGTCAGAATTTATCAAACTGTACACTTTAAATATGTGCAGTTTCTTATGTGTCAATTATTTCTCACTAGAGCGAATAAGAAAAGATTTTCACATGAAAAAATAATTATAAAAATGCCCTTCCAACTAGAATTTAAAAGCAATCTTTTATTAAACAACCTTGGGTAATAATAAAATATAAACAAAAATTAGAGGATAATGATAAAAAGGATAACCAACACACCCAGTAAACCACCTATTATATGTAAAGCAGTGATCTAAGGAAATTTCATGGCCCTAAACACCTGTATCTCTAAAGATAGAAGGATAAAAATAATTTAATCAAAAGTTTACCTCAAAAACAACAACAACCAAAAAAGGAATTTCCTCAAAAGAAAAAAAGCACAAGGAAAGAAATAATAAATCTAAGTATATAAGTAGTTGAGAGAGAGAACAGGAAAGTAATAAATCTAAACAATAAATTAAAATCCCTGGTTTCTGGAAATTAATAATATAGATGAAACATTAGCTAATCTAATTCAGATTAAAAGCAAGAAAACATAAATATATGTAATAATTAACAAGGAGGAAATAACCATCAATATTTAGGAAAATTTTTTTAAAATTATGCATTTTATATGTTTTTTAAATTTAGAATCATGTTACTATTTTACATATTCAAAGAATAAAACCAACTCAACATGAGGGAAATATACTTATATCATCTCTAAGTATCTCCCAACATTATTAATTATAAAAGAAAAAAGTAGTAACATTATAATGGACAAATCTGGCTTAAAACATCTTAATGAAATAATCAATGTTATTATTGTGATCAATCATGACACAAAGCAACATCATGTGATCAATCATGACACAAAACAACATCATGGCCCCCTTACGTATTTCACTGACAAGGATAAAAATCACTGAAGTGGTGTTTCTGCCCAAACTGATTAACTGGATCTAATCCACAGGAAACACCAGGCCAAATAATGGACATCCTAAAACATAACTATGCTGTAGTCTTTAAGGATGTCAATGTTAGCCCAACCAGCGTGGCTCAGTGGTTGAGTGTCAACCTATGAACCAAGAGGTCATGGTTAAATTCTCAGACAGGACATATGCCCTGATTGCAGGCTCGATCCCAGTGTGGGGAGGGCAGGAGGCAGTCAATCAATGATTCTCTCTCATCATTGATGTTTCTGTCTCTCTGTCTCTCCCTCTCCCTTCCTCTCTAAAATCAATAAAAACACATATTTTTAAAAGGATGATGCAGGATTGAATCCTGGGCTACAAAACATTATTTGAACAATAGGGGGAATTAGAATATAAACTGTTGATTAGATAATAATATTGTACAGGCATTAACTTTCCTGATTGGTAACTCCATGCTCCCATAAAAGAATTTCCTTATTATGAAGGCATAGACAGGCACGAGTTATTGCAACTTCTGGGAGAGAGGGTGGGAGGAAGGGAGAGAGAGCGAGAGAATGAAAATGAGGACAATGTAGCAAAATGCTCACCATGACTATATCTGAATAAACTTATATAGGAATTCATGTACTCTTCTTGCAACTTTTCTATAAATTGGCAACTAAGACAAAATAAAAATTTGTATTTATACCACCCCATAACAGTCTTCATACCCTATAAGTATCTCGATTTCTTTATTCCATAGCACCTTTAAGTTCTAATATCAGTACCAAAATTTTACAGTAAGCAGGTAAATGATTAATCAAGGAAAACCAGATAAG
Source organism: Myotis yumanensis (assembly GCF_028538775.1). Taxonomy (NCBI): domain Eukaryota; kingdom Metazoa; phylum Chordata; class Mammalia; order Chiroptera; family Vespertilionidae; genus Myotis; species Myotis yumanensis. Next base: position 87,087,130 of record NW_027223757.1, on the reverse strand, counting down.
CCTCGGCAAACGAGCTTTGTGACAATTTTACTTACCCTAACACCATCTCCCACTCCCCAGCTGCCATGGTCAATACAACAAATCGGTGGCATTCCCAGTGCATACCTGGTACCAGCGGAAGCAAAACAGTGCTTGTCCTTAAACAACTGTGCTTTTGTTTTGACCTGTCTGGTGGCTCCTTGAAGAACTGTCTCAAAGGGCTTGCCTTACTTCACATAGAACATTCCCAGGGTTGAGGCTGCTACCTGGGGAGAGTTTGTCAGAAACATTTAAAGGCCAATGCATTCGAGGCAAGGAAGAGCAGTTGGGGAAAACAATAGACCAACTCAAAAGCCTGAGAAGAAAGGCTGGAGTATGAGATGCTTTGGGGAATGAGGATTTTGAAAAGTTGCCACGTGTTTCTGGGAATTTACTAGTAGAAGGCCATGCACATACGCAGGCTGGGCACATGCTCAGAAAAGACCCGAGAATGTGCTTACCTCTGGCTTACCATCAGGCTCTGCGCAAGCAGGAAGGGAAGGCTAAGGCAGAGCTGTCAGCTGTCTGGCTGAGTGTTGAATGCATGTCCCAACACACACACATACACACAGTCCATCTGCAAAGATTGGGATATTTTTCTTTTAGTTCTAGGAGTTCAAGAAATTTCTGTTGAGTCACTAGCTGACCAGAAATCTAACAGAACAAACTTTGATGACGACACATGACAAAGGATACAAACTTTACAAAACTAGTTTAGAAAAGTCACAAATAACAAGAGAAATGCAAATCAAAACCACTATGAGATGTCACTCCACACCCACTATAATGGCTTTAACTTTAAAAAAGTCAAAATAACAGGCATTAATGATAATGTGGAGAAACTAGAACCCTCATACATTTCGGGTAGAAATGTAAAATGGTACATCAACTGTGTGGGAAGTATTTTGGCATTTTCTCAAAAAGTTAAAATAGAGTTATCATGTGACTCAGAAATTCCACCCCTAAGTATTGAGAATTAAAAATATATGTTCAAACAAAAAAATGTATACACATTTTTATAGATATAATATAATATAATTATATTATAGATATGATATAGATATAATAATATATTATTATATTTCATAATAACCACAAAGTGGAAACAACCTAAATGTTTATCAACCATGAATGAATAAACAAAATATAGTCTATCTATGCAGTAGACTACTATTTAGCCTTAAAAGAATAAAGTACCAATACATGTTACAGCACAGGCAAACCTTGAAAATACTATGTTAAGTGAAAGAAGACAGACACAAAAGGTCATATATTGTTTGAATCCATTTACATGACATGTCCAGATGAGACAAATTCATCAAAACTGAAAGCTCATTAGTGGTTGCCAGAGGCTAAGAGGAAAGAATGGAGAGTGACTGCTTAAGGTGTATGGGACTTCTTTTGGGGGTGATAAAATGTTTTTGAATAAGTGACAATGATTGTACAACATTGTGCATGTTCTAAAAAGCTACTGAATAGTACATGTTAAAATGGCTAAAATGAAGAAACTTATGTAATGTGAATTCTATGTCACCTTTTCAAAATATAATACCGAATGCTAAAATATGGAGATGCATTTTGAACTTCTCCAGGACAAAGTCTTTCAAAATAAGTGCCCAATAAATATTAACACTTGGGACTCCAACAACTAGTCTGTAAGACATTCCCCTCTCTCATTGGTCAGGGGCATTCTCATCTGCTCAGCAACCCTCTCCTATTGGCTGGATTCTGGTGCCTGGGAACCAGAGGCCTCAGGCCCTGGTGTAATGGCAAACCCTCCTTAAGGGGTCTGGGCTCCCAGGAGCTGGCTGCGCCTGCGCAAGCATTTTTCTCTAGTGAGAGGTCTCTGGTTGGCCGGGAAATGTCAGAAGTCGGCATCAGGAGAGTCTGAATTGCTCCCGGGCCCATGATTCTTATGAGGCCTTTTAGGCAGAGTGCCTCCTGGACAGCGCTTGCCTTTGAGGTACGTGGAAGTGAGGGCTCAGGATCGCAGGTGTCCTGGGATCAAGGGCCTGGTCAACATGAAGCAGGGGCACTCCCAGCAGGCGGACCCGACATCTTCCCTCAAGGCCAGGCCATGGCTGACCTCCCACACCCTCACCACCTTCCCCAGGTGATGCCCACCCTCCCAGGACCCCCAGGCCTGGGACTCCCCTCCCACACCCTCACCACCTTCCCCAGGTGATGCCCACCCTCCCAGGACCCAGCGGTTTCCCAGAAGCCTTTGCGCTCCAAGAACTCAAGGTGGCTCTTCCCTCCATGGAGAGGCTGGTCCAGGACCATTCCGAGGCTGTGCAACTTTCTGGAAGGCCAGGGCCCTCCCCCGCCCCCAAGGGCTATGATTGGAGGAGGCCTGGGAGTGGGCGTGGCCAACGGCCAGAGGCGCAGTGGCAGTTAATTCCCAGCGGCAGCGGGTGGCTCACTCCACGAGGCTCTGGCTCTCGCTGATTTAGTTGGTAAATGGCTTAGGGGACGCTCCCCAGTGTGATAAGAATTGCTCTAAGGAATCAGGAAACCCCAGGCCCAGGATGTGGAAACCGGGGCGCCCTCTCCCTCACCCCAGGTTGGTTGCCGTTGTGGCTCAGGACCAGTGCCCACCCCCTCGAAGTGTGGGGTCCTGTCCTGCGGGCGGGCGGTGGGCAGGGCTGCTGGGAGCTCCCCAACCAACCTGGTCCCCTTGCCTGGGCCGCACCTCTCAGCTGCCTTCTCCCCCCTGCAACCCGGGCCACCCCCTGGCTGGCACCAGCTGCCCCCAGGCCCAGGCTCAGCTGACCAGTGGCCATGGGAACTGGGGTGCCCTCCCCCTTCTCCCAGTTGGATCACTCGGGGCGGGGGGAGCTGGCAGGAGCCTCTGCAACCTGCGGTCCTACCTTGGTTCTCCCCGCTCAGCTGGGCCATTGCCAGGAGCACCCCAAAGCCCCTCTCGTGACCCTGCTCCATTGCCTCGGTCCTCACCCCTGCATCTCTCCCTTTGCCTCCGTGTTTTCTCTCTCATGGAAGGAGTCCGTCCACTCTCCCATCCCAAGCGGGAGGTCACCTGAGCGCCCCGAGAGTCTGCAGCACAACCAGGACCAGTGCGCCCCCTGCCGGCCTCTCCCAGGACTGACTCGCCCTCTTGCTATGGAGGTATTTTCTTCCTGGCTTCTTTCTCTACCCAGTTTCTCACCTCCCTTCCTGCTGGGCCTGGCGGAGGGTGGGTGGATGGAACCCAGACTTGGCGTCAGGAGATCTCAAGTCCAAGGTCTCCTGTCTAAGCTCTGGGCAATGGTGGGAGACACACGAGCCCTTTGGAGCATGTCCTCTCACCTGGAAAGTGACCAGGTAATCATGCCCACTTCACAGCGTGAGTGAGGGCGGGCGTGATGATGGGAATGTCTTGCGACACGTTCCTTATTGAGGTTTTACCTTTGCCGGCTGCTGCCTTACTGTGTATCCATTTTCGTTTACTTCCGCAGGTTTGAAGACTGCCGGTGACCATGGGTCCAGCCCTAACAAAGAATTCGGGGCACTGTCTTTGTCCCCGCCGCCACTGTTTGGGAACCGGGATGCCAGCCTTTCTTAGCTGCGGCCATCCCCGGGGAGGCTGCCCTGTCTCTTTCCTTCCTTGGCTCCGCTAGGCTTCAGCTATCTGGGTCTGCTGGCGGCCTCTGGGACCTGGTTTGCGTTTTTGTCACCCTCTTTTCCTCTCAAGACACCCTAGTAGTGTCCACTCCCTGGCAGGGAGGGGATTTGAGCTCTAGGCAGAGGAGAAAAGTCTGGCCCTCACAGGTCATGGTTCCCCCGAAGTCAAGGTTCACGTGATTCCTCCGTAGAAAGGACGAGGCTGTGAGCTGTGGATTTTCAGGCCAGAAAAAAGGATGAGTCCCTTCCCTTCATCACCTTAGCCTTAGTTTGTCCCAGCGCTCAGCTCTGACCCAAAGGCTTTCCCAATTACCATCAACATGGAAACTTGGCTTCTCGTAGGGGTATATTCTCCCCCTTTTATGCACAATCTTGCTCCTAGGGGATGGCCTTCCATGGAGGAGGCCTGGAGGGCTCAAAAGGCCTGGCCAGCCACCCAGGCCTCAATACAGCCCCTCCGCTCTGCGGTCGAGTGGAAACATTTAATAAAGGCTCCATGTCGTGCTCGCCTACGGAAACTTGACTGGTGTGCTGACTCGGAAATAAAGATGTGGGCCTCCCTTTTACTTTTCCCTCCCAAACGAGGTGGTGTTTGTGCTGCATGGGAATGGGAATGAAGGGAGAGTGGCGGGGCGGGGCGGGGGGGGGGGGGGGGATGTAGAGGAGCGGCCCCTGGTCCTCCCACACACCCCTTTGAATAATGCTCCTCCCTATCTGGGACCTAAAGACTGGTTGGTTTACCAGACACCTGGCAGATGTTCCTCAGCATTTACACTGTAATAGGGCAAGAACTAAAGGCACAAATGTAGCCACCAAATGGCAGGGCGTTAGGAAGGAGGTGGGGGTGGTTTGTACTGAGGTCCTGGAACTTTAAGAGATACTATTTTCCTGACCTTGTTTTTGTAACCCTTGGACGCCGGTAAAGGAACACATTACTGGTGGGCGGGCCTGGTTGTCCTTATTAGCCTGTGCCAGTGCTGGTGTTTCATCACTGGCCCGTGCCGTGCACCTGGGAAGTGGTGGGCAGCTTTTCTGGATCTCACAATTGGTGGTGAAGATCCGAGCAGAACACACCCACTTCCTGGGACCTCAGAGGTATCCCAGTGCCCCTGCCTCTGTCCCCCCGTGTACCATGAAGACCAGAGCTGATGTCAAGAGAACAGGCATCCCTAAGACTCCCCAGCTGGACCTCCGACTGGTTTTCTACCCCAATGGTGACCACAGAATATTCTTGGAGTTTTCTTCTGTAGCGGCTCTGGGTCTTTTAGAAACAGGAATGGCAGAGTCTGTACAATCCTAGAGCCAAAACCATCCAGTACTGAGCTCATTGGAGCACAGGGCATGGATTCCTCAGGTGCTCTTTTCCTTGGAATCATGCTTACCGGTACCACCTGGCAGGATACTTATGCGCAGAGGCGGGCTTATTTGGAGACCTTTGATCTTTCTAATCCTGAGACTCTGGGCCTAATACATAATTACCATTCATGTCCTATAATTTTATAACAGTGTTGTCATTGATCATCATGAATTGGTGATTTCTCAAATCTTCTGGGTTACTTGTGTAGCTGAGCAGAGCTCTAAAATTTGCAAACACAATGATCTTCAGAGGTAGATACCTTGGTCATTTTACAGGTGATACTGAAACCAGGAAAAACTCTACGGCACCCTTTAATGAGAGGGCATGCAGTTCACTCGCCTCATTGGGCCTATCTTACTCCTCTGCTCTCTCCAACCCCACACTCTAGAAGGCAAAAACGAAACAAACCGGGTCCTTGGAATTATTCGATGCCCTGTTTGTCAGGACAAAGTCTGTGGGCCTCAGGAGAAGCCTTTTCTTACCATGAGGCACTGGGACAGGCACTGAGAGGTCACTGTTTGCTCAATACATTTCCCCATGTATCCCAGTTTTTTTTTTTTTAAAATATACTTTATTGATTTTTTACAGAGAGGAAGGGAGAGAGATAGAGAGTTAGAAACATCGATGAGAGAGAAACATCGATCAGCTGCCTCCTGCACATCTCCCACTGGGGATGTGCCCGCAACCCAGGTACATGCCCTTGACCGGAATCGAACCTGGGACCTTTGAGTCCGCAGGCCGACGCTCTATCCACTGAGCCAAACCGGTTTCGGCATGTATCCCATTTTTAAATTTTATATTTAGTCAACTCTCATTGCTCACATTTCTTCCAGAAAAATTAGCTGAAATTATGTCCTTTGCTGCTGCTTAGGTAACTTAAGGAACAACTCCAGCTATTGATTGCCCAGCTCTCCCCATATGTGTGATATGAACTTCTGAAAATTATTTAACCTCTTTGTGCCTGGGTGAATGCTCTAACCTCTAGGTCACAAGGATGGGTAAGGATTATGAGGAATAACGAAGTATATGAGATGCTTACCACACTCTTCATTATATAGCACCAGTCCCCCTTCCCTGCTTGGACAGTCCTTAGGGTTCTGCGAAGAACCTTCCTATTGATGGTGCTTCACAACCAACAGGGGAGAGTCCTGTCATCCTCTCCTTAGCTGGTTCAAGGCCAATCCAGGTTCCATAGAAGTCTCTGAAATACCCCACCATTCTATGCAACAGCTGCTTCCCAAAGAGACTGGATATAGCAGATTAGTCTACCCTGGAATCATCTGGAATGCCTGGAGCTCATCACCCTGAATCATTCTCCATTCATTTAGTGTCCAGCCTTTCCTGGAAGAGACAAATGGACTTGATGGGTGGGGCTATGCCCCGAGCCTCCAATATTCATGGAGAAGCCAGCCCTTCCTTCTTTCACTAGACCTTGAAATGCCGGTGTAGACACAGCCGTGATGTCTCACTGCACCTCTCTTCCTACCTGGGGACAGGAGCATTTACCTTTCCCCAGGGAGGAACACGAGCCTGAAGGCATATGGGAAAAACACTTGAATCCTGAAAAGGACCTCAGCCCCTGGGTAAACCCCACTTGCCTGGGCTTCACTGGGTAGAAGGCCTACAAGGACACTCCAGGTGGAGCCCTGTCCTGGCCTCTGTTCCCTTCTCCTCTTCTAGACTTGGGTGGTGGGAGGGCTGGACCCATACCCTGGACCTGCAGTTGTGTCCTATGTTTCTTTGATTCTGCCTCACCTCTTCCGTGTTGTTCTTGCCTGGACCCCTCTCACCCCCCCACCCCTTTTCCATTGCTTAGCCCACAGCAAATGATGGTGTCTGACCCTAGTCCCAGCTGGCCTGGCCCTGGAGGACTGACAAAGCCTCATGTCCATGGAGAATTCCTAGCAGAGCCACCCTTCTCAGCCCCATCCCTCAGTTCCCCAGGGTCTTACATTCTTTATCCACCTCACCCAGCCCTTTCCTCCTGCTCGTGTGGATGTTTTCTTTCCAGCTCTGATGGTCTTCTCAACCTCACCTGTGGCCTTCTTCCTTCTACGGCAGCCAGCCCTCACCGTCATGGCTAAGAATTGGGCTGGGGTGTGAGGGAACCCCAGTTCTGTGGTCAGAAGATTCTGTTCCATAAGCTCTCTAAGAATTTGACAGGGGGTGGGGCTGGGGGACCAAACACCTTTTATTCTCAGTTTGGAAAATCTGTATATTGGGAAAGCAGTGATGCATAAATGAGAGATTTTAGGTAGAGAGTGGGAGGAATGGTAAGTCCACGTGAAAGAATGTACTTGGACCAGTGAGATGTGTACAGTCGCTCTAGCTCAGCGGCTGACCTTGCCTGTCACAAAGGTCACCTGCTAGGGTTCCTCTTCACCATCCTGCAGACAAGGCTGACGCAGGGAAGGAGCCTCAGTTGACCACTCTGGAATTCGATATACTTGCTTAAGCCCCATCCATCTTATTTTCTACTCGGAACTAAAGACAGGGGGGCTCAGGTGAGAGTCTCTGATTTTCTTACGCCTGGCACAGGCCCTATTTTCCATAAATTTCAGGGAGAATGGAAAGCCCTATGGCTTAAGGAAAAGTCCCAAGAAAATCCCAGCCTCTGCTTCCCCAATAGGCGAAGGCTGAACCAACATAAAGCTGTTTGCAGGATTCCTCAGAAGGTGGAATCGCATAAAATCTCTTAAAAGTGTAAAGATCAAGGGAGAATTGGGCCTCTTGATTGCTGGTGAGGTTTTCCCGACCTCCTCCAAGACCCTGGGGTGACTCACAGTCGGTTCCATTTACCTTCAACATGGAAGCCAAGCTCTTCAGGTGTGTGGGTGCACTGTCCCTGACAACATGTCCTACCTCACAGCTCTCTCGGAAGCAACTGGGAAGTATCAGCTCTACCCAAGGGGCCTGCCTAGCCATGCACCCTCCAGCCACCCCCTCTGACCCCCATCTAGGGTGAAATACTTCTCTGACATTTCTTCATTCCAGTCAGGATTAATGTGATGATTCTGAAGTAAAGACCAGCCTGACTGGTGTGGCTCAGTAACTGAGCATTGACCCATGAACCAGAAGGTCAAGGTTCAATTCCTGGATAGGGCACATGCCTGGGTTGCAGGCTTGCTCCCCAGTAGAAGGTGTGCAGGAGGCAGGCTATCAATGATTCTTATCATTGATGTTTCTATCTCTTTCCCCTTCTCCCTTCCTCTCTCTGAAATCAATAAAAAGAGGAAAACAAAGACAGAAGTAAAGACCAAACTGGGAGCCAATTTTAATCACCTCAAGCAGGTGGATAGTGTTTGTGCCAGAGGGAACCTGGATGTTAGGAGAGGTGGAGAGGGCTGGTCATCGGGCTGCCCTGGGTCATCCTACCACCCCTTGCGAAGTGCTCACGTCCTAACTCTAGTTGGGACCCTCGGCCTACTCTCAGCCTTCCGAGTACAGCCAGCTTCTCACCAGGTGATTCACCGGGCACCAGAGCATTTACATCCTAGGAGGGAGAATGTCTGTGAACCCAAGGGAATGAAGGAAAGCCGAGGGAGGCTTCTGGAGGCAGCATGTGTGTCATTCCAGAGTCTTGGTTGCTAGGTTTTGGCTATTGGGCCAGGACCTGGAATAAGGGTGAAGGGTGAGCAGGGACTGGGGACCAGATGAGTAAGAGCCCAGGGGTGAGGTTGGACTGTTCCGGGTCCTTTCAGCTGCTGCTGGGCCTGTGGGTCTCAGAACATAAAGGAGCACCAGGGGCTCCAGAGGCTGCCATGTGCTTTCTGCTCCTTTCCTGCCCTTCCTTCTCTCAGTGTCATGGACACCCGGGCTGATTTGCCAAGGGAACAGCACCCCCAACCCTGCCTCCTACTCTGAGACTCCCCCAGCCAGGGCCCTGGCTCTGCACCTAGAGTCCCACCACTATTCTGGCCACAGGATCTGTGGGAGCTGCCTGCTGTCTGGGCTCTGGTTACTCGGGAGGCAGAAATGCTGGGTCCGCAAGAGCCAACAGGAGTGTGGAGCCGTAGCCATCAGGCCCTTTTCTGATTGGAGCACAAGGAGCCACTCCCCGCCTGGGGAGAATGCTGAAATCCATCATGCACGCTTGCTTGTAATAATATTAATCACAGTCCATGGATATTGAACAGGGGATTCTAATACCCATCAGGGGAGGCTGGATCAGATGACCTCTGAGAGCTGTGCCAGCCCTGAGATTCTCTGAGCCTGAGCTACCGAAGATTATCACTAATCCACTATGATTTATAATAATGTTTTCAATGATGCATAGCATTCATAATAATGGCTATTATCACTCTGCCTTTTTCAGTTCGATGTGTGAGCTATGGAACCGCATGGCGTACTTACCGAAGTCAATACTTACCATCGATACTTCACTGGGAAGGAAACTGAGGCCAAGAAACAGGCTATGAATCCAGCTCTTTGTAAGGAATGGCGCCTCCCCCCAGCAATGGCTGCAGCTGCCTGAGTGACTCAGGACCCCTGTTCTCTGCAGCTGCCCCTTCTGGGCCTGCTCTGTGCTCTATCCCACCTCCCACCCCTCCCCACAGCTCCCAGCTGGCGTTGCCTCCTCCCACCTCTCGTCCAGTGCAGTCCCCAGCTGGGGGCTTCAGTCCCTGGCTGAGCCCCAATTTGACCCAAAGCCAGTCATTTCCTAATACCTGGTCCCTTGGGAACTTTAAATTTGGTGAATTCTTCCAGCCAGAGGTGCCACCTTGGGCTTGTGGCCCTGGCCAACCCCCGAGCCATCTTCTCTTACGTAATAGGTTCCCCAAAGCGATATATTATCTTGAAACGAGTGAACACAGACCCATCTGTGTAAAACCAGAGATCAAGACACCAGTTTACGTTGCTGCCTCGCAGGGGAGCATGTGAAGCCAAGGGCCTGCACAGTGTCCTTCATTTTTATTTGGATTTCTCTCGAAATCAGGCACAGAGTGGGGACACAGCTGGTCGGCAAATGCATGTTGACCACACGCAGCACTGACTTCTCTCTCACTTTCTCTGCGGGGCTCAGTCTTCTCAAATTCAAGGTTCACACCCCAGGATTAGGCTTTTTACATGAAACCCAGAAAACTGTTTCTCATCACCCTGCAGCTCTGCAGGCAACTCCAGGCCAATGCAGTTATTAACTGTTTACCCACCTCTGATGCTCACTTGTGGAGACTTGGGCAACTTAGATAACCCCTCTCTACCTTCGCTTTGCCAATGGCAATGGGATAATGCCTGTTTCATGGTGTTGTTTTGATGCTAAATTGAGGTGATCTGCATAAAGTTCTTAGAACAGTGCGTGGAACATAAGAAACTCTCAATGAAAGTCGGCTATTATTATCAAATCATGTTGCAGTTCAACATCCACTTGAAAAATGCCAATCCTCTGTCAACGTAAGGAAGGGAAAGAACTTTCCTGCAATGAGTCTGGGTAGGAAGCCAACCAGCCCATCCTTCGTGGACAGCAGAATTGTATCCTGAGACATCCCCAAGGAAAGGTGGAGAAACTGTGACAGGGAACCAGGAGGGGAGCATTGAGGAGTATTTGGTGTAACTGAGAACTTAAATCTCTTCTTCTTGGTCATATTCCTTCTCAAATGGTGAGCAAGATACATGCAGTGACCAGGATATGCCAGGTCAGTGATGGAGGGGACAGAGGTGGGGCTCTGAGATTTTCTTCATGAGAGGGTGGGAACAGTATCAGGAAGGTCACAGCAGGTAACCACAGCTTGGGGGACAGGTGACATCATGGATATGACATAAGGAAGTCCAGGGAAAGAAAACTCACCCTTGCGAAGTATATAGATGGTAGAGTTGTTGCTGGGTGTGCCAGGAGCACCAACAAGCACATGTTACAGAGGAGGTGGCAAAAGAAGGGGGCAGCCATCATCTCCTCACCAGACAGGCAGCTGGACAGAGAGGCTGGACAGTGGGCCGACTGGGTGCGGACCAGATGGGTGTGGGTATCCCATGGAGATGGGTAAAATTCCAGCTTCACCCCCTCATCAGGAACCAATCCGGTAGCTGCAGGATGCACTGACATCTCATAAAGGAACTAGAGAATGAGGCCTTTCTGGCTCCAGCCCCAGAGAAACTCCAGCACAAGATGGTGGAGGAGAATACTATCAGGAGCCATTCGACTGTTGGCTAAAGGGACCAGATACTCAGTTATCTCAACAGGGAAAATCACCAACCAAGAGCTTGCCACCCAGGCCCGTTTCCCCAGAGCTGGTGAGCAGAGGAAAGGTGCCGGACATTGTCTGAGATGAAGACATGGGCACGGTCACTGCGCCGGTGGGAAGAGGCTGGAAGGACCACAGGACACAGGGCAGTCAGGGCGGCAGGGCCAGCTTTGCTTTGGTCTGTGGGAAGCTTGTCTGTTTCCCTCCGCTAGAGGCTGCAGTAAAGGGAAACCAATGAGCCTTGTTGCAAACATGGGCTGGCTGGGAGCTGGGGAACCTTAAATGAGGCCATGGGGCTCAGAAACTAAGATCTTTGGTTTAAAGACCAAAAGCACAAACAGATATTTAAACTGTGAAGGAGGCAGTGTTCCTTCTAGATGTTGGGAGAGCGATCTGGACGGGTCGGCTCCTATTGTAACACCAAGGTAGGAACCTCCGGTATTTTCCTGGGAGCAGCCTTCTTGCCACAACAGATCTTCCTCGCTGCCAGCAGCATGCCCGGGAATGGCTGGGGACCCAGGTGTGTCATGAGAACGGTGCCCAGGTCCTGCCTGCTGCCTGTTCTCCTGAATAGCATGTCTGTCCTCCCAGCAGCGGTTCGCAGAGATCCCAGTGGCTGCAAGCACAGAGGCAGTGCCCCCAGCTCGCGAAGCCCCGAGACCTTCGCTGCGACACGCTGAGAACAGAGAATAGAAGGCTCCGAAGTGCCGGGCTGTACTCCGCACCCACAAACACCAATGCCACAGACTCCGGGAGAAAGTCACTACTCATTTTGAAAGGACTGATTCTGAGACAGCGACCTTCCTCTTACGTGGCTGGAAATTATGTCCATAAAAAAACAAAACAAAACAAAACAAAAACAAAACAGATGCATGTGTTTCACTTCTTTGGGAATATCGACACTATTGTAATAGGAAAGTGAAAAAACATCTGTGAGGAGAGCCTGAAGGCCGTGTCATTATTAAGAACTTGGAAACGGGGGAGTGAATGATCAAGCAGGCTCAGAGTGTATGCGCTAGCTGCTTCTGCAAAAGATCAAAGGTGGACGGCTTCCCTCCATCAGCGAAGAGGGGCTGGGTGGGGAAACACCTTTCCTGATGGGGACAAGGATTTTGGAGCCGGAAGAGGTGGGAGATGGGTCTGGTCATGGCAGCAAGCTGGTATGAAGCTTCCTATCGTTTTGTTTCTTTGTTAATCCTCACCTGGAGATACTTTCTCCATTGATTTTTAGAGAGAGTGGAAGGTAGGGAGGGAGAGAGAGAGGTTGGCTGCCTCCCACACATGTCCCGACCAGGGCCTAGAGATTGAATCCAGGGCCCAGGATTCAAACCCGTGACTCTTCAGTGCATGGGCTGATTCTCCACCCACTGAGCCACACTGGCCAGGGCTGAGGCTTTCTGTCCTAAGGGGATGAAGTTACAGGCTATCGGGGCAGAGGGAACAGACCAGGCTGAGAGTGGAAAGCATTAAACAAGTCCTCAGGTTAGGAGAAGGAATGGCCAGCAGAGTGGTCTGGGCAGGGCTGTCTGAAGCCTGCAGGGAGCATCCTGGCCAAGGAGGGAATGTGCTACCAGCCAAGAAGGGCCAGAGCGGCCAGTGAGGCCACAAGGAACCACTGAAGCTCTGCGGGAGTCAACACTGAGAATCTTACCAGACCTGGAGGTCAAACCTAGGGTTTCCAGGTGGGGCTATACATTTGCAGACTTCAAGCAGTGTGACTTGCCATCTGTAACTGGTTGAAGGGAGGAAGAAAGGCTACCAGAGGCAGCATTGATACTGTGGACTGATCTAAGGCTTTGCAGCCAGACTTACTGTGTGACCTTGGGCAAGTGACTTAACCCCTCTGAGCCTAAATCCTTTCATTTGTAAAATGGGCATAACAATTCCATAGAGAGGCTGCAGTGAGGATTCAGTGAGGAATGCCTGTGAAACCCCAGCACAGTCCCTGAAAATGCAGGTGCTCACCAACTGTAGTTTCTTCCCAAAAGCTGGGCTTCTGCGTCCATCATTGTATGTCTAGGGCGGTGCTGTCCAATGGGGCCGGTCAGAGCCACATATGCCTTCAAAAGTGGCTGGTCTGAACTGAGACGTGGCATGAGTGCAAAACATACAAAACTTTGTGCCACAAAAGTTAAATGTCTTATTAATAATTTTGTAGTGCCCTAACCGGTTTGGCTCAGTGGATAGAGCATCGGCCTGCGGACTCAAGGGTCCCAGGTTTGATTCCGGTCAAGGGCATGTATCTTGGTTATGGGCACATCCCCAGTGGGGAGTGTGCAGGAGGCAGCTGATCGATGTTTCTCTCTCATCGATGTTTCTAACTCTCTATCCCTCTCCCTTCCTCTCTGTAAAAATCAATAAAATATATTTAAAAAATAATTTTGTAGTGATTACGTGTTGAAATGATAATATTTTGGATATATTCAGTTAGATAACATATATAATTAAAATTAATTTCACCTGTTTCTTAAACTTGCTTTAATGTGGCCACTGGACAATGTCAGAGGCCACTGTGGCTCCCACGTCATGCCTATTGTTCAGTGCTGATGTAGGCGTTAGATGAAAGCAGGGCTGGGAAGCTGTGTTCCAGAAGCTCATTTGTGTCTGGACTTTGGGTTTGTGCTTTGGGCTGCTGTACTGCTTCCCCAGTAAAAGACCCTTTGTGAAAAAGTGCCCTTCAGGCTCAACCAAAGTGGGTGGAAGACACACGTGCGCCCCTAGTGGCTCAGTGTGGTGGTGGCCACGGCCCAGGAAAGAAGAGGCAGGTGGTATGTGAGAATCCCCTTACCAGGTGGGACAGGCAGGGTAGCTGGGGATGGGCTAGTCTGTTTTAACCCGGAGCTTCACTCCACATCCCTCGACTGCTCTGTACTCCGAAGGACAGCCTCATTCTCTTTTTTTTCAGGTTTCCGTCTTATACGTGAACCTGACAGGGAGCAGGTGCCCAGCAGGCAGTGACAAGCACAGGTGTGCGGGCAAATGCCACTGCGAAACCTGTTAGAAGACGGCAGCGTTTCCAGAGAAATGGACAGCAGACACTCACAGACACGAGAATGCTCTTTTTCTCTCCCCCAAGAAGCGTGGTTGGTTGGTTGTTTTTAAAACTGTACATTTTACTGTACATTTTTTTTTTTTTTAGCAAAGAAGATTGGCATTTATATTCTGACCACAGGAATGATGCTTTCCAAACCCCAAGTCAGAAACATGACAGACACACGCAAGTACATATCATGTCACGACAGAGCTCCGAGCCACTGACGGGAGCAGACGTCTGGTTCCCCCTCCCCGTGTCCACCGCTTTCCCTCAGGTGTCTGAACCCAAAGGCAGAAAGAAAGGTGGTGTTTGGGGTCCCTTCTTCAATGGCTACATTTTGAAAGGCTGAGTGAGAAAGGTGCAGAGAAGAGAGAGAGGAGGAAACGGGGTGGGGAGGTGGGGGAGGCTTCAGGTCCCGTCTGTGGGTGCCTCCGTGACCAGGGTCGGCCTGTGCTCTGGCACAGGTACTGGCCTGGGAAACCAATGTGTGGTCTCAGGAAGAGACTGGCCTTGTCTGTGAATGACCTTGTCAGGACCGGAAAGGGACTGGGGAGGGCAGAGAGTCACAGGAAGAGTGAAAACAGGAGGTAGCGGGAAGGCGAGGCGAGGGGAAAGGGAGGGAGTGGGAAGGAAGGGTGAAGGCATGGGGTTCGGAGGCTCCTGGGCTGGAGCCGGAAGGCAATCCTGCATAGACAGTCCCCCCCACTCCTGTGCGCTCTGGGCTGGGGTGGGGCCACAGCTCAGCTCCAGGCCTGAGCCCATCGGAACTTTTCAGCCCCAGATAGACTCCCCTGTATGCTCTGTGTGCTGTGTGGTTGGCAAGTAGAAGAAGGAGGGAGGAGGACAAGAGAGCAATGGCGGAGGCTTGGGAAGGGGAGAATGAGTTGGGGAGACAAGTGAGAGGTAGTGCGTTGGCAATGCGGAGAGGCGTGGGGCAGAGGCCAGGAGAGACAGATGCGGCAAGTCCTTCTGAGGCTCTGAGGGCAGTCTCTCCCCGGCCACGTCTCTGTGGGAGGGTGGGGTTGGTCCCACGTGGAGGGAGCCCATGTGCCCCTCCCATCACCGTCGTGTCATTTCCACACATGGGCCCTGCTCAGAGACAGCATCCAGGGAAGGCCCCTCACGCCCCACCCTGAGCCAGCTCCTTCAGGAACAAACAGAGGACAGATGCTATTCACAGACATGCCCTGGTCAGGGTGCAGACCCGGGAACAGACCCGCCACCCCCAGGAGGAAGGCGGCCTTGGCCTCTGTGCTGGCGTGGTCACTAGCTCACAGTGTGACCTTGGGCAAGTCCCTTCTACTCGGGGGGCGGGGAGAATGGGTTATGGGGATAATTGCAAGCACCTCTTCCAGCTTCAAAACCACGACATTGGAAAGGCTCGGCTCTCCCTGCGAAGCCTCTAGGGTCCCCCATGCGCAGCAGGAGGGGGAGGGGCTGCTCCATCAGCCTGTGCACCCCAGGGAGCTGAGCTGGAGACCCCACATTTAAAGCCATGGGAGCTCATGAGTCCTTGGAACTGGAATGGACAAGAGGCCCGGTGCAACCCAGTATTTTGTGATTTGGGGACTGAAGTCCAAAGAGAGGAAAGGACCCCCGGCCCCCAGTGTTTTCAGCTGGTTGACTCGGTGGTGGCTCTGGGACCCTGACTCAGAGTGTTGGACTCAAAGTCCAGCTCCCTATGGCAACCCACCCTGCCTTCCTTACAAAGTCCTCTTGGCCCACCACATGCTCATGGGGACTTCCTGTCCCAGCTCCCACCCAAAGAGGCACAAATCCCAAAGGAACTCCAAGAGCTTATATCCCTCAGGCCCTGAGCCTCAGAGTCCCGGCCCCTCTCCCGGACACGGGAGTCCTGGAAGCTGCCTGGGGTTTAAGCTGATGTGATGGATGTGGACAGTCATGTTTGAGAGCAAGGGAAGCTGGGTCAGTTATGGGGGTCACTCAACCCTCCAACTGTGGGATGGCTGTGAATAATAAGGGGTTTCCCCCAAACACGCATGGAACCAACATTCGCCCCTTCTCTCCATTGGCAGTGACGGCCAATGCAGGGCCCCGGCACTGACTCTCAGATGGAGAGCAAACTCCCTGTTATCTGTGTGAGTGAAGAGGGGGTGCTTGGGAAGTGGGAAAAAATAAATTAACCAATAAAAACAACACCAGAACCGGAAGCAATCCAAAGCGCTTGCTTATCCGCTGCATTTGTGATTGGAGAGGCGAGACTCGGCCTTTCCAAACCCTCAGGGCTCATCTGACACTTGGTGGTCAAGTCGCTTTCCCTGAGCACACCCTGCTGGGCAGGGGGTGGGGGGGGCAGGCCTGGGAGGTGCTGGGGGAGTTGACAGTGAGACTCAACTGTCCCTGGATGTAAACATCACCATGGAAACCCCACAAAGACTTGCCAGTAAAGATTCCCCTTCTACCTGCAGGAGGAGGAGGACACCCCGAGCCTACACCGTGCTCTCCATCACCCACTCGGAGCTGCCAAACGTGCCCCGGGCCCCCACAAGGTCACTCTCCTCAAAGGGCAAGAGCATGCCATTGACAGAGAGGCTGCGCTTCGTCCAGATGTTCGAGACCCTCCGAGGGGGGCTGTAGCCATCCGGGGCGCCCCCTCCCGCTGCCACCGCTGCAGCTGCGAAGTCCCCCATGTCGAAGGAATGGCTGCGTTTGGCCTTGCCCTCCAGGGGCAGGGGGAGCAGGCTCCTGGCCCGGGCCGCAGGTGGTCCCAGCAGCGGCTCTCGGTCCGAGTAGTGGCCCCTGGCCGGTGTCCCAGACCCTCTCCCGCCTGGAGTCCTGGAGTCCAGCAGCTCCTCCCTTCTCTGACTCTTGAGGTCCAGGGAGGCGAAGGCCCCCATCAGGCGGTCAAGGTTGGGCTTGGGGCGCGGGGCAGGGGGCGGGAGCCTCCAGGGACCCCGCCCCAGCGCCCTGGCCTCCCCACTGCCCAGGGAGCTGGAGGAAGAGGAGTCACTGCCGCGGGCCAGGCTGGGACTGAAGTCCAGCAGCTCATTGCGCACCACCACCTTGGGCGGCCCTGGGGCCGCGGCGGGGGCGGGGGCCCCGCTGGGCACGCCCCCCACAGCGGGCAGCTGAGCCCCGTTGGTCTGCGAGTGCACGTTGCTGACCGTGGCGGCCACCATCTTGCCGGGGGCATCGTGGTTGCAGACCTTGTAGCGCACCAGGAGGATGATGATGAAGACCAGCAGCGTGGCGACGATGATGCCGCCGATGACCAGGATCATGGTGCCGCCCAGGATCTGGCTGTGCATCGACTGGCACTGCGGGTAGTCGGCCTTGGTGAAGAACTGGGCACAGCCCACGATGTTGGTGGCCGTGAGCGTCGTGGCCGTGTCGTCCCACATGGCCAGCACGCACAGGTCGTAGCCGGTCCCGGACACCAGGTTGTTGACCACGAAGGCCTTGTTGGAAGCTGGGATCATCCTGGGGTGGGTGGGTGGGCACAGAGGGGAGTGATGGCAGGAACAGCAGAGTGGTGGGGGCCAGAGGCAGAAACAGAGGGGAGTTGACACAGGACAGACGGAGAAGTGGGGGCGAGAGAGACAGACGGCCACAGGGACACAGTATGAGGCAGCGCAGGAGATGGACAGGTGAAGAGACAGGGAAGGGAGTGGTGGGGCGGAGAGGAGTGGAGGGGCGGGCAGGGGAGGGGAGTGTAGGACATAGTGCAGGAGTCAGATGCGAGCAGAAGGCCCCAGGTAAGAACCCGGGAAAGACAGGCCAAGTGAAGAGGGCAGTGAGGCAGAGTCCAGGGTAGGCGTGCCGGAGGGAGATGTCCACAGACATCAGCCGTCAACGTGGGAACCACCCAGCAGAGGTGGGAGTAAAGGCAGGGGAGTGGAAAGCAGAGGCAGGGATGGAGTTCAGAGATGGAGGCACCGAGAGGAAAGGAGAGAGCCAGAGAGATGCGGGAGGAAGCACAGGGAGGGCAGAGGGAGACACAGAGGCAGAGGTTAAAGGCCTGAGAAGCAGCGGAAATTAAACAAAGGGACCCTCCCTTCTGCCTCCCGCCCCAGCCCCGCTTCTGCCATGTCTGCTGCAAATACCCGCAAGGCTCCTGGGAAGGGGAGGGAGTGAGAGTCAGGTCGGCCCTGGCCCTGGGCCAGCCCACCTGAAGGCTCGGTCCCCCCTTGTCCTGTCCTTGGAGGCTCATCAACATTGACAAAGCCTCCTCTCGGGGTCCTGAGCTATCCACAGACAAGGCCCTGACCTCAGGCCAGATGGCCGTCATGCCTGGGGAGGGGAAGGTGTGCGGGGCAAAGTGGGAGCCGGGCGATGTTGAAGACTAGAGGGTGATTCTGCTTCCCAGAAGGAAGGACGGTCCTCCATCACAGCCACAGCCAGCCGGGTGCATCTGACGAGACCTGCAGAAAGAGGTGCTCTGGCCGGGGAGGCCTCCAAGGGCCCCTCCACCTTAGGGGAGGGTCTGATGGGCAGCGGTCTCCCCACAGTGGGGCCCTCCACGGTAGCCTGGGCCGGTCCTACCGGGACACCAACCCTGATCTCTGAGCCCTCGTTCGGGTATCACACCTGTGCTGTTTCCAGAGAGGATGCCATGTTACCCATAAACCCTCCTGCAGGAATGCACATTGCCCTCAGCCGAGGGTGCCCTGTTACCCCTCTGCTCCCAGGGGCCCTCCGTTCTCCTGCCTCTGCTATTTAAGGGCTCCATCAGCAGCCGTCAACTCCTCAAACCCAGAGCCAGGCAGCTTAATTGAGACCTCAACTATGAAATTCCAGGGCTGAGAACTTCCACCAGGGAAGCCCGCATTGGGGAGGGGAGCTGACAGGCAGGTATTGACATCCCGTCAGCACAGCCTGGGAGCTCTGCCTCCGTCCTCACCTGCCCAGCTGCTCTGCTGGGGATGCCACATGGAGGGCCCTTTGTCCCCCCTCACCCTGAGCCCATAGCTGCAGAGCTAGGGGCAGAAGGGGCAGGATCCCACCAGAGCCTGGGACATTGGGGAACCCGTGCTCTCATGTCAGGGAAGCGGAACGGCCAAGACTCAGAGAGGCTGTGTCTTGGCCGAGGTCACACAGCTGAGCGGGTAGGGTGGGGCAGTTGGGACTTGAACACCAGCTTGTAGTTCCACAGTCTGGGCTTGCTCCTCACCAGAGGACAACCCTGGCCATTGTTCCTCATCTCTGAAAGCCATCTGCCTGCGGCCTGTCAGCCACCTCCTTCCCTGGATCAGCGTTCAGCGGCCCCTGCGCCTCACACTCCTCCACCAGCGGGTCTCGGGCTTGGGGGCCATCTCTGGGCAGAGCCACAGGAGCCCTCTGTGGCCAGTGCTACGGGCCCACTTCCTTCCTCTCGGGGTCACGTTGCAAGTTAGAGAGGCGGGAGCCACCACACCCAGAACAGGGGCAAAGGCCCAGGGTGGCTGGGTGCCAGGCTGTCAGTGCCCTGTACCCGCCACCTCGCTGAGTCCCGCAGCAACTTCCTGAGGTGGCCCCTGGTGGGCTCCTCCTCCTGCAGATGGAACCAACTCTGGGGGCAGGAAGCAACATAACTGGCAGAGCTGGCACTCAAGCCCAGGCAGCCTGGCTCTTGTCCACTGAGTCACCACACTCTGCCCTCACTGGGCACGAGCAATGTGAGAGCAGGTCCCTTGGGGATGGGGATGGGCCAGGTGTTTACTGAACCCCTGCTATGTGACAAGGTTTCCACATTCTGTTGCATTTATTGTTCACAACAACCTCAGGACCCAGGAGGTGAACCGCGGGCCCAGAAATCATCTCACTGTTTAAACCATCTTCTCTTAGGAAGCAGGGCCTGATAGTACTACTATTAATACTAATACCAATACTAATACTAATACTAATACCAACACCAATACCAGTACCAATACCAATTCTAATATCAATACTAATACTAATGCTAATACCAATACCAATACCAACATCAGCACCAATACCAATATCAATTCTAATACTAATACCAATACCAATACCAATACTAATATTAATACCAATACTAATACTAATGAAGAGGAGTAATTAACACTGAGGCCTGACTCTGTGCCAGGCAATTGTCTGAGATCTTTAAGGGGATTAATACTCATTTCATCCTCCCTACAGTTGTTGGGGAGGTGGTCCCTGTCACTATCCTCTCCCTTTTACAGATAAAGAACCTGGACAGAAAGGCTACGCGTCTGCCTAGTGGCACTCCAATAAGTGGCAGAGCTGGGATCTGGGCAGGCAGCCTACCCCCAGCACCTCTGCTCCGGACTGCTGTGCCACGCAGCCACCGCCCTGTTCTCTGCCTCCGCAGGTGACTGCGAGGGGCTCTGCCTGGCCTCTCTGCCCCCTGCCTCCCAGTCAGGGAAAGCGTGCCGTGATGGAGCCACAGCTGGGCTTGCCACCAATGCTGGTGTGAGAGGGCTGACCCTTGGCACCTGGGGTGAAGGGTCAGGCTTGGAAAAGCCTCACACAAGAATTGGCCTAAGAAGAAAGCTGCTCCTGGTTCGTGTGTGCGTGCGTGTGTGTGTGTGTGTGTGTGTGTGTGCACGTGAACTTACAGGAGAGTGGCAGCCAGGTGGCTCAATACAGCCTCTGGCAGTCATGTTTGCCTTCACCAATAAGGGCACTAACCAGTGATGACAGGCACCACGTGCTAACCTTGTGCTCTGAAGTTTACATGCTTTCCTCTCCCGACAACCCTGAGAAGGGGACTCATTCCCATTGAGGGGCGGAGGGAGCTCTGCAGCTCTCACTCTCTGGGGGCCCTGGTGGAGCTGAGGGCAGCTCTGGATCCACTAGGACTCAGAGCCCACACACCTAGCAGCAAGGCCGCTCCCTCCTCCAGGCAGCAGAAAGAACACACTGCACGAGAGAGCCGTGTGAAATGGGCACTACTCAGACTCCAGGACCGACCGCAACTCATCTCCTGCCCATGGGGTCTTGTCCACCTCCTCATGGGCCCCACTGGACCAACCACTGAGTCCCAGGCCAGGTCCGGATCCTGGATCGACCTTCCTTCCCACCCACATCCCCCACACCCTGGCTGGCAGTCCCCCTCTGGACTTCTCCACACTCACACTTTGGCTCAGGCCTCCCGTCTCTGGAATGGATGAATGCAGCAGCCTCCCAGCCAGCTTCCCCGCCTCTGACTGTGCTCAGCACCATCTCCTCCAGAGAGCTGCATCTGACTAAAGCACCCCTCCGGCCGTGCCCCTCGCCCACGGGCTGCCCATGACCTTGAAGGCACAGCCCAAGCCCCTGAGCTGAGTTCTCACACCTGCCTTCCCATCACATTCTTTAGGGAAACACTGCAGATCGGTCAGATTTTTCAGGGCAGAAGGCCCACTCCCAGAGCGATACTAAGACTTTACTCACAAGAGGACTCATTACCAAGGGGTGGGTAGGGGGTGGGGGCCACGAGGGAATGTGCAATAACTCATGGTTGGCAGCAGCCAAGCTGTTACCCTCTCTAGGCCCAAGCATACCAGGGGAGGGCACCAAACCCAGAAAAGAGAGAGAATCATGCAGCCCCACCCTACTCAGTGCAGCCCACAGCCAGATGCTGGCCCATGAGCTGTTATTTCCTGGTTCATGAACAGACAGGACAGAAATGGAGAGTAAGCACTGGGGAAGGGTCACCACAAGTTGGCACTGACGGTGACAGCCAAGTGCACGACCCCCTTCCCTGGTAGTTTATTTCTATTATTTCTTACAAGAGCACCGGTCTGCCCTGGACGGGGGAGGCAGCTCCAGCCCTTCACCATGAGCAGCTGGAGCAGCACCGCCCTGGGCAGCGTTTCTCAGCCAGGGCACGATTGGTACCTCAGCTGAGTGATTCTTGGTCTTGGCGGCTGTCCTGTGCACTGGAGAATGTCTCAGCATCCCGGCCCCGCCCCACAGGAGGCCAGGAGCATCTCCAGCTGTGACAACCAGAGGTGTGTCCAGGCACTGCCCCATGTCGTCTGGGGGAGAATCACCCCTGTCAAGACACATTGGGACATTTAGACGAGGGGAAGGGGCAGGGGCAGCCAGGGGCAACCTCAGAGCCTGGGAACCAGACAAGAGTACCCTGACCCCGCTCTCTTCCCTTCGCCCACTCCTCTGCTCCTGTCCCCAGGGCTGAACCCAGCCAGAAGCCAGAGCTCATGGCTGCACACTAGTCAGCCTCCCAGGGCACCCAGCAGGGTGGAGGAGGGGAGTGGATGGAGAGGCAAGCCATGATCTCTGGCACCACCCCCGTCACAGCCTCAAATCATGAGAGGCCCCTTCCCGTCACACAGACGGGTGACATTTCTGTTAGCGGAAACCAGGAATTGCTATTTTAAGTTGAGTTGCTCCGATGTGTTAAATTTAATTAAGCTCACATGCTCTAAAACACAATTTAAAACTGCAACCCCAAGACTTGCCCAGGGAAAACAACACGAGCGTAAGAGGCTGCTTCTGAGTGGCTTTTATTTTTTTTCCCCTACTAATGTGCATTTGGCATTTCTTCATTCGATTTAACACTAGCAAACACATCTACAGATGAGATCTACAGCTGATACCAGAGGTTTAAGAAGAAATCACAGCATCCTGGCCATTCTACTGCTTGCTCTCAGACCCGGCTTCCTTTCACCTGCCCCATCCGCCTGATAAGGAACTACATTTCCCAGGCCCCCTTGCCTGTGCCCAGGCTCCTTTGCCCTCAGGCTTCCAGATAGAGTTGGCCAGTGGAAGTCCAGGAGGAAGACTGGAGGAGGGTAGGAGGGGCAGGGTGGGGGGGTTCCCTGCTGGCTCCTGAAACTCCTCTGTGATCCCAGTTTCCAGGGTTCTCCCTCCTTCCAAATGGATTTGGAGCTCAGGCTCTGGTCACACCATCTCCTCCATGTCCCTCCATCCTTGGCAGGAGTGGTGGGTGTTGGTGGCTTTGGGCTGCAGTGATGTCCTCAGTGCCTCACTGTCCCCCTGGCTGACCCCTCAGCAATTCCATCCCCCATACAATCCAACCCCCGCTCTGAGTTCCCCCTTAGATATAGAGCATCCTTTTTCCCGACTGCATCCTGGGTGACACAGGAGATAAAAGTTACAGGACGAGAATATTCTACCTATTGCCCTAGCCAGGTCTCTCAGTGATTAGAGCATCGGCCTTGGAGCAGAAGGTCTGGGGTTTGATTCCAGTCAAAGCATGTACTTCCATTGTGGGTTTGATCCCCACCCTCAGTTGGGGCACGTGAGGGAGGCGGCCAATCAATGTGTCTCTCTCATATCAATGTGTCTCTCTCTCCCTCTGCCCCCCCTCCTCCCTCCCTTCTACTCTGTGTGAAAATCAATGGGAAAAATATCCTTGGGTGAGGATTAAAGAAAAAGAAGACTCTGCTGCCTGTTAATTTATCCTCTTCTTCCCACACTCTGGGAAAAGACTAGCGTCACTTCCTGTCAGCAGCAGCCCATCCCGGCCTAACCTGGAGGCCTTAGGAAGCAGGCTGGTGCCCTCTCTGAATTCCTCATCACTCCCCAAACCATCTCTGGAGCCTTTGCAGGGAGCAGCCCCTCTTCCTGGAAACCTCTGATCTCTCCTCCACCTGGTGACCTCATCCCTCCTTCGAGGCCTGACCCCGCCCAGACCTGCTCCTGCTGTCTCCTCCCACAGCCACTGCCTTTGGCGGAGCCCTCATCCATGCTGTGTCTCCCATGAGGCCACGCTCTGTGTCTTATTCATCCTTGTATCTCCACTGCCAATCATGATGCCTGACTAGGAGTAACCGCTGAGCAAATATTTACCCTGCGGTTGCGCAGTGAATGAAGAGCGCTTTGTCAAACCTTTGTTAAACCTGAAGGCCTATAGGAATGTAAGAGGTCCTCATTTCAGCACAATGGCTGGCTAATGGTGACTCCCAGGCACCGCTGTGCGGAGGTTTTTCCAGAGGCGGTTTTCTATATCCCTGAGTTCACTGCAGGGGCTCCTGACAACATTTACGGATGTGATGTGGGTGTGTGGGGTGTGTGAGTGTGGGTGTGTAGATGAATGTGTGTGTATGTGACACAGAGTGCGGTGGTATGTCTGTGTGTCCAAGTATCATTTGAGAGCTGAGTGTGTGTATGTGTGCGTGTGTGTGTGTGTGTGTGTGTGTGTGTGTGAGAGAGAGAGAGAGAGAGAGAGAGAGAGAGGGAATGGATGTTGTGTTCACTTATATATGGTTGAGAAGGTTCGGACTCCAGGCAATGCTAGTCCCTGCTCTCCCCCTCTCCCACCCAGTCCCCTCCCCCCCTCCCCCCTCCCCCCAGGCTCCCATGCCTCTCCTGACACTTCTGAGGTGACTCCCCTTGTGACCTCTTCCAGAGACACCTGCAGGCCAAGCCTGCTCCTTCCTAATTACTACCATTAAAGGCAGTTGGGGTTCCCAGAATGGGAACAGGAGAGATTCTAGGAGTGGCCACCCGAAGCCTGTGAGCTGACTCCCAGGTCCACTCTCCCCTCTCCTGGGCTCACTCAGACCACATTCCCAGGCTCCCTTGCAGGTCGGGGTGCCCAAGTGCTGACTCCTGGCAAGTGGATGAGGTGGCAGCGGTGTGTGCGACCTCAGGCCAGGCCTTCAGAGAGAGGGAGCGCCTGCCTCTCCTCCTCCTTCCCCCTGCTGGCTGCACCCTGGGCGTGTGACCCCCTGACCACGCAGAGGACAAGGCCAGGGGGTGGAAGCCTGGCGCCCGCGTCTCAGTGAGGAAGGCTTCCTGACTACGGGTGCCCTGCTGGCTCCTAGGACCAGGACTCGATTCGGTTGTGCTTCAGCCTTTCTGTACTCACAGCCATTAGCCTCTTCTGACTCACAGCCCCTGCAGATAAGACAGGGAACCTGCGGAGTTTGATACACGAGGTGAGTGACGGATAGGAGCCGATGAGTGTGTATTTGTGGAAGAAATGGATGCCTACACAAGAAACGTAGTCAGCAAATGCCACCTCTATCACCTCGGCCCCCACCCCCTCAGCTGCCCCAGCACAGCCACTTTGCAGGTGCCCCCCCTCCCCTCCGCCATCAGGGATGCACCAGAGCTGCCCACTGCCCAGGCCCACATTTGGAGAAGGCCCGTCCAGCTCCACCCACCCCAACCCCCACTTCCCTGGCTCTGCACCCTCATTACTGGCTCTTCAAGACGCTCAGGCCTGCCAAGCTCTTCTACCGGATGAGATCTCAGGGCACATGAAAGGGCCTCGTTAGACCCACCACAGTCCAGGCTGGCCAGCCTGCCCTTTTCCTGAGAGCCCCAGAGGGCCTGATGCTTCCCCTCAGGCTGCAGGAGGGGTGCAGACGTGGCCGGTCTGCCTTGCACACAGTTTATTGAGCTCCTCCCCTGTGCTGAGTGCTTGACCCGCAGGCCTCTTTGCTTCTGCACCCTGTCTCTGAGGTAGGAATAATGACCCCACTTTACAGACGAAGAAACTGAGGCCAAAGCAGGTGGCTCACCGGCTCCAGTTCATGCTGGAACGGGGCTGAGCTAGTGCTGAAAGCCAGGTCTGCCAGGCCCGGAGCTGGGTCTCCCCCAGACTGGACTGCCTTGAACTGAATGGAGAGGAATCAGGTATTAGCAGGAAGCAGGTCTCAGCGTTAGGCTAACTGTTTGATGGCGACTACAAATATTTATCTTCCTGCGATGACAGCTAAGATGTATCGAACTCTTACTATGTCAAGCAGCTTTGAGTAATCTGCATGTATCCACTAACTTAATCCTCACCACAAATCTACGAGGGCTGGCCTCCCCCAGCCAGCAAGCAGAGGAGCCACACTCAGCACGTGGAGATGCGGAGGCAGCGCCCAGCACCCCTCCCATAGGCCCAGGTCAGGTCTGCAGAGGAGCTCACGGGAGGGGTGCTGTATGAAGGAGGGGGTGCTGCTGAGCCAAAGGAAACGCACCTCTGATCCTGGAGCTCCAGGCCTCGGGCCTTGAGGCTGGCAACCCTGAGCCAGCTAGACACGGGACGTGGGCAGCACCGGTCCAGGCTGCGCAGTACGGCATCGCGGCTTCACCCCCCACAGCAGGACATGCTTGCTGCCCCGTGTGGGTGCGGAAGTCTCTCTCAGAAGACACGTGGCGACAGTGTTAGTGAATCCCTGGCTCACAGTAGACAGGAAGTCAGGCCTCAGGGAGCCACGCCCGCAGGCTGCCCGCTCACCTCCCAGTGAGGATTCCCTGGTGACAGGTGAGGAAGTGCCTGTGGAGGCACTGCCTGTGCTCCTGCCTCAGGCTGTGACAGATCCGGTGGCCTGGGGGGTGGGGGGGTGGGGGAGGGGGTTGGGAAATGGCCAGCCCTGTGTGGCTGAGACAACAGTGTGGCTCCTGCATGGAGAGGATAACGCCAGGGGGTCAGAGCGTGCGTGCTGGCACTGGCCGCAGGGTTCAAGGCCCAGAACGCTCACTTACCAGCTGTGTGACCTTGCCAGCCACGTGGTCTCTCTGTAAGGGGAAGAGGTGACGGGCCTCCCTCACAGTCGGTGCCTGGTCCATAGTGAATGCTGTGTGTGCCAGTGGCTGTGAGTGCGGAGTCACCTCGTCCCAACGAGCAGACAGGAGTCCAACAGGCGTGAGGGTAAATAGGATTTTAACTAGCCAGGCGGGCACACAGGTGCCTGCCCAGCTCAGGGCAGCTGGCTGTGACCTGGCTGTGTATCTGGGCCGAGGCTGCAGCCCCGGCCTCCCCCAGCCCAGGTGCTGCTCTGCCTGACTCACCAGGACGTCCTCTGGCTCTTTCCATTCTCTCTGCCACCTCCATTCACAGATCACAGGACGCTGGGCTGCGAGGGCCCGCCAGTCCCGCCCTAACAGGCTCCTCTGGCTGTCAGCATGTCACCCGCCTCCAGGGGCACGCCAGGCAGCCCACCCCAGCTGCACACACCCCTCCTGGCTCAGAATCCCCGCTCACATGGGGCGGTGGTGACAGCTGGTGCCTCCTCCAACTCCCCAACCCAACCCCATGGGGACGCCCAGAACAAGGTGTTTCTTTCTTTAACATGTGTTGTGTCGGTGTTTCCCACATTGCACACAGCACTCTCACTGCGAGCCTTCAATTCTCTCCAGTTAAGGCTCCCATTCCTCCCCATCGTTCCTCGGGCACAGCTCCCAGCCTGTGTCCCCCCTCATCACACACCAGTGTGTCTTTGGCCCTCCTTTCTGAGGTCTGAGCAAGGAGAACTGAGTCAGACCCCACATTCCCCCAAGCAGACATCACATTTCTGGTGAGGCCCCGCGGGAAGCTGCATCCCATCTGGTCTTCCACCGAGCGAGTGGGCTGTCAATGGACACACCCTGGGGTTGCTATTCAGTCATTTGCAACCACTCTGTTCCTTGAGTGGCATTTCCACCACAGCAGGCGGAGAGACTCAGGGGAGCTCCCCACCCCAGGCAGCTCGCTCTCTCTCTCTCTCTCTCTCTCTCTCTCCCTTTCTCCTTCTCTCTCTCTCCCTCCCTCCTTCTCTGTCTCTCCTTATCCAAGTTTCTATGAATGTGGAACTTTTCTCTGTATTTAACTGTCTTCAGCTCCCAGTCCCCAAGAACTGGGTCTGCAGGTCTCAGAGGAAGGGGGTGAGCTTTGCAATCAAACAGAAATCTCTCTGAAGGCTGGTTCTGCCCCTGATGGCCCGCGTGCCTCGGGATATTTTCCCTCTCTCTGAACCTCAGTTTGCTCACCTGTAAAATGGGGACAGCAGTGCCAACCTCCTGGGCTGAGTGTGAGAAATAAGTATAGTGGGGTGGACACGGCGGTCCCTTCTGCTCCCCTCCCAGGCCCACTTGGTGCCCCGATGACTATAATGATGACAATGAGAGTTGTCATTTCTCTCCTTGAGGAGCTGAGAAAAGCCTGCTCGATAACAACTCATCACTTACAGGAAAAATGCAGAAGGTGTCAGACCAATTACACTGCCCATCATTGGAAACTGAGGAGGATGCCAAATAAAGATTCCCCACCTGCCGCATCCAGAACACACAGAGCCCGAGTCCCTTCACCCAATGACGAACCTGACCAGACAGCTCTCCCCAGTCGCAGATCCATAATGCCATGATGGCGCCACCCAGGGGCCAACTCACCTGCAGCACCAACCTCCTCAAAATGCTATCCCAGGCTCTCCCAGCTGCACACACACTAACATGAGAACAACACAGAGATCACAGGGCCCTGCACGTGGATCACAAGCAAAGTCAAGGAGCGTCCATATCCCATAATGCTGCATTCTGACGCACGTTACAGCATTCAGAAAACTGGAGGACCTTGTGTGAAGTGACATAAGACAGACACAAAAGGACACGCACTGTACGTCTCCACTTACTAGTATATAAGGCACATGGGGTCATATTCATAGAGACAGAAAGGAGGGGGCTGGAGAGGGGAGGGAAGTTGGTGTGTAATGGGCACCGAGTTTCAGTTTGGGAGGATGAGAAAGTCGTGGAGATGGATAGTGGTGATGGTGCCTAACAATGTGAATAAACTTAATGCCACTGAAACACACACTTAAAAATGGTTAAAACAGTAAAATTTATGTTCTGTACATTTTCGCACAACTTTCAAAATGGCCAAAAAATTCATCACAAAGCAAATTCTGCCAGGCGGGCAGGACGAGCAGAGGCTGCTGGAAACACATTTGTGGCTCAGTCACCCTCGGCAAGGGCTTCTTGGTCCTGCTGCCCGTGGGCTTGGTTGGCCCTGTCAGTTTGGGGCTGCGAGGCAGCATTGGGGAGGGATGGGGGGCAGGGAGGGTGACCCCTGGCCATATGTCTGTCCTCTTGGCTGAAGAACAGGGCAGTTCCGGAGCAGAGCATGGCACGAGTCACATGCTTGGGCAAAGAGGTTGCGGGAAATAAAGGGTGGGGGTTCACAGCATCCGCGTGGTGCCAGCTTGGCCTGGGTTCAAATTCTGCTCTGCCAATGACCAGCTGTGCGGCCTGAGACAGAATACTCAGCCCTCTCTGCCTCAGTTACTAGGAACTCTAGGACCTACGTGTAGGACTGTTGTCAGGATCATGAGGGAAAGTGTGTTAAACACTTGGCACAATGCTTGGCAATCAATGAGGGAACAGTAGGTTTTGTTTCGGTGACAATGGTAGAGTCACCGATGACCCCTACAGAAGAACCAACCAAGAGGAAATGAAGTCTTCGCTCATTTCAAGGATGCGTTTTGGGGACCTGCCTTTTCCCGCAGTCATAATCCCCTCCTCCGTCAAATCAGAAGCGCCCTGAAGAAATGAATGGGGGCAACCCCGGGTTGAATTTGTGCCATGGTGACACAAGCTTACGGACTGTGCGATGTAGGTAAGTCACCGGGCATCTCTGGGCCTCACTCAGTTTTCTCGCCTGCAGAATGGGTTAATAATATCGACCACAGGGCATCCTTAGGGAAATTAAATATGATACTTGTTCAGTCATGAGTTCAGAGCTTACAGCATGTTTATGCAAGAGAAAGCAGCCATGATGATGTTTGATTTGGTGTCTGAAAGACCAGGTTCAAATCCAACCGGGCCCACCATCTGCCAGCTGAGCCATTTTGAACAAGGAGATGGCCTCCTCGGAGTCTCAGCTCTCTCATCTGTCCAATGGGAGGGATGACACTGCTGCCCAGTCCATAGACTGGTTGGGAAAACCTGCATAGTGTGTCTCCTTGGACGCAGTATGGAGGCAAAGCATTCACAGGTGGGAACTGTCATCTTTCATAACAGGGCACTCAGCACACGCATGGATGAGGGACCGAAACACTGACGGGCACTTCCCTGAGGGCTGCTCCCTGCCTCACATCTGGAGGTGGGACCCCCCGGGAGTGGCCTGCTGACTCCTGGTGCCCATCACCTCACTGGCAGACAGAAGCCCTTCCCGCCAGTGGTCAGGAGGCGCCCGCTCAGCACTTCTCTGGGCTGTGCTTCTGCGGATCCTCCCTGGACACCAGGGCCTCCCCGAGCTGCTGGCCAGGAAGGAACGAATCTGGACCGGGGACAGGAATGACCTTGGTGAGAGGCCTCAGGTGGGCAGTGGGGAGGCTGCTCTGTCCCACCAAGTCAGGGCTCTGACCCGATCCCAACCCTGGCGCCTGAGGGAGGGAGGACGGCGGAGCAGAGCTGTGCTCACCCTCCAAATATCCTCAGGTCCAAGCTGAAGGGATGAGGCTCCGGGCCCAGCTCTGTCTCAGACTTGCTGTGGCCGTGGGCCAATCACTTCCTTCTCCATGCTTCTGCACCCAATTCTGACATCTGAGAATTCCACCAAAGCATCACCCAAAGACGGGGCGGGGGGGCGGGGGGTGGTGGGGGGTGACAGGAGCAAGGGGGTGCAGCAGCAGGGCAGGCGGGGGGCACAGCCAGCAAAGGGTTGAGGGAGTTGGGGCAGTGGGTCCCCAGCCCTCAAGGCACACAGGATCTGGCACCAGAGTGACCTGGGCTCTGAGCTCAACTCCCGACTCAAAGTTCTTGGTCTTGCCTGCATGACTCAATTTCCCAGGGATTCAGTCTCATTTGTAAAAGCAGTTTGCAAACCTAATTTCCAGACGCATGTGAGGATTACGAATGATGCCCGCGGAGCCCTGGCATGCGACATAGGCCCAATAAATCACAGCTGTACGGCAGGTCATTGCAGAACGCCGCTTCCTCTAATGCTGCTTCGCGCTCTAACGTTCATGAGGTGCTGCAGGGACTTAACTCTTTATTTATATCCGATCGCCTGCAGGGAAATTGGATTGTTATGCATCATTTCACTCGTTGCAGAACCCATCGACAACGTTAAGCGAGGGCTTACTGTACATGGTGAATGTTTACCTACTTTATCACCTATCATCTGTTTGCCTGTCTGCCTGCCTGTCTGTCTGTCTATTGGTCATCTATCCATCATTATCGTCATCTTTTTAGTAGGGAACACTAACACCATCCAACCCCCATCTCCTGGCAAGATCTCCTGCAGGGCAGGTGAGCTGCCTGGGGGCACCGGTCGGTCGCCTTGGGGTCAGGGTGTCTGTGAGGCACAGGAAGAGGAGCCTCACTATGGGACTTACTTGTTAGCCAGGAGCTGCAGGTGAGGCTGGCCTGGCCTGGAGGTGCCTTGTCCTGGTTTTGACTGAGAATAACTTAAAATATCAGTTTTACTCTCTTCCCCTTTCCTAGCCCCCTCCAAGCCCGAGGACAGCCAGCTCCTGTGGGGACAATCAGCACAGAGAGGAGCCACTCAGTGCACTCAGTGTCCCTGCAGGATGGCCACGTGGGTCTGGGATCCTAGTGTGGACGTAATCGTGTGAGTGAGTCACATGTGAGTAAACCCCGTGTGAGTAAACCACGTGTGAATCAATCACAGACCCTCCCATCTGTGCTTTCTGGGAGTCTCTCCAGCACTTTGCTGGGGGGGCGTGGATCTGAGGCCTCAGGACTGGCCTGCTCTTCTGCTCCCGGTCGGGCTGGGAGAGGCCATGCCGGGATCACAGGGAGCAGGGGTGAGGAGGACCGTTCCTGTCCCTCCCCACACAGGCAGGTGGAGGGTGAAGCCCAGCAGGAGCCACTGGCCAGCGTGTGAGTGAGTTCTGTGTGTGTGTATGAGTGAGTACCCATTGGCCAGTGTGTGTGAGTATGAGCGTGTGCTTATTGGCCAGAGTGAGTGAGTATAGAGTGTGTGAGTATGAGTAGAAGCAACCCTGGTGTGTGAACAAGGCCGAGAGGAGGGTGTTGGCCGGAGGCTGTGAGCGTATGGGAGCACTGTAATGTGGGGAGCATCTGAACGAGCCCGTGTGCTGGAGAAAATGTCCTTGCAGGGGCCTGCACGGCTGTGATCTGGCCCCACCACCCCTGCCCCATCTCCTAGACTGCCCCTCGCCCTCTCTGCTGCAGCCACCCTGGCCCTTGCTGCTCCTTAGACACACTCCAGCTTGGGGCCTCGCCTTGGCTGTTCCTTCTGCCTCGAATGCCCTCCCCACAGAGCTCTGCTTGGCTCACCTCCTTCAAGTCTTTGCCAAGTCTCCCCTCAGAGAGGCCCGCCCAGCCCACTGAGTAAAACTGCCATTTGCCCGCCACCCTGAGCCTGACCCCCGCTGCTGTGCCTTCTTTGCACACGTGTATTGCCTCCCCACCCCTCTGTAATTTACTCACTCATCGGGCCCGCGCCCGTTTCCCACAGGACGAGGTTCTCCACGTTGTTCTATTCACGGATACGCCCCGAGCTCCCAGAATGGCAGCACTTACTCATTTTGCAGCATATCTGCCTCTGGTTTCACATTTCTAACGTGGAGACGAGAATAGAAGCCATCCACTCCACCAAGTTGCTGGGCAGATTAAGGGAATGAATACTGAGAGCGCCAAGAACCGTGCCCGGCACCCAGGTCGATACTGTTGGCTGTTACTACCCCTCCTGCACAGCCTGGCGTGAGGATTCAGTGAGCGATCTGTGGGGAGGCCCCAGCGCGGGTTGGTCAGGCGGGTGGCGGTGCCTCATAAACACTTCGCACCTCACTCCCACCCCAGCCCTTCAGTTCCCGGGAAGAAACATGCCCTGACCTCCCCAGTCCTGGAACCCATCTTCCTGGATGCCCTTGGGGTTAAGACGTTGGTAACAGGACATGTATTCCTTTAAAAAAAATCAGGAGGCCCTGTCAGTGTGGCTCAGTGATTGAACCTCGACCTATGAACCAGGAGGTCACGGTTTGATTCCCGTGCCCAGGTTGTGGGCTTCATCGCCAGTGTGGAGCGTGCAGGTGGCAGCCCATCAGTGATTCTCTCTCATCATTATTGTCTCTATCTCTCTTTCCCTTTCCCTTCCTCCCTGAAATCAATAAATATATATTTTTAAAAAATCAGGGAGGAAGCAAGCCCCCAGCCTGCCCCACCCAGGGCAGCACAGCTTCCTGGTCCTCTAGGTAGTTAATGGAACATGACCTTGACTGACAAACATATTCTTAGGGGGGCGAGGGGTGGGGTGGGGGGAGGTGACTGCAGCTTGGACTGTGCAGGGCCGAGCTCTGGCCTGGGTCTCCAGTGCCTGATTCTCCCCCCAGCTCTGTAGCTTCCAACACCACCAGGCTGTATGACCCGGCGCAAGTCCTGTCCCCGTCTGGGTCCCTGCTCTTCCTGGGTGAGGGGCTGGGATCAGTCCATGCTAAGTTTTCTCCAGGCTCATCCATTCATCCATGAAGTCTCCATGGAGCCCCGCTTGTGTCTCAGTGCTGCCCTAGGTATGGGACACAGCAATGGCCACAGGACGAAAGTCCCTGCCCCCTGAGCTGACCTTGGTGGGGAGAGTGGGGACACCAAATGAGAACCACGTCAGTAAATTATGAAGTATGTGGAAAAGCGGGGCGCGCTATGGACAAAAGGAAAGGCATCACGGGGTGAGAGAAGGTGAATGTGCTGAGGCGTAGGAGGGCAGGCCCAGCTCTAAGTGGGGTGGTCGAGGGTAACCTCATTAAAAGTGTGACATATTTATTTATTATTTTTTAAATCCTCACCCAAGTATGTTTTTTATTGACTTTAGAGAGAAGAAGGGGGAGAGGGAAGGAGGAGGGAAGGGGGGGGGAGAGAGAGAGAGAGAGAGAGAGAGAGAGAGGGAAATATAAATGTGAGAGAGAAACATCGATTAGTTGCCTCCTTTATACATCCTGAGCAGGGATCAAACCCGCACTCTAGTCGGTGCCCTGACTGGGAACCGAACCTGCAGTCTTTTGGTACGGATGACACTCCAACCAACTGAGCCACCCGGCCAGGCTAAAAGGGCGACACTTGAGGTGAGGGCCTACATTCTAGGAACCTATGAATCTCAGTGACTCCTGTCCCATTCCAGAGAGAGCACCGTGGGGGCCCAGGGAGTCCCTGGGTCTCCCTTCGCTGCGTCCTGAGCACCCTGATCCCAGCTGCCCAGCAGGTGACAGTGCTGGAAGACAGATCAGCCACGCTCCCAGGCGTGGGGAGTGATCTGCCGCTGTCCTTATTCACACTCCGATATTTCATTGCTCCCGGGGCTCTGATGGAAGAAATATGGCCTCTTATTCTTCACTTTACTTAAGACTCAAGGTCAACGGCCCAGCTGTGATCTATCAGCTGCTCCCTCCATCGGACATCCATGAGCCAGGGAGCCCGGTGGCTGTCAGAGATTCAGGTGCCACCCTCCAGCCCTGCTCACCTGCCTGCCCCTCGGCATTGGGCCTGGGATCTGCTGGCCGGGCGGTGAGGGTCACGGTGGCCCTGGGGGATGGTGGCTCAGTGAACGCAGAGACCAAGACATACATCTCTTCTCTCTCCCCTGAACACACCCCATCCCTGGGATTGAACCCATGACCCAGGTTTCATTTCAGTCCCGGGAGCAGGCAGCCGTGGGGAGGCTGGGCAGCTTGGTTTCAAATGGCAGTGTGTAAATTAGAACGCCCAGCGCATGGCCATCAGTTTTCTCAGCGTTGGGAAGGGATGAAAGACACGCATCAGCCCGCCCACCTCCATGGAGTCCCGCAGGCCCGCAGGCAGCCGAGCCTGCCGCTTTCAGAGAAGCCGTGGTTTTGCTCGTCAGACGTTGCTTGCACTGCAGGGAGGTTCTCCCACTGTCCACTGCGACCCCTCCCCATGCACCCACTGTTTCCTCTTGCTCCCCCTTCCATGTGGGCTGGTTCCCACTTCCCCTGTGTCCTTACGGGGGTCTGAGTGACAGTGGCTGACGGTGTGGGTTCCTTAATAGACGAGGCAGCTGGGAAGCGGCGGGCGGCATCTCTCTCCTCTCCATGTTGGGAGGAAGAGGAGTGGTCAAGAGCTCTCTCTGGAGCACAGCGAGCCTGGGTTTGAGATCTGGTCCTGCCTCTTCCAAGCTGGGGGGCCTCGTGTAGCTGACCCACCTTCCTGAACCCAGAGATTCCTACCCTGTAGAGAGGGCTTAGGAGTAACAGCTGCCTCCCCAGGGTGTGTGTGTGGCTGGTGAACCGGGAACATGCACAGCAAGCACTCAGACGCTAAGGTACATGACCAGTGTGTCAAGGTGCTGACCCTGGAGCCAGCCCGCCTGGGTTCAAATCCCAGGCAGGACACCCCGGGCAGGCCACATAACCAGTTTGCACCTCAGTTTTCTCATCCCCAAAATCAAAATAATAACTGCATCTTCTTGATCAGGATGTGGAAAGAATTAAATGAGTTAATAAATGGCAGCCACTCAGCGTAGTGCCTGGCACGTGCTAACTTCTCAGAAAGGCTGGCTCTTATCGGCATCCTCCTTAGGGCAGGAGAAACCACCTGCATTCACTTGGCTCTTTGACCTAATTCCCATCCATTGGTTTGTGATTTATAATCCATTTACTTCCAGCCAAAGATAGGAAGTGACTTGCAACATACAAACCTGTATAAAATGAGACAAGTTTTTAAAATGTTATATGACAGATCTCACACACACACAGAATAAAGAAAGAAGAAAGTGTGAACTAAAGGCCCTGGGCCCCAGGCTGGTTAGTTGTGACATTCACGCGCTAAGTTCAGTTATAGCTCCCACCTGCCCGCTAAGCTGCTATGTAGTCTTGCCACTCCATCGAGGGAACAGTGGAGGCAGGAGGGCGTGATGGCCTTAGAGTAGTGGTTCTCAACCTTCCTAATGCCGCAACCCTTTACAGATTGAACATAATTAAAGCATAGTGATTAATCATAAAACAATATGTAATTATATATGTGTTTTCCGATGGTCTTAGGTGACTCCTGTGAAAGGGTCGTTCGACCCCCAAAGGGGTCGCGACCCACAGATTGAGAACCGCTGCCTTAGAGCGATGCGAAGGGGGCCGCTTTGCTAGAGGCACACTGTCTTTGTGGGACGTGAACCCTGGGATGGCAGAGTGGGCTGAACTGCCTTCAGCTGAAGGGCCCCCTCTGCCCAGCAGGGACGGCCTCAGCCCACTTTGCTCTGGCCAGGCCACACCCAGCACACTGTCCACTGATGGACCCCACACACGCAGACGGATGGCAAGCCTGGCACATCTGAGGCACCGGGCCAGGAGATGCACCATAGGACACACCCTTTTCTGCTCCAGAGAGAAGCATAGCAGCCCTGTGCAGGCAGCGCCTCTCATATCTCTCCACTGATTAAGCTCCTTCTCTACCTTCCGAGTCACCTCCTCCAGGAAGGCTTCCCTGATCTTCTGGTCTAGGTCAGGCCCCAGGACCTGCTCTCTCTCTCTCTCTCTCTCTCTCTCTCTCTCTCCCTCACACACACACCACTTATCATAGCTGCAGGTACTGAATCTTTCCCTGGTCAAGCACATAGCCCTTTAATGTCTGCCTCCCCAGGAAATGGGAGCTGCAGGAGGCCAGGCGTGTCCTGTTCAGGGCCGTCTTCCCAGAGTGGCCCCGACCTGACATTATAAACATAAAATAAATACCTCCTGAATGACTAAAGGTGAAAGGCAAGAATGGAGGAAGGCGGAAGGGAGGATGTTGAATATGGAAAAAATATATAGCATTAGATGAGCCATGAGAATCATCTGCAAAAATTACATGGCCACACTATGGGAGAAGAATTTGGCTTCTTCCTGAAGAGAGGGAAGGCAGAATCAAAGGGAGGGGGTGGAGCCAGATGGATCTGGGCTCTGTGATAAGGAAGCCTTCTCAGTGAGAGCACCCAGCATGGTGTAGGCTCTGGGAAAACAGGAGGGGGAGTGTCTTGTGTCTGGAAGTTATCTCCACATGGGGCCAGTCGGCATCGGCATCGGCATCGAAGGGAAGGTAAGCGTGGGGGTGATGGGTAAGAGGTGTGTGGGGTTCATAAGATTCACAAAGAAAGGAGAGGCCGGGCCTGGGTGACCTGGAACTGTCTCTTTCTCACTCTTGATCTTTTTTCAATCTGAGAGAGTAGCAAGAAGTGGGCCCATTTTAAAGATCGAAGAACAGAGTCCAAGAGCGTTGTGAAGAGTGAAATAGCTGGACTGGTCCCAAGACCTTGGCTTCCCCTCCCTCTCCCTGAGCTCTCTCAAGCCCTTGGCCACGTCAACACAGGGGAACTGGGCTTGGAGACAGACTTACAACCCCTTCCTAATCCCTCCCTCTTGACTTGGGGACCTCCCTTATGTGCTCCATCATGTATACCCTCTGTTGGACAGTCCCAGAGGAAACCACTTCGGCATCTCCCTGGTCTCTACCCATGACAGATGCAAAGAACTGCACCTGTAATGGTAGAATCTCAGGCCCTCTAATCCTCCGGGAAGGTAGTACTAGGGCTGGAGTCCTGGCCCTCGGGCCCCTCTAGGCAGGATGGGGGAGAGCGGGTGTGGGTGTGAACCTGGACATGGGTGCTTTCCCAGCATCAGGAGGCAGCTGCCACCCACTCACACTGGCCACACGACAAGCACCCTTCCAGGCCCTGCGGAGCCACCCCAGGAATTTTAAATGTCCCCCTGTTCCACTCAGACCCTATTTTGAGTGACAGTCAAAGCCGCCTGGAGAGCAGCCGTTGGCACTGTCTCGCACACAGTGGCATTTGAAGGGCGGGAAAAATCTCTGTGTTCAATGCCAGCTGCTGCCACCGTCTCAGCTTCTAGGTCCTGCCTCCATGCCAGGGCCTCGGCAGCTTTGTCACCTGCCTGCCCACATGCACCGAGAGAGAGAGAGAGAGAGAGAGAGAGAGAGAGAGAGAGAGAGAGAGACTGCAGGTCACCAAGCCCACGACCACCAGCCACTCTCACACCCACTGCCACCTCCGTCGTCATGGCCACGGACAGCAAACACACTGAGAGTCACAGGGGAAGGAAACACCGCAGCACATGTCTAATGAGCTCGTTAAACAAGCGCATAAATAACTGCTCCCATCAGAGTAAGAGGGCTTGGGGCAGAGGGTGGGTGCTGACTGGGGAGGGGGGGCCATGATGGGTGGCAGGTGCTGTGCTGAGAGGGAGATGGAGCTTCTCTCCACTCTGACTGTGGGCTGTGGGCTGTGAGCTTCTCGGGCCAGACAGATGCAGGCCCAAACATTCTGCTGGCAAAACATCACAGGCTGCTTTGATCTTTACCTGAGTCCTGCCTGCTCCTCACAGGCCCCGCCCTTACCTCCTTCTGCTCCTGCTCTCATAATGAGCCTGAGGGGGAAGATTAGAGGGGCCTTCTCCCACTTTATGGATGTGGACAGGAAGAAGCAGGAGGGTCTCAGACATAGGTAAGACCCCTGCAACCCCCTGTAACTGGTCTCCTTGCTTCCACTCCTCTGCCCCTGTAGTCTGTTCTTCATCAAGAGCCAGAATCTTCCTTTTGAGCGCATCCTGCCACTCTCCTGTGTTCAACCTCCTAGTAGCTCCCATCTCATTCAGGATACAATCCCAAGCCTCCTCATGGCTTACAGGGCCGTGCACGATCCAGCCCTGTCCATTATTTGACCCTCATTTCCTGATATTTTTCCTCCAGATGCACTGGATTCCTTGCTGCTTCTCCAACAAGAGCAGCCTGTGTCTACCCCAGGGCCTTTGCACATGCTTCTTCTCCTGCCTGGCTCTTTCTTTCATTCCATCCAATGTCACTCCTCAGAGGGGCCATCCCTGACCACAGATATAAAACAGTAGACCTCCCCTCCCCCTAGTCTCTGTCTCCTTACACTAATTATTTTTTATACATAGTGTACATTTTAAAATGAGAAACCCTCTCCCTAGTAAGAATGTAAGCTCCTTGAAGGCAAGGGCTTTGCCTATCTTATTCTAACCCTAGGGTCTGGACCAGAGCCTATCCCAAAGCAAACACTCAATACATATTTGTCAACTGGGTAAATGAAAACCTAGCTACCAGAAGTCAAAGTGTGTTGGCGCCTAAGAGCATCCGGTTCCAAATCCAGAGTTTTTTCCTTCACAGATGATGCCTGCCCTCAGAACTCGACCCTGACGCCCCACGGCCACAGAGGGAAGCCTGAGGTCAGGACGGAGCACTGGCTGCCAGCTCCAGTCCCAACACCTCCAAGCTGTGGGGCCTCCTGAGTCACGGCCCCCACCCACACCCCCATGGCTCAGAGTCCTCATCTGTCGAGAGGCAATACCACACTTCACAAGGTTGACTTGCCAACTAGGAGAACACACAGAACGCTTTTAAAGCAATAACTGAGGTGTAGGAAGGGCTCCGTGAGTATAGCTATTTAGTTTGACATTCAAAGCCACCCACAGGCTGCCCTCGCCCATCCTCTCTGAGCAAGACTCCTATCATTTCCCCAGACCAGAGGTTCTCAAAGTGTGGTCCCCAGACAGACAGCATCTGCTCAGTGATGAGAACAGCAGCAACTCAGACCCCACACCACACAGACTGAGCCAGAAACCCAGGCATCTGTGTGCTAACAAGTCCGCCAGGTTGCAGGTCATGCTCAGGCCTGAGCACCATGCCCTAGAGATAGCCTTTCCACCAGGTAAGCCAGGTGTGGGAGACAGCTGGTGAGCCTGGTTCTTCACTCCCTGTAATAAAACGGTACCAGGTGACATAAAGTGGCCTGAGGGGGTGAGAGGCACATGCCCTGCCCCTTAACTTCGGGCTTGGCCATGCCAGTTACTTGGGCAACTGGGAGTTAGCGACATGATGCCAGCAGAGGCCTGGCATTGGCTTGTTCAGTTGGGCTCACCCTCCTACGTTTCTGCTGTCACCAATAGAAGAACATACTCCGCATAGCCACGCCCCCTGTCTAGGCTGGAATGAGAAGCACAGAGAAGATCTAAACGGACCTGCAGCCCAGAGCCCAGCCCAGCGCAGCTCAACCCAGCCCAACCGAGTCCAGTTGAACTCCAACCAACCTGCAGACCCACAAATAAGAAAATTAAATATCAGTGGCTGTGAGCTACCTAGATCTCGAGGTTGCTTGTCATGCAGCATTATTGTGGCAGGTCTCTGACCAGGCCTGTTCCTTTCTGCCTCTGTCTCTTTCTTCTGCCCAAAGTAGCCACCTCTGCCTCTGCCTCCCAAACCCCACCAGCACGCAGGACACAGCTTACAGTCCACCCGCCTTGGGCCAGGAAGCCCCAGAGCATACCCCTCCCTTCATTTACATTTTAACCTTTGAGGTGGCTAATTACTCAACTGAAAAGCCCCTTAAATACTACCATCACTAGCTAATTAGCTAGTTAGAGGTTAAGTGTTAAATAGTTCCCTGTGATGTTTAATTTCCGACCACTTATCTTCTTTTCTATGCATTGGAAGTTGCTGCCCACATCTGGATCCGTTCTCCCACCCGGCATCAGCCCCGCAGCCCGCCCCAGCTTGAAATAGCTCTTCTTCGTAAATAGTTAATGAGCGCGTCCATCTATATCGCACGTCTCCATGGCCCGGCTCTCACCCTGGGCTCGCCCATCCCTCTGTGGTTTTGTGCGATTCTGCCCTCCTACCCCCTACCCCGGAGACAATGAAGATGATGGACTTTAATTGACTTCACGTCCTGAACCCTTCTGTCACCCACCGGGTGCCCAGTCCCATCGCAGGCTTAATTGGCAACAACTAACACATCCCTCTTGGCTGCTCTGTGTCTCCGGAGGTGAGAACAGAGCCCTGGGTGAGGCAGAGGAGCAGCCTGGACCAGCGTCCTTCCCCGCTGGTCTCGGCACCAGGCTGGGACTGTGCGGCAGGTGCCAAGAAACGTTATGACTGACGCTTTTGCCACAGCTCAGTGGTGGCTGCACACCCCCAACACCCATCCCCCTCCCCTACCTTCCAGCAGAGCGCCGATTGTACTTGGGGAGGCAGCACGCCTGAACAAACAACCCTGTCTCAGCCTCCAGTGCAGCTGGAGGAAGTGCAGGGAGAGGGAAGCGGACCCTGGGAGGTGCCTGAAGGGGCTGGCTCCTCTGGAAGGCCCGGTCTGGTTCAGTCTGGGTTCCCCAGAGGCAGACCTTGAGACGAGGATTCCAGGACCAGTGGTTGATGAGGGAGGTGGACTCAGGACCCGCTGGTAAGGGCATGGGGACGGAAACCCATACCGGCTGTTTTGCTAAGCCAGTTGTCATTTTGGGCAAATGGGGTTCACTTCCCTTGGGACCCTCTGGGAGATAGCACAGAACATGGCTCATTGTCCTCCTCTTTCTTCCCCGCAGGGGGAGGAAGCGGGAGTATTAACCCTCCATCTTCCTCTGTCATAGGCTGGGGCTGCTCCTGGGGACATCAAGTCCTCCTGTGGGCTGGGCAACCCAGAGAAGGTCCCTGAGTGGGAGTAGTGAGCCCCGCTTAATGACAGTGCAGGTGACCTGCAGAAGGAGCCTCGGTCCCTGAAGTCCACGGAGAAATCATGAATTACCTCCCTCTGGGGTTGTGTCACATGACAGAAACCTACCCCCAGACGTGGCTAGGGTTTGTAGTCAGATCTCTGCTGCTAGAAACACCTCACACTTTATAGGCAGGACAGTTATCATTACCCCCATTCTGCAGATAAGAAGCCTGAGGCTCAGAGACACAAAGGACAGGGCGGTAACAGCAGCTCCTGTCTGGAGGCCCTGATTCCGTCCTCCTTGAACAGGTCTGCCTTGGAGCTAGTGGGCTTGGTTCCCGACCATTGCAACAAACCGAGTCGCACGGGTTTTTTGGTTGGACTCAACATC
The DNA here is from genome assembly GCF_028538775.1 of Myotis yumanensis. Taxonomy (NCBI): domain Eukaryota; kingdom Metazoa; phylum Chordata; class Mammalia; order Chiroptera; family Vespertilionidae; genus Myotis; species Myotis yumanensis. The sequence goes on along the minus strand of NW_027223757.1, from coordinate 87,045,457 downwards.
TTCCAAACTTCTGTTACTGTTAATAATTCCGCCTCTTCCCATGATTCACGCATGGGCTCAATGGCATCTAGAATGGTAATTTCTTCCAGAGGTTTTCAATTTACTTTGCTCAGATCCATCAGAGGAATCACTATCTGTGGCAGCTGTAGCTGTACGAAATGTATTTCTTAAATAAGAAGACTTGAAAATCAAAATTACTCCTTGATCCATAGGCTGTGGAATGGATGTTGTGTTAGCAGGCATGAAAACAACATTCATCTCATTGAACATCTCCATTGGAGCTCTTGGCTGCATTGTCAATGAGCAATAATATTTTGCAAGAAATCTTTTTTTTCTGAGTACTAGGTCTCCACAGTGGGCTTAAAATATTCAGGAAATCATGTTGTAAACAGATGTGCTGTCATCCAGGCTTTGTTATGCCATCTATAGAGCACAAGCAGAGTAGATTTAGCATAATTCTAAGGGCCCTATGGGTTCCAGATGGTCAATGAGCATTGGCTTCAACTTAAAGTCAGCAGGTGCATTAGTCTCTAACAAGAGAGTCAGCCTGTCCTTTGAAGCTTTGAGGCCCGGCATGGACCTCTCCTCTCTGGCTAGGAAAGTCCCAGATGGAAGTCCAATAGTACTGGGGTTCTTGTTCCAGCATCTAAGAAGGGTTCAGCAATCTGGAGAAGGCTGTGCATAGATTAAATAGGTTTTCAGAGATGAAATATAATTTTGAAAGGCATTTGGGGGTCAGAGGAGCTTAGCTTGAAGGAAACTAAGATCTAATTTTTAAGGTCTAAGTTCTCAGTTCTCCACATCACAGGACCCCATGCTTTTTCTTAACACAAATTGTCCTGAGGCGAGATGGAGATATACACTTCAAAGGGTATACACAAGCATTGTCAGAATGGGGGAATTAGCCTACGGGCTATTCAGGTGTTTGGCCAGTAGGAGGCAATAACATGTAGATTAAGATGCCCTTTAGCTGTCTGGCAGCCAAGCAATCATTTTAATGTATCCTATTCAGATTTGGGGAAATGCCTTCAGCCATTCCCAACAGGTGACTACATGTGTGACTTAACCCTGTTGAGTCCCCAAGTTCCATCAACCTTTTGATGAAACTCTTGCAATTATGATATGCTGGAACTGGTTTCCAGCACAATAGAAGGCTGGTTCGTCTACATTGGAAACCTGTGGTTTCGTGTAGCCACTTCATTGATTATCTTAGCCGGATCTTCTGGATGACTTGCTGCAGCTTCTCCATCAGCACTTGCTGCTTCTCCTTGCACTTTTACGTAATGGAGATGGCTCTTTCCTTAAACCAACCCCTGCCAGCTTCAGACTTTTCTTCTGCAGCTGCCTCACCCACCTCAGCCCTCATAGAATTGAGGAGAGTCGGGGCCTTGCTCTCCGAATTAGGCTTTGGCTTGAGGCTGGTTTATTTGATCTCTCCAGACCACTAAGACATTCTCCATATCGGCAGTAAGGCTGTGTCACTTGCTTACTGTTCACTGGAGCTGCACCTTCAGTTTCCTTCAAGAACTTGCCCTTTGCATTCACAACTTGGCTAATTGGTGCAGAGGCCTAGCTTTGAGCCTATCTTGGCTTTTGACATGCCTTCCCCACTCAGCTTACTTCTCTCTGGCCTTTGGTTTAATGTGAGAGACACGTGACTTTTTCATTTGAACACTTAGAGGCCATTGTAAGGATATTAATTGACCTAATTAATAATAATCAATATAACTGAGTCTCAGGGATTAGGGAGGCCGGAGGGAAGGGAAAGAGATGGGTGAACAGCTGCTCGGTGGAATAGTCAGAACACACACAACATTTATTGATTAAACTTGCCATCTTTTATGGGTGCGGTTTGTGGTGCCCCAAAACAATTATGATAGTAACATCAAAGATCACTGATCACAGATCGAAATAACATATAATAATAATGAAAATGCTGAAATACTGTGAGAATTACCAACATGCGACACAGAGACAGGAAGGGAGCAGATGCTGGTGGAAAACTGGTGCCTCTGGACTTGCTCGAGGCAGGGTTGCCACAGACCTTCCACTTGTGAAAAGCACAGTGTCTGAAAAGCACAATAAAACCATGCCGTCGCCATCATTCTGGCTCAGCTGGGCATGAGGAAAATGGCTCCTGCAAATAAATGCACAAGATGCTTGTGTTTCCCACACTTTATCTCTTGGGCGACATCCCCGCTGGGAGGGGTTTTATTTCAATGCCACAGATGGAGCAAAGTCTCAGAGAGGTGAGGAGGCTAGTGTATGGTACAGCGGGGACTAGAATCTGACCTCCGGCTTCTCCCCTCACCAGAAGTCCAGAGACCAAACCCCAGCTGTGGGATGTGCAGGGTCCGCCCACCAGTGCTCCCACATACCTGCCTCCACTGGTGTGTGGTACAGTGGCATGATGTTGAATGCGCACCAGAATCCCTGGGGTGCTTTAAAATCTCGGGTGCTCCGGCGGGCGCCACCCTAGGCTGATCGGGGTCTCCCGGAGGGAGCACACAGCTCCCCAGGGATTGCAGTGGGAAATTGCAAAGCCAGGCTGGGAAATGCCTGGCTTGGTCTCAGAGCCTGGCTTCAGCCCTTGCCCACCCAGGTCCACTTGAGCTCTACTGAGGTTGCCAGGAGCTGGCTGCCTGGAACACGCTCAGAAAAGTCTAGTTGCCAGAAAGTGTTTGCTGTCATTCTGATGGCCGCCACCACGAGCCCTGACCCCCAAGTCCCAGACACTCCTCCCCCAGGCCTCTCTGTAAACCTTCCTTGGTGTTTTTCTGGTTTGAAACGAACACTATCCCCACCCCACCTGCAAACTAACCAAACATATACAAAGTCAACGGGGGGCGGGGCCAGCCCTCTGGCTCTCCCCTACTCGAAGGAAGCAGCCACATTTCAGAAGAAAGGCAGGCCTGATGCACACGAATCCCTTTGCGCTGCTAATTATTTCTATCTTGGGAGCTGTCTCCCGCAGAGCTTTCTGAGAATGATGAGGAAATGACAAGTGGAGAAATTAGTCACCTCTAAACAGACGCTCTGAGGCTTTTGAATCCGAGTAGTGTCATCTCCTTGTGCAGAGCAAGAGGGCAGGAAGGGAAGGTAGTGCTACGATTTGAGACGCCCCTGGGAGGCACCTCTTAAAAACGCCTCTCCTAGACACAAACCTGCTGTGAGTTTTGAAATCCCACCATTAGAGATTCACTCGCTCGGGACCTACAGACTTCCCAATTGACCTACAACATCTCTGGAAGGGGTTGCACCATATACCTTGATCTCTTAAAACCCAATCAGATCGTTTTCCTGGTTGACAGGAAAATGGGAGTGAGGCGTTGAAGAATGCGCCACACAAGGCAGCCAGGGGAACAGCGACAAGAACAGGGAAGGGAGAGGGGGTGGTCTCCTAATCACAGTAAGTACTTATATGTACTTACATGTATCCAGTCCTTCAGAGTTGACTATAAAAGATGTACCTTCAAATACCCGATCCCATTCAATTTGTACCGCAATGTATGAAATAGGCAGAAAGGAATCTCTGCTCCCACCTTACAGATGAGAAAACGGAGACTGAGAGCAGTGAAATGATTCACCCACCGTACAAGGACGAGTAGATGGTGGAGCTGGGTGCCAACTTGAATTCTAGGGCTGCTGGCTGCCTCCCTTTTTCTCTATATTTCTGGCAGTGTCTTATGCCTACCTTTAAAAAAATTACATTTCCCACCTTCCTTGCAGACAGGAGTGGCCGATTAGACGTGAGACAAAGTTATTGGTAGAGTTTCTGATAATCCCCACCCCTTCGCCCTGTTGCCCTTCGCTGTCCATAGCTCCTGATGTGCAGAAAGGCGATGCGATCGCTAGAGCTCCAGCAGCCCCTTTTACACTATGAGGTGACCACAAGGACAGGAACTGAGCTGAGGATGGCAGAGCAGAAAGATAGGTGAGTCCCCTGGGGGTCATGCTGCCCAGAAGACGAGACCTAAACTCTCTCCCACTGGACGTCTTTCCCCGAGAGACATGTGCGCTGTGCGTGTAAGTCACGATAGGCTTTCCCCTCTGCCTCCAGGCCCTTTCTCTCTGTGAGGCCTCTGATAGCATGGGTTGCACAGAGGCTCGCTGGGTGAAACATGCAACACCAGGGATCCTCACCCCGACCATCTTTTCTGCCAGCTGGTCCCAGGGGACTAGTTCTGAGTGGGACCCAAGGTACTCACTGGCACCCCGCCCCCTTTTCTCTAATGTTGCTGGAACTTAAAAACGTGAGGGAAGCAACACAAGCTGAAAGAGAAATCCCATCAGACTCCCAGTGGCCTCGCCCATCTTCCCCAAAGAGAAATGACAGTTAGCGCCTCAGCCCGAGTCGTCAGTCTTCACAAAGCCTCGTGGGGTGTCAGTGGGATGTGTTCCCAGCGCGGCACCTGGATTGGGAGACCTATCTCCAGTCTGTGTTGTAGAACCTTAGGAAATCAACTCAGTTCATGTGAGACTTAGTGTTACCAACCATGCAATGGGCATACTGTCATATTTGCCCTGTCCATCCCCACTTGTGGATGTCAGGTTCCAATAACCAAACAGTATGAAAAAAACCCACCTTAGAAGTATTAGAAAAATAAAATCCAAGGCAGGCTGATTTTGATTTTGGCTCCAACCATGGAACTGCTGGGGAGTTCCCCACCCCCATCCACCCCAATTTCCTCCTTTATACCTTTGCCTTCCTCTGCCTGTGGAGGCTCAATCCACCCTTTCAGTAGAAGTTGGGGTGTCTGGGGAAGTAGCTGAGTCAAAGAATCTTCCCAAATAGGAGCAGGTCCTGGGCCTGGCCTGCCCCCTCCCTTAAGGAACACCTGTCCCTATCATTTCTCCACATATCCACAAGATCCCGAGTTCATCAGTAAATTTCCCTCCACCCCATGGAAGAGATGTACAGTCATATCTCAGTTCTCAAATGTCTCCCATCTCAAACAGTTCAGTGCTCGACCAAATGGTTCACGGAAAAATGTATCGGTTGTCAAACAAAACCACAGTTCTTGACCTGACAACCCTTTCATGCTGATACCTGTATGATCAGTCACACATCTCTCAGGGAACAAAGGAGAGAACGCGTGAGTATGAGTCAGTTTACTGCTAAACTGAGCTTTACTAACACCTCAGGAAATTGTGCTACGAATATTTTTGTTTTTTGCTTATGTTGCTGCTCATTATTATTATTATTAAACTAGAGGCCCAATGCATGAAATTCGTGTACAAGTAGGCCTTCCTTCCCCCCAGCTGCTGGCACCAGTTTCCCTCTGGCACCTGGGACCAGGGCTTCCCTCACAGCCCTGGCTTTGCCTGGAAGGACATCTGGTCTAATTAGCATATTACCTTTTTATTATTATAGATACATACATACACCACGGATCCTAAGGAGGTTAGTGGTAGCAGCAAAGTGAAAAGGAAAGTTGTATGGACAATAGAAATAATTTTGAAGTATGAGAGAGTGTTCACATGTCTGATCTGGTTACTGAGGATGGCATGGCGAAATCAATGACTAGCACAATTTTAAAACATAAAGAGCCATCAAAAGTGCTGATGGTGCTAACGGTGTGAAACTGCTCACAAAACAGCAATCACAGGCAATTGAGAAAGGTTAAAACAGGGAATCATTTGGGGGTCTGGAACGGATTATTCAATTCACATTATTTATAATGGGGGAAAACGACTCAGTTTTCGAACAATTAGCTTCTCGAACAGCCTTCTGGAATGAATTAACTTCGAGAATCAAGGTTTGACTGTATTTATTTTCCAAGGGAAGGGCAGATCTCCACTGAAATGTGGATTGACAAGATGCTGATGGGGTGGGAGCTGGCTCTGCCCTCTTATCCTTTCCCCAGATGGAAGATGTAGCCGCAGTAAAGCTGCTTCCGCACAGCCCTGCAAAGCTCAGTGGGTAGCTCAGTCCCCCAGGGTGGGGGGTGTGCCTGGGAATCATGGAAGAACGTGGCCTGGAAAGGGGCCTGCAGCTAGAGCAGGGGGCACGGAGTGCTGCTGTCTCCCCCACCCGCAGGTTTCTCTTCCCATAATCCTTCTCTGTCCTGACGTGGAGACGATGGCACATAATAGGCACCATGAGGGCGAGGCTGCATCTGGCTACTCCCACCCTGTGCTGTGGAAGCGAGCTTACCGGGCCCCAGACCTCCTGGGGACCGTTCCAACATCATGCCTGCTGACAGATGTTCCCTATGACTCCTGGAGACAAGTGTTTGTGAATGTCACTTGGACTGATAATGACATGCAGGCCACTTAATTTCCCATGTCACACCAGGAGGGAGGCTGAGCTGGATGGGCTGTTGCTTTTCCTGGGTGGGTAGGGGGGACCTCTTCTTTCTGACTCCATTCTAGCCACCCTGCCTCTTCCCCTTATTGGCCCCTCCTTCCTCTGACACTGTCCCCCTAATGCTGGCCACTTCCTGCAAGGGCAGGTTCTGGGACTGAGGGATGGGGCAGTCCACCCTCCCTGCTCATATGGGAAACAGGCCCCACCTGAGGATTGTCTGGGTCCCGTGTGCCAGGCCTGCCTGCAGGGCTCGGCTGGGTGCACTCAGGGAAGGTGAAGGTCTTGGGAAGTCAGCAAGAACCCTCAGAGCATGAGAGAGCTAATTATCTGCTAAAAGCAGGGCACTATTTCATAGCTGGATTCAAACCCAAGTTTCCCATGACTTGGGGGCCGCTCCCCCTTCCTTCAGAGAAACAGAACCTGATGCCTTCAGATGCTGCTCGCAGCTCCCAGGCTTCTGTGGGGCCTTGGCGTGGGTCGTGGTGACCTGTCAGTGACTAGTGTCCAGGTCTGATGGGACAATCTGAGCCGATGCCAAAGTCCCCATGTGACCTCAGGTCCTGGGACTCAAAACCTGGTGAGACAGGGTCCCCTAACCCTGAGAGGCAAGAGGCTTAGTGGCCCCAACCATGGTCACCATATTGTTTTGATCCTGGGATTATAAAAGTCTCAGAGTCATAGACTATCAGGGTTGGACTCATTTAAGTCACATGTTAAAGTCAGGCTGCCCACCGGTTAGCCCTGGACAGAGTCAGTCGGGTTCTGCCTGAACCCTCCTGGCATGGGCAGCTCATGGCTCAGTGGCAGCTCTGACTTATTCTGCTGTTGGACAGCCCTGACGCTCATTTCCATTCTGTTCAGTTCACCAAATGTTGACTTGATAGCTGTTGTGGGCCAGGACTTACTAGGAGCTGCAGGCCCAGAGATGAGGAGCACATGAACAGCACATGCTGGAGAGGGAGCAAGACACAAAGCCAAGCATCCCACAGCCAGAAAGGCTATGCAAGAGGCATGGACAGCTGTTGCTGCGGGAATATTTTTAAAATATATTTTTATTGATTTCAGAGAGGAAGAGGAGAAGGAGAGACACAGAAACATCAATGATGAGAGGGAATCATTGACTGGCTGCCTCCCGCACGCCCCCTACTGGGGATTGAGCCTGCAACCTGGGCATGTGCCCTTGACCGGGAATCAAACCTGGGACCCTTCAGTCCACAGGCTGACGCTCTATCCACTGAGCAAAACCGGCTAGGGCTGGAATTTTTTTGTATTGGGCCAATGGCTACGTGTGTGTGTGTGTGTATGTGTGTGTTTCTCTTCTACTCATGTAAGTTCTTTGAATCAGTTAAGGGTGCTATGACATCTTTTCTAAGTCCTGTTGTCTCCAAGGCAACCTTTGCCCACCACACACAAGCTTCCGGAACCCATCCTCATCACCTGGTCACTGGGTACACTGCAGTTGGGAAGATGACTCCTAAGACGGTGTTTTCTGTGTGAAACATACCACAGCCTGCTGGGATGACTCAGTGATCAGAACGGTAACGTCCCTCCCATGATCTGAGCACTTTACTTAGTTAACACAACAACACTACAGGCGTCTCTTCGCAGCTCCATTACTTTGTAGCCATAATGCCTTTGAGGTCAACTAAAACTCTGAACCGGCCACACAAAATTCCAGTTAAGCCCGATTTCCTCCACCTTGAACTCAGGCAGCTGTGTCCTTGATCCAAGGAATACGCTTTCTCTGTGCTGTCATCCACGCCGACAAGAAATACACTGAGCAGCACGGGAATGGAGGCAGGTTCTGAGGCACCAGGAACGCTCATGTCCGTTTATTGATCAGTCTGCTTCTCCGGCCAGCTGTAAGCCCACCACCCCTTCCCATTTCTCCATTTCATTCCAAAGACAGTGTGAGATTTTGTCAACCGCCCCGTGCAGTGGGGATGTGCTCCGTTTATGGCCGTGAGTCACAGCCAGTGGAAGCTCCTAGGACGCTTTCCAAGTGTGCTTACCACCCAGAGCGTCCGGCCCACCTCCCTGTGCAGACGCGTGGGGACAGGGCCTCTCGGAGGATCACAGAGCCAGCAGGGACGTCACTGAGCAGGCCACCCTCCTGAATGACGAGGGAGGCAGACTGAAAGGTGGAGAAGTCCTGGCCACAGTGTCCCCTGAAGACAGCTTGATAACTTGGCAGGATTTGCTCCCTGTGAAACCACATGGGATCCGGAAAATCAGCCTTCTTTTCCAGGGGCTTACAGCATCTGCTGACAAATTCTTCCTGGAATTGAGAATGCCCACGCCCAGCCTGCATGCTGTGGCTTTCTGGGCCTGATCTGTGGAAAGTGGAGTCTGTGCCGATTCCCCATCTTAGGCACCTCCCTTTCTGTGCCTGCTGTCTCGGGACCACTCCCCTGGGCTTGGGAACCTCATCCAGCTTCCTTTAGTCCTGGACGCTTCCCTGGGGCCTGAGACCAGTCTGCCCTGTGATGCATCTCTGCTGGGCTTGGTGCCCTCTCCTTAGTGTTGGTCTTGTCCTTCCCAAGTTGCCTGGATTTGAATTCCGTCTCTGCTGCTTACCCCATGTGTACACCTGGAGCAAGTTTCTCATGTGAAATGTGGGATAAGCGCAGTCCTGGTCTCCGGGGGCCGGGGGGGGGGCGGGGGGCGGGGCGGGGGGGGGGAGGCGGAGGGGTCTGAGAAAACTAAAGGAGTTAGTACGCATAACGCCCTTAGAAGAGTAAGTGCCTGGTGCCAGTCAGCTCTCCACGTAGATCCTCCAATAATAATGTCGTTTCGTTATCACGTTGATGGATGTGGGAGGAACTTGTGTGTATCCATTCGCCTAGGGGGAAATTGGCTTGGTTATGTGTCCTATTGCTCAAAGTCGCAGAACCTGCGGAAGAGACGTTAAGTGAGGACTGATTATATTGTTGCTATTGTGCTTGCTGGGGAGGGTGGAGGCAAATTGGAAATTGCTCAGCTTTGCCTGCTGGCTCCTGTCCAGTCTCCTGCAACCTCTTTCCCAAACAGCAGACCTTCGTCATTTTTCTCTTCTTGCTCTGGTCATGGATTAAAAGTCCTTGTTGGCCGCCTTTAGCTCTCTCTGTAGTGTGTGCCCCTCTTTAATAGTCACTTTTGCGTACAATCCTTCCTTCCCTTCTTTTGTACACTTTCCTGTCCGAGTCTGAGCATACCACAGAGCCACTGTGCAGCCGCTGGTGTCTATTCTTTCTCATGGGTTCACTTCTTTCTAAAAATCTTCAGTTTCAGCCCGGGCTGGTGTGGCTCAGTGGTTGAGCATCAACCCATGAACCAAGAGGTCACAGGTTCGATTCCTCGATTCCCCGTCAGAGCACATGCCCCCAGTAGGGGGTGTGCAGGAGGCAGCCCATCAGTGATTCTCATCATTGATGTTTCTCTCTCTCTCCCTCTCTCTCTCTCTCTCTCTCTCTCTCTCTCTCTCCCCTGTCTCTCTGAAATCAATAAAAATATATTTAAAAATTAAATAAAAATCCACATTTTCTTTCTTTGAGTCTCCTGTTTCTCTGGAGTCAGATTCATGGTCAGGGCAGTGCCACCAGGGCTGAAGCCAGAAGGCCTGGGCTCACGTCAGTCCTGCCTCTCTCTGGCTGTGTGACCTCGAAGAGTTGTCTATTTCTCTCGGCCTCCATACTTCTTGGTATGTCCAGGAGAATTAAATGAAATACTGCCTCTAGAGCTACACATCATATGCATATAAGTGGCAGTGATGTTGACTAGTGACTGTTCTTGTTATTATCTGGCTACATATGCACCTTGACCTTCTGCTCTAAAATTTTGGAAACCTGTCTTCTTAAAGACTGAATTGTGTATCTCACCTTCCTCTTCCATTTCCTTCCCCAGGTTGGAGATCGGAAATGGTCTTACTCTCACCCTTACCATGGTTACTATTACTACCAACAATAGTCATAATTTGTATTCCTTGAGCACCTACTATGTGTCCACACTATTTGGAGAGCATGCCATGCTGTGTCTCTTCTAATCCTCATGACGCCCTAAAAGGAACTCAGCATTTTTTTTTAATTCCGAGGCTGCTGATGCTTTTATTTTATTTATATTTATAAACCAAGTGTCTCCAGGATGACAATCACCAAATAAAAGCAGGTTGAATTCCCACCTTGAGTGACTGCAGGAGTGTTGCCCCAGCGCCTCTGGTGACCCTCCCGGAGTTTGTGAAACCCTCAGCTTGCTGCCACCTTGATGCAGCATCACCGCCTCGCAGACTTCAGTTCCCCTCATCCCGGGCCCGTGTGAGCCCCAGCCCTGGGAGCTGTCACCTTGACACTTTTTATCAAAGTCAGACCATATAATAAATGCACAAGGGAAGAAATAGTACATATTTTTCAAAGGTCAATCTCAGAAGTTATCAAAGAAATGCAAATGAAAACAAGTTCCATTTTCCACCTATAAAATTGGCAAAGAAGCAAGTAATTAGATATTCAATAACTGGCAAAGGAGTGGTCAAAGTGGCCACTGTCACCTTCCCCTGGCGAGAGGGTAAATAAATATTCATATGCAACATATAAAGGTTATACTTTACTCGTTGAGCTAGTAATTCAATTCCTAGGAAAATATGCTAAGGAAATCACTGAAGCTGCACCAATAAATTAATATACAAAGATAGTCATTGCAGCATTACTTTCCATATTAAAAAATGGCAAATGACTTAAATGTCCAACAATAGAAGATTGGTTAAGTAAATTATGGGGCAGCAAGTGAAAAATACTTGAACACCATGGGAACTAAGCAGCTATAATGTTGAGTGGAAAAATTAAGAAACAAAAGCACACACTAGAATGATCATAAATATTGTTTGGAATTGAAATAAAATGGAGAGGCCAAAGGCCTCGGGTCAATTTTGAGTGGTTACAGATAATTTTTATTTCCCTCTTTATCATTTCTCTTATTTTCCAAATTTGCTAAAAAGACTATTACTTTTTATAATTAGAAAAATACACATATGCATATTTAAGTTTAATTATATATCTCTGTCTATATATCTTTGTACACATGCACATATGCGTATGTTTGTCCTAATGCTTTCTCTCTATCCTGAGAAATGAAGCCGCTCTCCAGATAAAACAGGTAAAGGAAATTCCAGGTAAGCATGTGGCAGGTAAGGGAACCTCTGCTTCCCTCCCACACCTTCCCAGGCAGAGACTCATCAACTCAGGAGTCAGAGCTGGAAGAAACCTCAATGCTAGATCAAGGGTACTTGACCTCTTGACCCATGGACCCCTTGGCTGTAGGTGAAGCCTACAGGATTTCTTCCCAGTATGCCCGTTTTCCATGCATAAAAGGTAACACAGGATTTCAAAGAAACCATGCATTCTTTGAGTGGTAAGATTCTAGGCCGTGTCCCTCATATGTAGCACAAACGAGGCACAAACCGAGAAGGGAGCTCCTGTGGAGTCAGACCTCCAGCCCCTTGGGTTGTGTCCATCATGCTGTAAGCTCCTCCCTTTCTCTGAATGGCTCAGGCAATTCTGTGCAGCCTTTTTGTCCCTTCGTTCCAGGCCTGGGCAATGGCCCCTGGATTCTCACAGCAAATTTACAAGGTCAACATCATTGTCTCCATTTCCAGGTGAGGAGACTGACACCAGAGAGGTCAGTACAGGTGGGCAGGATTATCTCGGTGTCACGTGACCTGCTCTAGCCAATCAAAGCTCACCAGGACTTCAGTGGGACAAACTGAGAAAAAGGCATGAATCCTTCTACTGATTAGGGACAGCAGCTGCCTGCAGGTGAAGCCAACCCAGAAGTGGAACTTAGAGGAGGGAAAAAGCTCTGAGAATGCAGATGGTTGTGGGGCTTTGGTCTAGCTGAGCTTGAAGCAACATGACCCAACACATTGCTTTTTTCTTTTAAAGCCTGTTTGACTTGGGTTCGATTACCTGCAACCAAGTGTCCAGACTAAGTTATGTATGGATTACCCCCATTTTCCAGATGAGGAAAGCTGAGGCAGCTCAGGAGAATTACGTAGCTAGCAAGTGGCCAGACCATGAATTCTACCCTTCCTGACCTCAAAGCCGTAATCACGACTTCTTCATCTGAGTCCAGGTGAGGCCAGACCTGCTCCTCCTTGGAGGAGTCAGATCGTTCACCAAGAGGCCCCTCATTGTTCTTGAATGTCCTCTAGCTGTGGCTGAAACTAGAAAGTTCTGAGGCTCACAGCCATATGACCACCTACCCCTGCCACCCCCCTAGGGGGCCTGGTCCTCCTACACACACATCTCCTGGGGCTGCCCATGTGGGCTCCTCTCTTCTTCAATGTGCAGATGATGTTCTTTCATCTCTTCTTACCTGCACGAATGGCACGGTTTGCCTATGATCCCCTCAGGCACCTTTGGGGAGGAGGGCTTCATGTGGGAACAGCTCAAAGCCCTCCCATCACACCCTCCTCCCCCAGCCAGAACCCTCCCTGCCTCGTGCAGCCCTGGCTCACCTGTAAATCAGTACCTCATCGTCGGAGCAGTTGTACTGCAGCTGATACATCTTCACCCGGGGCGCTGACTTGCTGACCGACCACTTGACCAGGGCCGAGGTGGTGGTCACATCAGACACAAGCACAGCCCGTTCTGGGGGGCTCTTGGGAGGCTCTCCACCCTCGCTGCCTGACCCTCCCCGGCTGGTCTTGCTGGAGCCAGTGATGTCCGAGAGGCGGGACTTGGGGGGCGCCGTGCGGCTGGTGCTGTTGCTGAGGTGTGGCAGCTGGACGATGGAGACCTCCACCGTGGCCGTGGCCTCCCCGGCGGCATTGGCGGCGATGCAGGTGAAGGCACCGCTGTCCTGAGACGTGGTGATGAGGATGTCCAGGGTGCCGTTGTCGTACACGGCGGTCCTTGAGGAGTTCCCCACCAGGCGGTCATCCGGGGCCACCCAGTGGATGAGGGGGCTGGGGTCCCCAATGGCCTTGCACTTGAGTGTGGCCGCCTGGCCCTCCAGAACCAACAGCCTGTGCGTGTGCTGGGTGATGAGAGGCGGCTCGCACACAAACTCCTCCTCGCGCACGTGCCAGAAGTAGCGGCCCTTGAGGCCCCCCGGGGAGCCACAGGTCTCCAGGTCATCATCCCGCTCCAGCCTCCGCAGCCAGAGGAGCTCACAATTGCAGTGCAGGGGGTTCCCCCCGAAACTGAAGGACAAGGGTGGGGCGAAGGGCGTGGCGGCCAGCACGGAGGCCTGGGAGCGGGCGAAGATGGGGTCTGGGGGCAGCTTCTGCAGCCGGTTGGAGGTGAGGTCCAGGCGGGCCAGCTTCTGCAGGTCGGCGAAGGTGCCCTCGGCGATGTGGTCCAGCAGGTTGTGGTCCAGGCTCAGCTGGTGCAGGTTGACCATGCGGCGCACGGAACCCCAGGGCAGGCCGTGGAGGTTGTTGTAGGAGAGATCCAGGTCCTCCAGCGTCAGCAGGAAGTCCTCGAAGGCCTCGTCGGCGACGCCGCCCAGCTGGTTGTTGTTCACGATGAGGTGCTGCAGGTTGACCAGGCCGCGCAGCGTGTCCTCCCCGAGGCTGGGCAGCCGGTTGCTGTCGAGGTGCAGGGAGCGGAGGCTCTCGAGGTCCAGGAAGGAGAAGGGCTGGATGTGGCTGATGGTGTTCCTGGACAGGGTCAGGTCCACCAGCCCCGTCATGTTGGCGAAGTCCTGGCGGCCGATGTGGATGATGAAGTTGCCGCCCAGGCGCAGCTCCACCGTCCTCCGGTCGATGTCCGGGGGCACGAAGAGCAGCCCCTTGGATGGGCACAGGGTCCCCAGCGACTCAGACAGGTTCTGGCAGACGCAGTACTTGGGACAGGCGTCGACCACAGCAAACGCCATGCCAAACGCCAGCAGGCTGCCAAGCAGGGTCTCCATGGTCTGGTCACTCAGGCTGCAGCGCCTGGAAGGGAGGGACACAGGTCAGGGTCAAGAGGTGACTTCCCAAGGCCCCCTTCCAGAGCTTCTTCCCTCCCACGACCGTGGCTTTGGGGAGCAGCCATGAATGGCATCTGCTCATTGCAAGGTGCAATCTCTCCTACCAACCCCTTGAATACAGTTCTACTTTTTCTTCTTTCCCTAGCTCTCATCACCTTCTAACAGACTACTGCATTTACTTATTAGCTGTGGCCATGGGATGCTTCCTCTCTCCGCAGTAGGATGTCAGCTCCAAGAGGGCAGGTCCTCTCATCTTCTTTGAACATTGCTATATCCCACGCATCTAGCACAGGGCCTGGGGCACAGTAGCTGCTCAATACGTATTTTTCAGATGGATGGATGGATGGATAATCTCACACTAGTGGTTCATTTGTGATGACTGGGTTTGAAAAGTGTGTCATGGCTGCGCTTTGAAGCAGTTTCACCTTCTTAATTGGTTTAGACTCTGCATGAAGTGAAATAGGACCAACATTCCTTAGGAACAAGGACGAGGGCCAGGAGAGAGTTGGCTCTGAGAGACACCACGGTTAGTGGGGAACCGGCTTTGGATAAATGCTTCCCCATGGAGAACCCAGCGTGCACATGCCTCTTTGGGAGCTCAGGGAAGTAGAGAAGGTGGTGGGACATGAACTTCTGAGTATTCGCAGGTGCTGGGTCCTCTGCCCGGAATTTCAAACATGTCATCTCACGTGGGCTTCAGGTACAGCCTTCACAGGAAGGGCTTATCTGTGTGTAGATGAGGACTTGTCCATGGCCTAATGCTCAGGTCTTTACTCAAAAGCCACCTCCTCCCCCAGGCCCCACCGGACTGCGCATTCCCCTCTTCCCTGTTTAGTGTTTTCTCCTTGAAATTGATCGCTACCCAATTACTGTATATATTTTATCTCTTTGTCTTATTTATTGTTTCTCTTTCCATTTAACCTTTAATTTATTTTTATGTATTTTTTGGTTATGTATAGTTTGTAAGTGGCAAATACTGGAAACAACCTAAATGTGTAAACATAGGAAGGTGCTGGAATAAATGAAGCCGCATCAGCACAATGGAGTGTTATACTGCTGTAAGAAAGAATGAGGAAGAGCTCTGTGAACTGATGAGGGGTGATTTCCGTCACATGCTACCCAAGTGGAAGAAAGCCAAGTTCACGGGGACACATCCAGAATGACAGAGTAAGGGCTTCTGTCTTTCCATTAGAGTTCGCATACAATATTATATTAGTTTCAGGTGTACAATATAGAGATTAGGCATTTATATACCTCACGGAGGGACCCCCTGGTAAGTGTAGTACCCATGTGCCACCATACATAGTTAATACAATATCACTGACTCTGTTCCCTATGCTGTACCTGGCATCCTATTGTTTGTCTTCTGTACCAGCAACAAAGCCCCAAGAGGTTGGGACTTGTTTTCGTTCACCGTTCTATTCTCAAAGTCTAAAACACCACCTGACACATAGTAGGTGTTTTCACATGAATGAATATCTGGAAAGGGAAGGAACAAGAATTTGGCTTGGGTCCTTGTGCCTCCAAATCTGACAGTTTCTCACTATCCATGCTGGCCTGACTGTGGCTCTATTTATGGAGTGCCAAGACTCACATCAATTGAGTTGAACTTTTGGAAAATCACACACTCTGGTTATGTAGCGTCACGCAGACCAGCAGCTCTCAAACTGCCTTCTAGGGGTGCTAGTCAGAGGCCTGCAAAAAGAGGCTTCTGAGGCCCGCAACTGGGGAAGCGCTGCCTGATCTCACTCACTCTTGCAAAAGCTCTAGACGCATCGTCAGTTCAAAAGGGTTGAGAAATTCTGCTGCAGGAGAGAAACTGGGTTAATGTTTAATTCTGCATTGACTCCCTTTTGCTGTTTTAGCTGAAGATGCTCGCTTTCCTGAGCAGCAGCTATTAATATCTTGAGGAAGTAGAGCTCCATAGCTCCCACGTTGAGGCACACAGATACAGACAAAACAACCAGCTAATAAAACAAAGGTCTGTTGTAAATTTAAAGACCTATTCCAATCAGGTACTATTTTATTGTAAAGGTTTAAATTCCATTACGGTGTCTCTTTAAGGGTAAATCTCTCACCTGAGAGCCTTCAGGGCCAGAGACTTGCCCTGTATTTCATCTGTAGAGAATGTTATTTCTGAGCAGCGCTGTCCACTAGAAATATAATCCTAGCCATAAATGTAATTGTAAATTCTCTAGTGGCCATATTTTTTTAAAAAGTAAAAGGAAACAGGTGAAATCAATTTGGATAATACATTTTATGTAAACTGCCATATCCAAAATATGACTTCAACATGCAGTCGACACAAGCAATTTTTAATGAGGAAGTTAGCATTCTTTTATTGTTCTACATTTTCAAAATCGGCATGTATTTAACACCCAGAGCGCAGTTCAAGTGCTCACTCCGGCACCCGTGGCCACTGGCTGCCCTGTTGGACTGAGCCTCGAGAGCAGGTTTTGGCTACCTACACTCTGAGGGCCAAATCTAGTCTGCTGCCTGTTTTTGTAAATAAAGTTTTCTTAGAACATGGCCATGCTCATTCAGTTACGTGCTGTCTATGGCTTTTGTTGTGCAGAGGTCAGGAGTTCCAGCAAATACGATGTGGCCAGCAAAGCCTAAATAAAACATTTGCTATTTTGCCCTTTACAGAAAAAGTCGGCTGACTTCTGTTCTAGGAGACGGTTTTTCTTTTTATCTTCTTCATTATAGTCATTGTCATTAAAAGCCTTTGCCAATGATCTGATTCCACAAAGTTCTACTCTGGGCTCCCAGCAGTGGCCAGGCCATCCCTCCCTGGCCAGCCCCTGCTCTCACCAACCTCCTACCTGAGGGTCCCAGCCCCACTGACCCAGGTCCCAGCAGGAGCATCCATGCCAGGGGGAGCCCCCCCCAACCCCAGCCCCACATGCCCAGGTGCATCCTGGCCCCTGGGGCCACATTTAGCTGGGTGGAGCCCAATGAGACAAACAGGACTCTTCTCCATTTGCATGGAACCTTCTCTTATTTTTAGCACAAGAACAAGTCTTTGCAAGAGCTGCGCCCCCCCCCCCACTAGCCCAGCTTATCTCTTACCACTCTGTCCCCCCCATTGCCCGCCCTGTCCCAGCTACACTCAACCTCTGTCTTATAAATCCATGCTTGCTGGTCCTCCAGGACTTCCGACAAGCTCTGTGTTCGTCCTGGCTTCTCCCCACCTCTACTCCTGCCCGACCAAGCTGATTCCACCGATTCCAGGGAGCCTCTGCGACACCTAGACTAAACCAGACCCTTTACCCTGCCCTTCACCCCCAGCCCCTGTGCTTGTCCTGCACATTGATCATGACGCTGTGAGTTACACTGAGTGGCCAGATTATTATGACCACCCCAGCAGTACAATGAAGTGAATTAGTTATGCAAATAATAATAATAAAACCTTGAGAATATTTGCTTAGGAAGTTTTCAACATTCAGTATTTTTGGAAGTGTCAATGAAGTACTGATGGGGTGGTCATAATAACCTGGCCACTCAGTGTATAATTTCTTCATTACTTACCTGTCTGCTTTCCTGGTCTGTAAACTCCAAAATTCAACAGGGAACTTACCTGTCCTGTCCACCCATCACAGTATCCCCAGCACCCAGCACCACACCTGACTTACTAGTATAGTAAGTACCCAGTACATATGAACTGAATGACTGAGACACAGTACTGAGCAAAGGGAGTTTCTGGCATTGGCATTGAGTCTGGGTTCTGTCTCACCACTGTCCAGAGTGCATTTGGCTAATCAGCTGAGAAAGCCATCTTTACAGAGTGGGCTGGTCACAGCAGAAGCTTCCAAAGCATCGCCCACTAAGCATCCATTGTATTTTCCAGCCTAACTCCCGCCACACTGCGTCAAGGAGCCATGGCTCTCCGGCCCCTCAGCTGCTCAAGTAGAGGTGAGTGGTACCCCTACACCCGCCCAGGACACAGGGCCAGACACACCCAAGGATGCCCCTTGTTAGTTAAGCTGGAGGTGGCTGGTGCACACACACATGTGTGTGTGTGCATGTGTGAGCGCACATGTGTACATGTGTGTGCATGCGTACATGTCTGAGCGTGTGCATGCGTGTATGGGGATGTGGAGGAGGACAGTGTTCTGAGAGCCCACAGCCCCAGGAGAAAGGTGCCTCCATGCGCTCTTGTCAGTCAGCGCTGCAGTGATTAGTGATCTTGGGTTATCAGTGCTTCCCGACCCTCTCACCTCACCGCGCCCATAGGAAATGCTGAGACTTGGCAGGCACAGCTGAGTCCAGGGCTGGGCTGTCGGTGGCCTGTGCTGGGTAGCTTCCATCCGCCCCTCCAGATCTTCTCTCTGCCCTCCCGGCCCTGCCCCGTGTCCTGGGAGGCTGCCCAGTATGAGCTGCATTGGCACAATACGGGCCACTGCCCGCCTGCGGCATCCTGGGGCCTCTCCATCCTCGGGCCTGTCACCTGTTCGCAGACAACCTTGGCCGTGGTGGCAGTGGGAGACCGGACACGTTGGGATGCACACCCTGCACAGGGCCCATGGTTTTAAACAGTTTGTCCTTGTAAATCATGCTAAACAAATCACATTAAAAAAAGTTTGTGGCGGATTAGCAAATGTCTAATGAATTCCAATCTGTGACATAATAGAGCTGGGTAAATATGTTTTAAGTAATCAGCATGGAAGATTACTGATGGAGAAGTGACTATTGAATCTCAATTAAAATTGTATTCTGAGAACTGTCACTTAAAATATTACTCTCACAGCCCAACGAAAATCGGCTTAAGCCCTGAGTGGGGAGGGGAGGAGGGGGTGGTGTGGCAGCTCATCACTGGTTTGAATGGGCAGAGACAGTCTCTTCTGAGCAGGAACTTAAGCAAATGCTGGAAGGAGCAGCCTTGTAGGTGCTGGGGGAGCGGGAGGAGAGGTGGAGGGAGCTGGAGGGCCCGGTATCAGAACAAAGAGCCCAATCCAAGTGGCAGGAGGGCCACGGGATTGCTGGGGGGCAGAGCTGAGAGGGGTGTGTGGGGATCAGAGGCCAGGCCTTGAAGTGGCCGCTGGCAGCAAGTGTCAGAGTCCATCCAGAGGAGCCTTTGCTTGTCTGTAGAGTGTCTAGGAGCCGGGCGGGGGAGGGCGGGAGGAGGGGGTGGTGCCAGGAGAGACAGCAACAGCGGGGCTGGGAGAGGAAGAGAAACCTTGCTCTGGACCTCAGGGCCCCAGAGTCTCTGGGAGCTGACCCAGGGAGGAGCCTGCCTCTGCCCTCGGCCTCTCCATGCAGCCTTCCCAGCAACTCTGCAAGGTGAGTGCTGCCACTGCCCACACGGGGTCACCCCCTGGGTGCTCCTCTCCCAGGAGAAAGGGGTGACCCACTGGGTGCTCCTCTCCCAGGAGAAAGGGTGACCCGCTGGGTGTCTGCAGGCCCCTGATCTGAACAGCCTTGTGCAGTGAGCAACCTGCCCTGCGTACCCTGAGATCCTGAGCATTTACCCACATCTTAACCACTGGGAAGTGAGGTCCAAAGCAGGTGGGGTCTGCCCAAACTCTCCCAGCTCCCCGAGAAGAAGCACCATTTGAACTCAGGATTGCCCGGCATCGGCCATCCTGGGAGTAGAGGAGGCCCTGGAAGCTTCCATGCCTCGGTTACTCTGAGAAAACTGTCGCCTCCGCAGGGATTGCTTGGTAACCAGTGACGCCCAGCTGCTCTGCTAAATGTGGGCACTTGTGTTTCCTTCTTGGGGACGGACCTGGAAGGAACGCCGGTTTTCTCCGAAGCAGAGGCCTAATTGGCTCAGAAATATCCACCCGTCAGGCCCTGATGGTGGTGAGTCACACACACACACACACACACACACACACACGTACACACGCTTATATACACTGGCAATATATATAGTTGTGGAAACAGGCTGGCAGTTTGTAATCAGAGTCAACAGATGGAATTTCATATGTAAAACAAAAGAGAAAAAAGGAAGATGAGGACAGAAAGTGGAAAGTGAGATTTCTGCAGAAAAGGACAGTTCCTATTCCTCCACCTGAGGATGAGACCGGAGACTTCCCCTCCCTCCCCCAGCCTGGGCCTGCCTCCCTGCCAGAGCCTCCTCGAGCTGCTCCAGACAGAAGCAGCAACATTTAGCAGATGGCTGGCAAGATCTATGTGCTATCTCTCCACCCTGATTTCCATTTAAAAGATACCCTAGCAACCAGCCAGGAGCCACCCGCCCCTGGAGCCTGTAAATCAAGTAAGATGCCTGTCTCTGCTACAGGTACAAAAAAATGGCCCCTCCAGGGGGCTCCAGGCTGGGGAAGTGTGAATTAATAAGGGAGGGAGGGGTTCGAGCTGCCGGGAGAGGCAGCCCTGCACCTGCTGGCAGGCTTGCCCTCCAGAGCACTCCCTGCTCCCATACATCACACTGAGGACACCAGTGGGTGCAGGAAGGAGCCTGGACTTCAGACTCCACTGATGGGGCTGCCTTTCTGGTCCCTGAGTTGCCAGGTGATGGCCCTGCAGCCCCAGGTGCGGCTCCAGGAGGAGGATCCAGCCCTGCCCTGCCATCTGCAGGCCTCCACCTCCCAGACCCTCCGGAAGTAACAATCTGAGGCTTCTTCTAAGGGGAAGAGAAAGCAGTAGCATCAGGCAGCTGGTTTCCCAAGCGCCTGCCCCGTGCTGCCCTGCACAGGGTCCCTGGGGCATCCTGAGAAAGAGGCAGGGCCAGGCTCAGGGCGGGTGTAGGACAGGGAGGTAGCCCCTGACCTCAAAGAGCTCCCAGTGCCACAGGGAGGGCAGAGCTTTGACCTCAGGCAGCTATTTTACTTTTATTTTTATGTTTTGGGGGGCGGTGTGGGGAGGGCTAAACAACAGCAATTTCTTGTCTCACAGCTCCAGAGGGTAGAAGCACAGGAGGCTGGAGGCATCAGCAGGGTTGGTTTCTTCTGCGAGGACTCTCTCCTGGGCCACTCTCTCACTGAGCCCTCACCTGGCCTCCCCCTGGGCATACGCTCCTGCTGGCGCCCTGTGGGTCCACATTTCCCCTTCTTATAAGACTAGTCAGCGTGCATTGGGGCCCACCCTAATGGCCTCATTTTAATGCAATCGCCTCTTTTTAAATGTATCTTTATTGTTGAAAGTATTACAGATGTCCCCCTTTTCCCCCATGGACTCCCCCCACCCCCGCCCCTCCCAGGCCCTCACCACACTATTGTCTGTGCCCATGGGTTATGCATATATGCATACAAGGTCTTTGGTTAATCTTCTCCCCCCTTGCCCCCTCACCACCTTCCCTCTGAGATTCATCCATTTGGTGTTTTGGGTTTCTTAGGATATGTTCCTAGAAGCAGGGTCACTGGGTCAAATGGCAGTTCTGTTTTTAATCACCTCTTTGAAGGTCTTGTCTCCAAATATAGCCACATTCTGAGGTACTGGTTAGGGCAGGGGTGGGCAAATTTTTTGACTCGAGGGCCGCAGTGGGTTCTTAAACTGGACCGGAGGGCCGGAACAAAAGCATGGATGGAGTGTTTGTGTGAACTAATATAAATTCAAAGTAAACATCATTACATAAAAGGGTACGGTCTTTTTTTTTTTTTTTTAGTTTTATTCATTTCAAACGGGCCGGATCCGGCACGGCTGGGTTAGGGCTTCAATGTATGAATTTGGAGGGGACACAATTCAGCACATTTTTCCCTCTGCCCACTCCCCAATCTCATGTTCTTATATGCAAAATTCATTTAGCTCCACCCCCAAAGTCTTAACCCATTCATTCCAGCATCAACACTATGTCCAAAATCTCATCAAAATATCACCTAAATCCACGAGAGTGAGAATTGAAGAATTGAGGCAAAATTCCCTTCCAGGTGAACATGTGAAATCAGACAAGTTATCTGCGTCCAGAACACAGTGGTGAGACAGGCATAGGACATGATCCCATTCCAGAGGGAAAAAGTCAGAGAGGAGGCGGGAATAGGACAGTCATTCCCATTCCAGAGGGGGAAGCGAGGGAGGAGGCAGGGATGGCCGGTCCCAGGCAGGTCTAAGCCTAGAGCGGGGCAAATGCATTCGATTGTAAGGCCCGAGACTCATCCTCTTTGGCTTGATGCTCTGCCTTCTGAGCTCACTGTGGTGGCTGTGCCATCCCCTGGGACCTGGTAGCAGTCCTACAGTCGGCTTCCAGTTTAACAGGAGAGAGAGAGAGAGAGAGAGAGAGAGAGAGAGAGAGAGAGAGAAGCCAAATTCCCAAGGGAGCACTGCCCTCCGGAGGCCCTAGCTCCGTGGTTACAGAGTGACACCCAGGCAGGACGAACAAAAACATCCCGTGTGGCCCCCAAACAAAGCCACCTCCCGAGACGCCAAGCGTCTTCACACACCAGCTAGGAGATTCTCTGTAGAGCAGAGGTAACAGGAAAGAAAAGGGGAAACAATGCCTTAAACATCAAAGGGATAGAATGAAGCCGTTTAGGCTGCGTCTAAATGTCGGGTGAGAGATAAACAGTTGTTATCGCAAGTTATTAAGCTTAAGCTCGGAGCAGCTTCCTCTCTGTTCTCCACGACAGCATTATGCCTCTGCGTTCATGCAACCATGATAGCTTTTATTGTGCTGCAATGTAAGTGTGTGTTTCCCTGTCTGCTACCCCATTCACCTGGGAACCCCATCTCGGCAGGAACCGCATTCTATTCATCTCGGAGTCCCCAGCAGAAGCCCAGTCCCTGGCACAGAGCAGGCACCTGGGACAGGATCGATACCAAAATGAGTGAAGGAATGTGGATAAGGGCTCCAGCTTGGAGAGTCAGACCCTTCCGCACCTTAGCCAGCCTGTGCCAGCCGCCTTCAGCCAGCCTGTGCCAGCCGCCTTCCTGCAGGAGAAGGCTCGCCTCTGGGGCAGGCCAGGCTGCTGGAGAGGTGAGGCCCAGAGGGCAGGACTAGTGAGGGGACGGACGATAAATACCTCAGCCTCCTCACCTCTTGGTGGGATGACTCTGAGGCACCCTGTACAGCCCCCTAGAGGTCCTGAGTGGCACTGAGCCCAGGGGCGCCTAACATACCCTGCACTGGCTGCCTTCCCTTCCTCACTCCTCTCCCCTCCATTCTCCCCTCTCCTCCCTGTGAGTCCTGTCATCATCAGCCCCATAAGCCACTTACACTCAAGTTCTTATCCCAGGTCCACCTCTGGGAGACCCAGCCTTGGGCACACTTCTTCATTATAACTCTCATCACATACAGTCCCACCTGGGCCTGGGCCACCGTGGAAATGGCAGATGCATCAAAAAAAAGTGATCTGCAAACCATGCACATTCTCATCAATGACTAACAAAAACTAGCAACTTGGTGAGGAAGGAGACCTCATGTCCCGCATTAACGATCGGCAGTAACTGTTGAATGAAATGTCTCTGACCAATGCACTCACGGCCGGGCTGCAGAGCACTGGCCCTTGGTGTGTTGAGATGTCTGAGAGCCAGTGTGTGAGTGAGTGTGTGAGCGAGTGAGGGGGGCCCCTGTCTGGGTCGTGTGGAGTGTGATGGAGGGTGGGCGTGAATGGAGAAGTGTGTGTGAGGAAGCAGGTGTCTGATGGCAGGCGCCTGTGTGGGTGAGGGGGTGTTGCCTGCATGGAGGTGAGTGAGTGCGTGCGTTAATGAGTGAGTGAGTGTGTGAATGGGGTATTTGTGTGAATGGAGGTTGTGGGGTGAGGGGGTGTCCCTGAATGGAAGTGAGTGAGTAAGGGAGGGAGTAAGTGTGTATGTGTATGAATGGAGATGAGTAAGTGAGTGAGTGTGTGTGAATGGAGGCTGTGGGGTGAGAGAGTGTCCCTGAATGGAGGTGAGTAAGGGAGTGGGTGTGTGTGCGAATGGAGGCTGTAGGGTAAGTGTCGCTGAATGGAGATGAGTGAGTAAGGGAGTGAGTGAGTGGGTGTGTGTGAATGGAGGCTGTGGGTGAGGGGGTGTCACTTGCCTGCATAGAGGTGAGTGAGTGTGTGTGTGTGTGAGTGTGTGTGTGTGTGTGTGTGTGAATGGAGGCTGTAGGGGAGGGAGGGCCTGGCTTTGTGACCCGGGCCTGGCTGTGAATGAGGCTGCCTGGGAGCCCCGGGTGTGCGGAAGGGAGCAGCTTCTTTGCTCAGCTTTGATGGAAACAAATGCTGTTGCTGCCCATTGTCCACCACAAATGTCTTCCTCTCCTGGTGCCTGTGATCTGCCCCTGCTCCCACGCAGACACCACAGGGCTGGCAGCTCTCAGCATCCCTTCGGGGCGGGCTCCTCCCGTCCACCTGTCACCTCCACTGCAGCCTCCGTGTGAGTGTGGGGGCTCTGGCTTCACACAGAGAGATGTTTGCTTTAATTATGACTTTCACAATTCTCTCTCTAACCCCCTCCCCCCCATTCCAAGCATCTTTGAGGTTCTCCCACCTGTGACTCCAGCAAGCACTCAGCTCTGGGAACCTGGGGGCCACTCCCTTCCCCCTCAGGGGACGTGTGGGTGTGGAGACGGACACAGGCATGCGCTACCAGCCACTGGCCTTCCTGGTCCTCTCCAGTCCGAGCTCTGCCCCAGCGATGCAGATCCGGGGACCGAGCCCTCCATCCTCACCCTCCATCTTCCCTGCTCTGGACCACGGGCTCGCCAGCCTCACTGACTCCTCAGCACTCCCCTCCCAGCACCCTGTGCCCACAGGCAGGGAGCAGCCCCAGTGCCGACCCCCCAGGGCTGCGCTCATGAGGGGAGCACTGGGGCGGGTAATTCAAAGCGGCAGATCATCTGAAACTCATTTCCATTTGGCTGGGACTGTTCGCGCTATGATTTAGTCTCCTCATTATGTCTGGCTCAGGCTAAAATTAAAATTGGCTTTTCGTTATCAAGTCACCGAGGCTACAGGGGAGGCAATGGCCAGGTAGCATTCAAGTTCACTCCGCTGGAGGACATAATTAGGGGTCAACATCCCAACAGGGTATCAGACTCAAAAGCTGTGGGACCTGGGGGTTACATCTCCCCCCAAGGGGGCTCCCTGAGGCAGGGCCCTGCCTCGTCTCTATACCCAGGCAGCAGCCGTAGTCCTGCCTCCGGGCTCAGAGGCTGACATTTGTGGTGTCCCCCTCTCCTCACTGCACACCCTTGGGGGCCCAGGTGGGGGCCACACCTCCCTGTCACAGTCCCTCCCCGCCTCTGCAGAAGGGCCCGGGCAGGGGCAGCCAGGGGAGTGTCACCAAGGCTCACCGGCCACTCTGAGGGCAGTGTCACTGCAGGGGCCTGGGGTTGCCATCCTGCCCCGTGATGTGTTCAGTATGGTGTCAAGCTTCTGACCATTAAACAAAAGGAACCTAGGAAAGCAAATTGGCTTATTTGCTTGTTTCAGCTTCCTGTTTATGGATGTGGGAAGAGCTGCTTCGAATGGAGGACACAGCCCTAGGGAGGAGGGAGCACACAGCCCCAGGGAGGAGGGAGCACACAGCCCCAGGGAGGAGGGAGGACAGCCCCAGGGAGGAGGGAGCACACAGCCCCAGGGAGGAGGGAGCACACAGCCCCAGAGAGGAGGGAGCACACAGCCCCAGGGAGAAGGGAGGACAGCCCCAGGGAGGAGGGAGCACACAGCCCCAGGGAGGAGGGAGCACACAGCCCCAGGGAGGAGGGAGGACACAGCCCCAGGGAGGAGGGAGGACAGCCCCAAGGAGGAGGGAGGACAGCCCCAGGGAGGAGGGAGCACACAGCCCCAGGGAGGAGGAAGCACACAGCCCCAGGGAGGAGGGAGCACACAGCCTCAGGGAGGAAATCCCTGCTGCCCCTCCCATGTCTGGCCTACACTTGGCCAGGGAACAGAATGCTCCTGTTAGCCACCCCTGACCTGCAGGGCGACACACAAAAGGAAGAGGACTCTCAGTGGGGCACCTGTCACACAAGGGAACAGTCTGTATGTGGGGTCCCACCACAGCTGTCCCATCTCACAGGCCCCAGCAAAGCGGCACTAAAAGGGTCAGCAGGGAGATGGTAGGCAGGACCGTCTGGCCGTTGGGGGTTGGGTGCGAGGCAGCATGCCAGCTCTGCCCAGCTCTGCCTAATGCACAGCCTCAGCCCTGCCCGCAGAGCCTGCCTGGCCCAGCCTGCAGCTGCTCCCATCCTGTACTGAGCACAGGGAACCGGCCCTCCTGCTCCTTCACTGCGTTGCTCTCTCCTGTCCTCTCAGGTCTGGGGAGGGGACACAGACGTCATCAGTCAGGGTGCTGGGAGGAGACAGGACAGAGTGGGAGGGGTCCTTGAAGGGAGTTCAGGGAGGGGACCATGTATGGCCCTGTGGGTAGGTTAGGAAGTAGGCAGGTGGGGCCTGGGGCTGGGACAGGGGGAGCTCTACCCCTCCACCCTCAGGCCTAAAGGGGCAGAGAGAGGGCCGAGGGCCGACAGGAGCGCTGCCTCAGTAGCTGGATGGATGTAACCCACTGACCACTACTGCCAAGGGGTAGGCCCCTCACTGTCATCCTGCTGGGCCCCTCAAAGCCAAAGGTCCCAGGAAGCCAGGGGGGCAGGGAAAGGGAGCCTGCAAGGCGCTTCCCAATCAGCTGCCTGGGGCAAGGGCGGGTGGATGGAGGTGGAGCGTGTACTTGGAGGAGCAAATGGGAAAGAACCCACACAGAGCACCTGCCCTCTCAGCTTTCCAGCAAGTTGTTGGATAAGAAAACCACCTGAAAGGCGGGGAGAGAGAGAGGGAGAGAGAGAGAAGAGAGAGAGAGAGAGAGAGAGAGAGAGAGAGAGAGAGAGAGAGAGAGAAGAAGAAGAAGAAGAAGAAGAAGAAGAAGAAGAAGGAGGAGGAGGAGGAGGAGGAGGAGGAGGAGGAGGAGGAGGAAGAAGAAGAAGAAGGAGGAGGAAGAGGAGAGAGATTAATCCACTGGAAACCACAAACCCCACAGACTCGAGGGCAGTAAATATGAATTCAATTTGGTTTTGCATTTACACAACCCGCCTGCTTAAGCGCTGACGGTCGGATCAGATCAAAGTCGCTGTTGCCACCAGGACAGCACATTTAAATTTTTATTGCAAACACCAGGCTCCATTACCCCGAGATCTGCTCTCTGCATTCCTAATATTGTCTTTCTTCGTGTTGGAATGTGAGTCCGACTCCCAGCGCTAGCCTGACTCAGCAGGGACAGCCGCTGGGGGCTCCCTGACCTGGACTGCCACCCTGGCCCGCCCTGGGCCTCGGCAAGCCACTTCTCCTTGTGCCTCAGTTTCCTCAGGTGGGCAATGTGTGTGTGTGCGTGTGTGCGTGTGTGTGTGCGCGCGTGAGTGCAAGTGTGTGTGTGGTATGAGGGGTTTCCCCTATTCAAGTCCATTCCCAGCCCCAGTTTGATGAGATCTGGGGGGACAGCAATGAAGACCCAGGACCCGTAGCACAGGTGCTATGGTTGTTCATTAGGCTTCCGGCATGTGGGTTACAGTGTTAACTGTGCTCATTCACTAGCAGCGACATGCATTTACTGGTACTGAGCGGTGGCTCTGCTGGGCGCCATACAGTCTGATTAACAAGTTCCCTTCTGTCCTCTGGAGACTGCAGCCTATTAGAGCCAGCACAGGGGGAGGCCAGGTGTGCAGCCAGGGGACAGGGGACACGCAACACTGCCCTGCCCTCCTCCTCAGGCTGGAACCCTCAGAAGTGGGGCCCTGTTTCCCTTTGGAAGGGGGCTCCCTGAGGACAAGGATGTGTCCCCCTCAGACTGGGGCTCCCTGAGGACAGGGCTGTGTCCCCCTCAGACTGGGGCTCCCTGAGGACAAGGCCGTGTCCCCCTCAGACTGGGGCTCCCTGGTAACAAAGTCCTGTACTTACTCTTCATGGTAGTGTCCGTGAACAGTGAACACCACATTTATACTTGCTCTGCACAGGGATACAGACCCCTCTGACCTTCTCATTGATCTTAGGCCCCACACTGTGCCTCAGTTTCCCCCATGAAAACGTGCCCATTGATTTGTTTCAAAGATGCTGTGATGTTAACCACAGATGCAGGAGTGTGCCTCACCCCCAGGCTCCCTCCTCTCCCCAGTGTGACTACCTTTTGGCATCACCTGGGCGCACCTGCCACTGCCTGCTGGTCCGCTTCCACCTCCACTAACTGGGGGCCTGAGGTCCATCTTACAAGCTGGTCCCCAAACCTACATGTGACTGTGACCTTCTCAGAAGGCAGACGCCTTGAGTTCGGCTTCAATAATTCCTGCTCTTTGTCACTTCAAATGTCGATGACCTGGCCATCCCTGTCACCGTCATCTCAGGGGACGCCTGCAGGGTGGGGACTGCGTGGTGTGTGACGATGCTCCCTGCTTTATAGGGGAGGCAAGCGAGGCTTGGAGAAGCACTTAGGCGACTTGACCGGAGTCCCCCTGATAGTGCGTGACCACTCGCCCCTCTGGCTCTGAGAGCTCGTAAATACCACCACCACGCGGACACGAGGCTCACTTATGTTCTTCTCCAGCACAGTCAACCAACAGAATGTACAGACGGCTCTCCCCGAACAATAATCACACTCACTTTATGATCGAGGGCTTAATTGGGAGAGAATGGGAGCTCACTGCCGAGTTTCGGGGTGGGAAGGCCTGACGTGTCGAAGGCCAGAATGCTCCCGTGTCTAAGGCCGAGGTGCTCCCAGTGTTAGAGCACAAGCAGGTGAGAGATCGGGGCTGGGGGCTCCTGAGTAGCGTCCTTCACACCATCCGGTGGGGGAGGGACTGTGAGCCCCCTCCACTCACACCGTCTGAGGCCTCAGGACTCAGGGCCTGGCTGATTTGGGGAAGGGGCTCCCACCTTCCCATGTGGATGGAGAAGCAGGATCAGTGCTCAGCTGAGGCAGTGAGCTTTGTTCTCCTGCACCCTCCCCCTCGGGGGGTGGGGGTGGGGTTTAGTGCTCAGCCAGCAAGCATTCCCCTCCAGACCCCACCTCAACCAACCTCTGGTGAAGTGAAACAATTATTCTGCCGGTCAGCAGATCAGGGTGAGCTTGAAGCTAACTGGTGTGATCTCAATGGCCTCAAATGTACAGAGGTGGGTGGTTAGGGGCAGTGAGATCTCTGAATCCTCTTGCCACCCTAACCTTTCAGGATCCTTATCTTGCTGTCACACTCAAAAAGATTGAATCAAGCAACAGTTAAGATATTAATGGCTGATTGGATTACA
Source organism: Myotis yumanensis (assembly GCF_028538775.1). Lineage (NCBI taxonomy): Eukaryota > Metazoa > Chordata > Mammalia > Chiroptera > Vespertilionidae > Myotis > Myotis yumanensis. Next base: position 87,016,090 of record NW_027223757.1, on the reverse strand, counting down.
TGAGATTTTTTTTTGGCGCCACCTTAACGAAGGAGCTGAGTCCCTAATGAAATTGTAGGCACTATCCCCTGACTTGTGGGGGTGGTATCTGGGGAGACTGCCAGGCTGGGAGGATATAATCACTTCTCCTAATTCACAGCACATAAGTGCCTCCTGCAGTTGAACATAAAGCAAAGCTGGGAAGATGAATGCCTCTGGCTTACGTTCTCACACAGAGGAGCCGGGGAATTGGCTGGAGGATCCCTAGGCCAGTGGAGGACTGAGCCTATTTGCTAAAGGAAGGATACAGGGCACCTCCTGCCATAGTTGGGATAAGGGGGACTCGGGCGGGAGAGCTGGGTAGGCAATCACATCAAACAGCTCTTCCTTGACACCTAGCATCCTGCTCTTTCTCCAACAGGTGACAGTACACAGAGCCTCCTGATTGTCCTCTAATGTCCATTTCCCCCTTCTTCCCTAGCAGGAAACCCCAAGTGTTATTTGGCCACAAGGCTGCACAGAAAAAGACTACATTTCCCAGCCTCCCTTGTACCTAGGTGTGGTCGTATGACTATGTTCTAGCCAATAGGCCATAGGTAAAGTCTTAGTATGGGATACCCTAGAAATGTCCTTAAAGAAAGAGTGTGCCTTTATTTGGGAAGGGATCCATCTTTCTTAATGACTCACCACCTACCTACCCAGAGCTCTGCACCCTCCTGCTAATTCATGGAAACCTGAGATGCTCATTAGTGTTGCTGGCTCCTGGCCCATCGAAGTCACACATCAGGAGAGGGAAGTGAAGGCAGGTGACATTTGTTGGTATTTTCAGTGCAGGTAAAAACAAACAAATGGCACTGGAGTTAAATGTCAAAGGCCCCCAAGCGTATTGCAAGGGAGGGAGAAAGGAGCATCTCCTCCTGGGGACAGCCTTCCCTGTGTCCCTGAGTGGGTGTGCGGGGGAGATGCCGCTGTGCTGGGAGTCTGTAAGGAAGCCCACATGCAGTGTCGGACAATGTCCAGCTTCATCCCACTGTGGGCACTGGGCAGTCCCCAATTGAGGCCGCTCATTTATCACTGATTTATTCATCCAGAGAACATTACTAGCACTCCCTACAGACAAAAACTCTGCAGGAGGTGCTGAGGGCAACCAGCGGTGGAACAAATATGGCTGCTCCTCACCTCCTGGGAGAGGCTCCCGCTAGAGAGGACAGGAAGTGTGCAAACATATAATGTAAGAAGAAAATGACCGTCATCATTTGGTGTAGAAGTTTGTTGGGGTCTCCGATTAAGGAAGGGAAAAGGGGCAAGGGACACATTTCAGAGACTTTGTCATGAAGCCTGAAGGATGGACATGCACAGATGTGGGTTGAAGGTGCCCTTCATTTCAAAGACAGCAAGTATCGGTCATCTTTACCCACATGACTGTGAGCTTTACTATCATTATTTCCCCCAAACTGGAGGGAAGTGCACCTCAAGGAGCAAGACATGTGACATACTCTGGCACAGGAAGGGTTTCTGGGGTCTGTAGACTTAACTGAAATTTTGTGCTGAGTTTTGTGTGATCGTGCATTTTTCTAGGAAGAATGCCACAGCTTTCATCAAATTCTCCAAGGTGGAGGTGATTTCTCCCAAAGTTGAACCCCTAGCCTAGAAATTGGAGAGACGTGAGGCCTTGTTGGACCTGGGACTATTACTGGTGTGAGTGAATCCGCTCCATGAAGAGAAGTTGGAGACTTTACATGTGGCTCTTTCCTGCACAAACTCTGATTCCTCCGACCTGTGTTACTGCCTAATATGGGGAGACTCAACCAGCCCCAGCTCAAGAGGATGGGGTAGGAGGCAGAGAACTGGGAGGGAGGTCGAGACAATCTCTTCCCTGGGGAAGCAGCATCCTCTGCTTATGTCTGGCTCTGTGGTGATTGAATCACCAGCCCTTTCACTTAATGAGCATCTCTCTGGCCTGGCCACGAGCCTGTGTTGGGGCGAGCAGACATTTCATTACCAGGATTCAGTGGCGCTGTGTTGATCTTGGTTTCCTGACAATTATGAGAAGGAGCCAGAGTGCCGAGTGGCATCCTTATGTGAGCCTCACCGTGTTCAAAACATCATACACTGTCTCCCACTCCCTAGTAGCACATGTAGCTCTATGTGACCAGGGGAAGCCAGAGGTCCCTTACAGGAGACCCCATAGTACAAGAGGGGGGCCTTGTTGGGATGTGCCCCTGGGGTGGACCACCCTAGCTGCAGAGATGATGAGAAGACATATCACCGCTCCCTGCCAGATTAGGAGTGAAAATGAACTCCACAGGATGCTGGTGGACAATATTCCAGGAGCCATCTCTTCATCTTGTCCCTTCAAGGGTACCTCCTCTAATTAAACGGATGCTATGGACACCCCAGGTCATTACTGGAATCACCATTGTCTTCCCTCCTACACGAGGAGAAACAAAGGCAGGGGATAAAGGCCAGGGGAGTTAGTAGAAGACTCTGGAAGGACTTCCACAGTTTCCAATCTTACCTCCCCAGTGAATGTTTTCTGGAAACAAAGGGCGAAGCATGGGCCAGCTTTGCTGTGTAAGGTGACAACACACGTCAGAGTTTCTCTAGGTCCAGCTGCTTGACATCCATGGTGTCAGCAGGTCTCAAAGCCACAATTATGGCTTTGACTCTGAATCAACATCATACGTCCAAGGCCAACTGCATCCTGGGTCAACCATGCCATTCGTTTGCTTCCATGATGCAATGGACACCTGAAGCTAACAATGATCCAGAATCAACCACAGCTGCCAAAGCCACACTAGCCAACGGTGCCACCAGCCGGGATTATAATGTCACTGTCTGCAGCACTGGCCAGGCCTGAGCTCACTCGCTTACTACCTGGCGCATCCTGACATGGGGAGAGAAGTGCATTTCTGTTTGTGGTGTGGGAGTGCAGCCCTCGCTAAATTCTCCTTGTCAGAAGCTAGAACTGAGGGACTAGAGCCACCTGATTGTTCCATCAGGTTTAGAAAAGCAGGTGGGTGGCAGGGCCCTGAGAGGAGCCACAAAGACCATGAACAGGAGAGAAATGACTCACTGACAATGTTAGGGAGATGCCCTGGAGCTAATTGTGTGAACAATATGGAATAATTCTTCCCCTCAATACTTCCTTCTCACAGGAAAGAAAAGCAGACAGAGAGGAGGGGGGAGAGGGAGAAAGAGGAAGAGAAAGAAAGGGAAAGAGGGAGGGAGGAGAGAGAGAGGAGAGAATGAAAGAGGAAAGAAAGAAAGAAAGAAAGAAAGAAAGAAAGAAAGAAAGAAAGAAGACATAGAATTTTAGAAACAGACACTCCAGTATTTCACATCAGCCTCCTTAAAGCAAGAGACTTGGTTGTAGCCTTGAACTACTTATGCAAAATAAGAGTGACCCTTTGCCATGTATTGGAGATGACACAGTAGGTGACTTCTTCCCCAGGGGGAATGTGCTGTGGCCCTGCCCCACGGTGATCACCACTGCGGGGGGAAGACTCCAGGTCACTCCAGCAGGCAACCAGCAGTGGTCCCTGTGTGTCCTGTAAAGCCTGCCACCCTGGAAACATCATTGGTTGTGTCAATAGGTTGGAAAGAAGTGGCAAGAGGAGAAAAGGATAATTGGGGAGTGAGGATGAGGAGCACTGTTGAGGGAAAGGGAAACGGACTGGCTGGCATCGATGAGCTTATCTGCATCCCACTGTGGAGGGATGGATGAATGATCTCCCATCCCTTTCTAGCTTTAAGGATGTAAGAAGGAAGCATCATCAAGATGAGCATCACCCCATAACACCCACGACTCCCAATCTCAGCAATGCCACTCCCACCATAACACCCACAATAGTGGGAGACCCACCCTTCCCCGCACCTGGGCATACACAGAGCTCTCTTTGTGTTGGCTTTGATGTTCTGATGTTTCTTCCCTCTGGGTTCAAACACCCTCTTTTTCCCCAAAGGTATTTCTCTGAAGGAAGTGTGGTCAGGACAGGGTGCTTCACAAACCTCTCATGGGGTCTTTGACTTGCTGAAGGAAAGTTTCATGACCAGAAAGTCACTCATACTGACCATTCTCTACAGAAAACCAATTATGAGGTTTTCCCAGACAAGCCAACACTCAAAGCAAATGTACCCACAAATAGCCAGCCTGTCCATGGGTCATCAGGTTCAAGATCCCGCCCAGCCTCTCCCACTCGGGGTGAACCCTCAGTTCCCTGTGTGCTTTTATGTTGGACTCTCTCTCAGCTCCACTCATCCTGTGAGGAGTGACCCCAGGGTTCCTGAAGTAGGGTTCCCTGTGCCGCTGGGATGCCCCCAACCAAGGGGACAGACTGACAGATTCAGTGAGCAAGTAAAAAGCCGGAATTTCATTATTTTAAAGCTCCCTCAATGTCTAACGGGCTCAATCTTACTCATAATTAAGGAAATGCAAATGAAAACACTTCGATGTTTTTCATTAAGAGGTTGGTAAAGACTAGTAATACCCAGTGTTGGTGGGGCTGTAGGTAAACGAGAAGAACCAAATACCATTGGGGTTGCAGAGAGGGGGTTACAAGTTAGGACAGACTTGTTGGAAGACACTTTGGCAATATCTGTAGCAATTTAAATAACACCCACTGTTCCACATTTAAGAAGTTATTCTACACAGATGCATATGCACAAAGATAAAGATAAAAGGAATTAATTGCAGCATTGCTTATAATAGCCAACGACCGTTTATAGCTTCAATGTTCACCTACACTATACCCGAATATGCCAAAACCTAGTGTATCCTGGAAGCATACATGTACACTTGAAAAGGACACACACACACACACACACACAATTTATCTGTCTATATAGCATCTACCTTTGATTTATAAAGCAGAAAGTTTTTGAAAGGACACAGAAAAATCTGTGGTTTCTCTGGAAACCATAACTGGGAATTGAGAGCATATAAACAACTTTCATTTCATTATACACACTTTTGTACTGTTTTCATTTTTTATTTAAATGTACTACCTTTATAATTAAAAAAAAGCCATTATGAATATCTTAAATAAATGAATTCACCTAGATTCTTCTACCTCATCCATATTCCCAGTTTCCCTGCCTTCGAGCCATTTCTTTCACTTGGTGATGGCAGGGGCTCTCTGGTGCCCCTTTCTACAATTGCTTGATGTGTGGTTGCTTTGTCTCACCATGAGATTAGTTCACGTCCCTCTACCTACTGACCACACTGTAATCTCTTGGCCTCACCCACTTCCAAGATCATCAGCAATGTGCAGAACACTTTCATGCGGACAAGCATGTCCTGGAACAAGACTCCACATCCCAGGGCATGGGGTCTGGCTTCTAGAGCAGCTCCATAAAGGGATTAATGACACAACCTGGAAGTGCAGGGTAATTAACTCGCACTGGGGTCAAACTATGGCCAATGGAATACAGGAGAGAGGAGGAAGCCAGGCAGATTGCTTCATTTCTTCTCCCCTCCAAGACATGAATTCTCCATACCACCTGACCAGAGAAGTTTGCTTGGCTGAGTGGGTGCACTGATAAATGATCAGCTCTACCTTCTTGTGGCTTTGGTGGAGCAGGGGCCATCACAATAACCAGTGACACACGACCATGCAGGGCTGCCCATCCTTACCTTTCTTTCGCCCCTTTGCCCTCACACTCACTGCCCTGGGACTTTACCTCCCAATTATGCATCAGCACTCAATGCCGGCCCCAGGTTCCCATTTCTAGAACTCCAGGCTAAGACAACCGCTCAGATAGGCTACTTGTTCCTAGGCCTCTTTTTGTCTTGCACCTTTAGGTACCAGAAGAGACTCAATCTTTGGACTGGAGCCCAGCTTGGCCTGAGAGAAGAATTGAGGACCAGAAATAGAAACTTCCTGGATACTTGGATAAAGAAACCTCTTGGTAGGAAGAACTCTATGATGATCTCCAAGAGTCCTACCCCATGTAGAATTCCCTCACACTGAGTGTGAGAATGGGATATCACTCCTGTGATTATGTTACTTTATATGGCAGAAAGCGTTGCAGATGTTATTAAGGAAGGTTTTGAGTTCATCAAAAGGGAGATTATTAAGGAAGGCTTTGAGTTCATCAAAATACTGACTTCATCAGGCTTTTAAAAGGGATTCAGCCTTTCCTAAAATCAAAGAATGGGTTTTCCTCCTAACCTTGGAAAAGAAAATGACCAGGTATGGAGAGGGCAGTGTGGCAGGGGATAGGTGGCTGCCTCTAAGAGTTAAGGGAGACCCCCAGGTGACAACCAACAAGGGAGCAGGGCCTCAGTCCTACAACCACAGGAGCTGAATTCTGCCAACATTCTGAGAGCTTAGGAGTGGATATTTCCATAGATGGGCCTCTAGACACAGATGCCTTGATTTCAACCATATGAGACACGGAGCAAAGAATCAATAGAGGCAGTGAGGCAATATATCTGTCTTGTTTTAAGCCACGATGTCTGTGGCAATTTATTATGCAGCAATATAAAACCAATACAGATGTCCAGAAGTGTGAATTCACTTCAGACTAAAGGGAGGAGGCAGTTCACTGCAGGAAGCCAGAGGAAAAAGACACTGGCATTATGGAGAAGTAGGTCTAGGAAAGAGAGACTGAGCAAAACTAGACCCAGATATGCCAACAAGATTTGTTTCCTCAGTTGGAAATAGCCTGATTCTGTAGCCACTCGAGTTACTTGTAATTGCTCCTATCGTTGTATCTTGTGTTCTCATGTGTGGAATAAAGTAACGATGATGATGATGATGATGAAGATGATGGCGATGGCGATGATGACGATGGTGATGATAATGATGGGGATGATGATGATGATGATGATGATGATACAATAGTAAGCCCTTGGTCCTTTATAATTAACAAAACTGGTATATTTATTGGCATGTTTGATTCTCCAAGAACCCTGGAGAGAATCTTTTTTATCTCTACTTTACAAATAAATAAAATAAAAACAGATCTTCGAAGCCTCTCCACAGTTACAGCTATTCCGTGTCCAGGACCCAGACCTAAGGCTCATGGCTCCCTCCAAGGAGGGACAGGAAAGAGAAGAATGAAAGAGGAGCAGCTGCTCCTTGGATTAAAGCTACAAAAACAAGCCTCAAATGCAGGCTTACTCATACTTATAGTAATTTTGGCACCTGGGGAAAATGGCATTCCAGGATTCCCCTCACCCATACACACTTTTCTCTAACCCATGACAGGTCAATCATGCAGCTCTTCAGCTTTTTACTCTGTGAAAAATTAAGCTGGTCATCATCCCTTCCATCCAGCCATCCCATACTCTCCCCTCTGCATCTCCTCCTACCACCCTTTCCTTTTTTTCCCCCTCCTCCTCCTCTTCCTCTATTGAAAGGGACATGTTCTAATTCCCAGTTTCTGCCCACTAAGAATACCACCGCCATATGGAAGTATGAATGAGTAATGATGGCTGTACATTTCTGTCTCCAAGCCAAGAGAAAGTGTGCATTTTAAGAGGGTTTTCCCACAGCCTGAATCCAAAGGAGGGATACTAATTATGTGGGTTTGGGCCCTTGAAATATAAGGAGCTGCCTACTCTGGAAGAAAGCCCAGCATCTCACAAGGAGGTTCTGGGTATGAGATTAGCCTTCCTCTCCCCAAAATGACTATCACATCAGTCACATAAGTAAATATTTGTTGGTCTTCCTGGGGAGAAGGAGGTGGAGCTTGCCTTACTGTCAGTCTAGGTTTACATCAGAAATGAGAAACCTCTTTAAAAAGCTTAAGGTGCTATGGGTTGCCATGGATCTTGAGCAAAACATTTGAGGCGATATATCAGGTGTTCACCAATATCCAGCTCTCCCCTCTGCCCCTTCCCGACAGCACTTGTCAGTCCCCTACTGGTTTGTGAGCTCTGTGACTCTGTCTGGCCAATGGAGTGTGAGCAGACAACGTGTGTCATAGCCAGACGTGATTAACCAGCCTCTCTCTTGCCCTGACATGAGGACCCAGGAGCCTGCATGTGCCAGGTGGTGAGGCTACAGGAAGACAGAGTATCGTTAGCCTGGGTCTTTGAGGATGATGTGGAGGACAGTTGCCCTGAATAAGTCCCCCAGAGGATTTAGTGTGGGTGAGAAGTAAACCTTTGTTGTGCTGTGGTACTGAGATTGGGGGCTGCTTGTTACTAAATCAAAACTAGCTCATTGTAACTAACACATCATTTAATGTCACTGAGCCTGTCTTCTCTTCAATAACATGTGGGAAAAACCTGCCAGCCTTCACCCTGGGGTGGGCCCTGATGCTCAGCTTCTCTTACCAGTTCCCATCTGTTGGAAAGCAGATGTGCAAGCCACACAGCTCCAGCCATGCTGATAAGCACAACACCCAAGGGGAGTATGGGACCACAAGAGAGAAGGAATCTGGGTCTGAATGACTGTCAATCACAGCTGCCCCAACAGCCTGAACTAGCTAGCCTGCTACGTAAAAGTAAAATACACTCCCATCTTATTTAAACTAATCTTTTTTGGGACTCTGTTACAGAAATTTCACCTTTACCCTAATTAATACACTGGATAAAAAGATGCTGCTGCAAATGTTTTCGTTTATTTCACACATCCTTCCCAAGAACCCGAAGGACCCACAGCAACAAAAGCAATCTTTCTTGATTGTAAGCCTGGCTAATGGTCTCTGCCTTCCCTAGGAAGGACAACCAGGTCCCTGTCCTGGGCAGGCAGGCTGGGAGTCCTAAGGGTCTAGCAATCTGTTGCTGCCACCATTTAATACTCCTTATTTTCCCCAATAATCCAAGGAAATTGTCTTCTACCTTGGCCACCGCATTCTCAACAAAGTGCACAAAATCTATGATAGTCACAGGAGTAAAATCTTGTACCAGAGTAGCTGTCAGTGAAGAGGATGACAGGTTCCCCTTCTCCCTGCCCAGGGGGTGATGCAATAACATAAGGGGAGGCTGTGTGTAATGTATAACTCCCTTGTAAATTGCAGTTAGACTGTAAACTGTCTTTATATGTAAACTAGAGGCCTGGTGCACAAATTCATGCACCAGTGGGTCCCTCTGCCTGTGGGATCGGGCCAAAACCAGCTCTCCAACATCCCCTGAGAGGTCCCTGGTTGGGAGAAGGTGCAGGCCAGGCTGAGGGACCCCACCGGTGCACATTCAGGGCTGGGGAGGGATGCAGGAAGTTGGCCAGCCAGGGAGGGAACGTGGGAGGGCTCTAGGGCATGCCTGGCCTGTCTTGTTCAGTCCCGATCATCCAGACCCTAGCAGCAAGTTAACCTACTGGTCAGGGTGTCTGCCCCCTGGTGGTCAGTGCACATCATAGCTGGCAGTTGAGCGGCCTTGGCATATCATTAGCATATTACACTTTGATTGGTTGAACGGACAACTGGACTACCGGACACTTATCATATTAGGCTTTTATTATATAGAATAGAGATAGTTTAGATACAGATACAAAATGTGCCCTTTGCTGTGAACTTCTCTTCATGCGCACCCACTCTTTCCTACTTCCTCATGGTCTCCATCTCATTTCTGCACCTTACCAGTCTTTTAGGGTCCAGAACAAAGGCAAATTCCTCCCCTCAAAAAACCTGCATGTCCCCTACAATCAGATCAATTACTCCTTCTCCAAACTGCTAAGGCATTTTATCTGAGCTTCTTTGGGGACTCTTGGTGCTTTGGACCTTGTAGATGGATGGGTTGGTGAAGATGCATAATGAAGGCTGTGGAGTGGCTGGAGAGAGGACCTTCCAGTGAGCACATCAAAAGTTTGTCTACAGCATTCTGCTAGGGGTCTTACATACATGATCTCACTTGATTCTTATGTCAACCCCATGAGTCAGGTGCTTTAATGATGAGGAAACTGCAGCACAACGAGGGTAAGTAACCCATGGTCAGCTAACAACTGGTGGAGAAGAGATTCCAACCTCGGAAGCTGCAGTGGAGAGCTGACAGTTATAGTCCCTGCACAACACTGCTCTCATTCATGAGATGGACAAGCGGGTGCCTGAGAAGCTGGGCACATGGGAAGTGTCCACTCCAGTGAAGGTGGTTGTGAAAAGAAGCAGGCGCCACTTCTAAAGCCTCTGTGTGGGCTCCTGCGTGGGCTCCCTTGCGTAGGTCTCTATCAACAGCAGCTTGGAGTTACTCAGCTGAGATGGCGAAACAATTCTGTCAATTAAATCAAATATCTGGTCAATGTAGTGAAAAATCAGGGGTCTGGCCACAGACCCAGAGCTCCTTCCAGGTGGTAGATTCCTCCCCAGGTCCCCAGGCCCCAGATGATGAAAGAGATGCAGTCCTAATTCCCAGACCCTAATCTGCATACTCTCTTCTGATTGGTTGGTGAGACTCACACCCAATGCAGCCTTAAGCACCTCCAGGGAGCAAAGGAAGGGCAAACCCCCTGGGCTCTAAAATGTGTGAGAGAATGGACAGCCAATTCAGTCCAGAACCAAATAGCCATTCCCAAGCTGGGTGATGAGTTCTGTGCCGCCTGCTGTAGAAATGCAAATTGCCATAATAAATGCCGATTATCCCAATTACCTCTAATTGTCTGACTCATGTAGCAAGTGCATTACCATAGGAGAAGCCAATAATGGAGAGGGTGTATTTAGCAAAATACCCTATCCAGGGAGAAATGAAATAGGTAAACTGGCCGTGCAAGCCCCCTCTGTGGTCCCCGAGACTGCTCACCACAGAAAGACAAGGGGATGTCATAGCCTTCCAGCTGCTTGGGGACAACGCTGACGCAGTGACATCTTTATGCAACGGTCATTAAATGCTATTTTAAAAACTGGCTGTGTGCTGGGAGATAAGGGCAGAGGATATATGCTTGTTCTCCATGCCATCTTCCTTCTGTCCAGCTGGGTCCATGGAACTGCTAGGGAAGAGGCGACGGGGCTATTGGATGGTGTGACATTACTTTCCATCACTGTAATGTAACATTTGATTGGCCCATTTATTTCATCAACCAGCCAGGCATTCAGGAAGCATACACTATTTACCAAGCATCTGGAAACACAGGATTTTAGAGCCAAAAAATGACGTTAGAAATTAGTACAACTGTAGTACAACCATTGTACCAGGTGATTTTACTCCTTCCTGGAGCAAATAATTAGTTGAACTTTGACCACATGCCAGGCACTGTTCTACGCTCTGGGAATATAGCAGTAAATAAATCAGATGCAAAAAAAAAAAAAGAAATCCCTGCCTTCAGAGTCTCCATTCTAGTTTGGGGAGACAGAGAATACATGAGATAAACCAAAGAACAATGTAATAGAAGGTGGTAAGTGTGAGGAGAAAAATACAGCAGGATTGGGAGTGAAGATTACTGATTGATTGCCAGGCTTGGGTTGACATTTAATGTGTCTGGTGACATGGAAGAATACACAAAACCTTCCGCTGTAGTAGCAACCATAGACTGCCCCTGCCTCTAAAACAAAAACACACACACATTACTTTAGTCAACACCTGGATAAACTAGAGAAAACTTGGTGTAAGGCAGAAAAAAATGTGGTCACCAGCTATCTACAAGTATGTTAGTTAAGATCTTGTTGTTCTGTAAGGCTTATTTTTTTATTAGCTTGGGTAAGATCACAAGTCTTGCTGGGACCTCTTAATTCTGTTACGGTATTGATTAAGGCTGAGCAAAAGCAAAACATGCAATTTGCACATACCCTTGTGAAATTAAATCTTTCCGTTTACTGATAGAGCAATAATTACTGTAAAGAACGAAGGGTATCTCGGCTAAAACAAGAAATAACTTCATTTGCCAAGGAAGAGAGGATCAGGGCCAAAGCAATGAATCTGGGATGGTTGCCCTGTGTTGGGTTCTTAACCCTGCATTGGTCCAAGGAGAGAAGCAAAGGAGGGCTCAGGCAGATGGAGGAGAGCCCGGGAGGGCTGCTGGCAGGAGTGCACGGATTACAGAGGAAGCTATGGAAATCCCTCCTTACTCCCTTGCAGAGTTCCAGGTGCTACTCCTAGGCTCTGGCTGAAGATGTCTCCTCTAGAGACACATGGACATGGCAGGACAGCCCTCCGTTTCCCTGAGTACTTGGTCCACAGTCTCCCTCTTCCAAGCCCTCTGTCTGGTAAAGCCCTGTCACTACCTTACTCTTCCCACTTCTATCTCGTGCTTTTTACTGACCTCTGTGCATCTCATTTAGTCCTTGTTAAGCAATCCTAACTCATCGGTGGGACCACAATGGACACCACCACAGTGATACCTCGCAAGGGACACCACTTTACATTGTATACATTTTTTTGTGTCCATTATCTCACCAGAATCCTACGTCTCTGTTTATGGATGAAGGTACAAATGCTCAGAGGAGGTGCCCAAAGTAACAAAGAATGAAAGAAGCCAGGTCTTTCTGGCCACAATGCACAGGTCCACCGTTACCTCCTCACACCCAGTTGCCTACAGAGCCCATTGTGCCCTCCTTCTGTAGCAATAGAATTGTGGCTGGGCATGTGGCTTCCGGAAGGAAGACACTATTTTCCAGCCTGTCTTGCAACTAGGTTTGGCCAAGTGACTATGCCTGGCCAATGAGGTGAAAGTGGCAAAGGTATGGGCAACTTCTGGGAGTGTCCTTACAGGAAGGGCTGGGCTCCTTCCTCTCTCCCTTCCCACTGCCCAGAATGTGCATGTGATAGTGGCATTGAGCTGGCCATCTTGGACCATGAGGTAAGTTTGGGAAGGGAGGCCATACCCAGCAGGGCAATAAGATGGAAGGAGCCCAGAATGCCTAGCTTGGCTTTTACGTAAGATGAAAGTAAACTTCTGTTGTCCAATTTGGTTATTCAAAGTCATACTTTGTCTTAGTAATACCATAGTATTTTACTACAAACAGAGCTGGCCTGAGGATATCTGCCTTTCTATGTCTGCAACCAGACTCCTAATTCAGAGGCCCTTCTTCTCTCCCTGGACTACTGTGGTAGTTGCTCCCTGGTCTCCCCTGCTTCTAGTCTCACTAACTCATACCAATTTCCACACTAGGGACAGGGGGACCTATCAAGTTAACCTGGCTGAAACCCTTCCCAGCTCAAAACCTTCAATGGCTTCTCATTTGCTTCAAGATGGTGTTCCAACCTGTTTCTATGGGTGCTAGTGCCCCACAACCATGCCCCAGCCTAGCTCTCCAGAGGAATCCCACCCTTCCCTGCCCAGTGTCCAAAGCCAGGCTACTCACTCCACACCATGCTCCCTGCGCACATCACACCATTTCTTGCCCAGGTGTGCTGCTCATACCGTCTCTTCCACCTGGAACAGTGACCAGCCCTTGTGGTCTAGCCAACGCCTAAGTGTTCTGCAGTGTTAACTCGGGCTGTAGCCATGCAGGATGCCTTCTCTGATTCCCCCTTATCCCCACTCCAGACTCTGGTCTATCGCTTCACTCATCTCACCGAGTTATAATTATCTCCTGTGTGTCTGTCCCCTCCACCAGACTGTGAAACCTCCAGAGCAAGGACTGACATCTATTTCATCATTCTCTCACCAGAACCTGGTAAAGGCCCGACCAAACCAGACATCCAAGTTTTTGATAAATAGATTAATTAATTGTAGCAGATGCTGTTGGTGAGCCACCCATATCCCCTCATTGCTCACCATTCTCATGGTGAAAATTAATAAACAAAATTTCATTTAAAAATGGAGTCAAGAAGCTAGAAGAGAGAACCCTCATGCACATATCACTCAACAGACACTACTGACCCCATCAGGAATAGAAGTACTTGGATCTGGGACAGGAAGAACTACCATTTTACTATCTCAGCAAGAGGAAGAAAAGATTCCTTCTTGCCCAGTAACAGCTCAGCCAATGGGAGATTGCCATATGTCAACCAAGAAAAGTCACTATACTTTAAACTTTCAGTGTCTTCCAATGGACTCCTTACAATAGCCCCTCTCAAGTCCATGAAGAGAGGTCCTCTCCTTTGTTTCTCTTAACGTACTCCAGGTTTGCCATTAGACTGTATGTCCCAAATTGCAACTCTTTGTTGTTCCTGAATAAACCCAGTTTGCAGGCTCTTTGTTTAAGGTCAACACCATGCACACTGATGGCTTCCTATTCCAAGAATCTATAACTCCGCCTAAAGGTTTTCTCTGGCATAGGAGCTCATTGGGTTAGAGTGGATGGGCCAGAAATGCTAAGAAATTAGCTCCCCCTATAACCAATCTCTAATGGGAGCTATAATAAATGGGATGGCCTTTGTAGGCCCATTAAAATCTCAAGTTTGGAGATTTTATGACCTTAAGACAAGATGACCAGACCACCCCAGGGAGCAGGCAGCAAGGCCAAAATCAGAGCCTATAAATACACTAAGTAAAGGCCTTCCCAGTGTAGTCAGGTGTCCTTCTGCAATTAACCCCTCTCTAGGGAGGGGGCCCAGTGGGGGAACAGAGCTCTGTAGTGGGGAGTGCCAGCTTGAAGGATGAGTCTCAGGCTTGTCTTTAAGGAGCCCCTGATGTCACGGGGTGGTGGGGGGGGGGGGGGGCGGACACCACCTGAAAGACACCAATTGGCCACCCACCAACAGAACCCTGTGTCAGCAGGTGTCTCCACCGTGAGATGATGTAGATACAGTGGAGAGGAGTTCACTCAAGAATCAATGAGGACCACTCCCTCTAGAGGGCAAAGCCACAGGTCTTGGACTGGGCATAGCATGAGATTTACAAGAAGAATGTAGGCAACACACTTCTGCTTTACTGCCCACTCACATCACCCAGGCAGGCAAGCCACTTTTCTCCCCCCCTTAATTTCTCATTTGCAAAATAAAGACAACATGTGTTGTACTTGGAAATTTGAATGAGATGATGATAATGATGATGGAGGTGTTGGTGGTGGTGTGGTGTGTGTAGGCCATCTCCATCTCTCATCTGCCCTCTTCCTAGGACCCTGATGCTCTTTCTTGGATATCACTGGTGAGCTGAGGGGAAGAGCTTCTTCCAGATCCCATTTGGGGGCAGGCCCAGCTGCCTATGTCCCCAGAGGCCAGACTCAGCCTTAGACCCTGCAGCAGACTCTGAGCCAGAATCAAGACCTGGATTAGGGATATAACATCTTCTCCTGCGATGACAACCCTCCTGAAATCAGGCCACGCTCACATCTCAGCTGCTCAGACCTGGAGACACGGTGTCTGGGGGACACAGTGTCTGGGGAACACAGTGTCTGGGGGACACAGTAAGTGACTTTTGGCCAAGTCCAGAGCGATGCAACAGGAATTTTGCGGATGAGTTATCTCCAGGTTGGGTGGTAAGAAGACAAAGCAGAGACATCTCAGAGATGCCGGCTGGTGGTCAAGGACATCTCAAGGGCAAGAGGCAGGTGGCTGCTGGCTCCTCTCCCCAGAAGCACACGGGAAAGGGTGGTCCCTCTGCGCAATGGTGAGGAGACAGCTCTGACCACAGGAGGTTCCGATGGGAGGAAAGCCAGCCCAGCCTCATGGACTTTCCGGTCCGATGGAGATGCAGCCGCTGTCTTTCGAGGACTCCTAGTAGAAGGAGGGAAACAGCCTCTGATTTCAGGAAGAGCCATCATGTGAGACCTGCACCTCAGGATGCCCCAGTCCGAAAGGGTGTCACACCTGACTCATGATCTGTCCTACCAGGATGGAAAGGACCTAGTCCCTGCCACAGGAATCTTCTAATGAAGGTAGATTGCCTCTGCCTCAGGAATCTCCAACTCCTAGGCAGGGCCCTCAGCCCCTGACCTCAGAACCCCAAACCCTGGCCTTAGGGAGCCCCTAGAGCAATGATGGCAAATCTTTTGAGCTCGGCGAGTCAGCATTTTGAAAAATCCTAACTTAACTCTGGTGCCCTGTCACATATAGAAATTTTTTTGATATTTGCAACCACAGTAAAACAAAGATTTATATTTTGATATTTATTTTATATATTTAAATGTCATTTAACAAAGAAAAATCAAACAAAAAAATGAGTTCGCATGTCACCTCTGACACGCGTGTCATAGGTTCGCCATCACTGCCCTAGTGAGAGGAGATGGAGAGCAAGTATCTGCCACAGCACAGCGCACTGCATCACAGCGTGGAGCGGCATAGACTGGGCTCAGTAGGGAATGAGTCCCTTGGATCAGACCAGGGTGAAGGCTGCCTTGCAAACCCTCCCATCCATCCAACCCAGACCCTGCTCATGACTTTCTTAGTGGGCCACAGGCCCTCTTGGTGTTTCCTGTCTATTCCAAAAATTCTTCTGTCATTAATCCCATAAATGTTTACTGAGCACTTGCGCTGAGCCAGGTAGCGGGGGTTCAGAGATGAATCTCTTTGAATTTGGCCTCTGCCTTCCAGAAATTCCCAGTCCAGTATTGTAAATGGATAGGTTAGCAAGTCCTCACCCCCTTGCCCTTCCTCACTCCCCCCCACACAGGAGGTCCCCTGACACCCTCTCTCTGTGTTGCAGCCTCTCTGGCTAAGGGGATTGCCTTGGCCCTCTCTGAAATCTGTGTCCAGCTCTGAGTCCGGCCCCAAAGTAGGCACTCAAACCTGATTTGCTATATTTAAAACACAGCGAGGCAGGGATCAGTGCAGTATTTTTATACCTTCCTGCATGCCTGAAATATTCATAATTTAAGAAAGGAAACACGATGAGAAAAGCATGCTGTAAAACCCCCTTTCCCACAAAGGGATACAGCCAGGGTCCAGTGACGGGGATGCAGATTTGGGGTTAGGGGGTGTGGGATGAGGTGGGGCTGAGCTCACATGTATATTATGGTCAAGCTGTTTTGTGGGTGGTGAATTCGTACCCACTGAATTTGTACTTCCATTAATAAAGAAAACTAATTAAATATCCAAATGAAAAAATGGGTCATATGAGACCAATGAGGTGTGATATTAAACCAGAATTCAAAGAGGAAAAATTATACAGTGAAAAGAATACTACTGGAGGAGAGGACAAAGTGCCTGTGGCGGGTGGGGACGCATCACAGGACAGCCACACCCCGGCTCCCTTCCCGCCTCCACTGCGTCCTCCAGTCCCCCCAGTGCACCCTCCTCCTGGTTTCACCTGTAAAAGGGACAGAATGCCAGCCCACCTTCCTTCCTGGCCAGTCTTCAAGTGTGCTCAGGGGTCATGTGTAGGGGATATGGAGGAGGGACAGGAGCTCAGCTGAGATGACCATTGGGTGACCCCAAATTACAGGGACACATGTTGTTGTAAGACAAAGAGGAGAAGATACAGAGACACAAGGGAGCTGGCCAAGGGAAGACAGCGGCAGAGATGGGAGTGGTGCAGTCACAATCCAAAGAACGCCCAGAGCCACAGAAGCCTGAGAGGCAAAGGAAACTCCCCTAGAGTGTGTGTGTGGGGGCACCTTGGTTTCAGACTCCTGGCCTCCAAACCTCTGCTGTTCCATGCCACCCAGTTTGAGGGGATGTGTTACCCTGTGCTGGGGTCCAATCCCAGCAGGTCCAGGGGTCCCCAAAGGTGTGGACGGAGTCGGCAAAGAAGGAATGACACGAAGACAGCCTTCAGTTGGTCAGCAGCCTAGTCAGGACCTATAGCCAGGATCTCCAGCCAAAGTTCTGGTCGGAGTTCTGGTTAGGAACTGATGAGGATCTGACGTTTATTGTCTTATTACATCCGTATTTATACCAGCCGATTTTAATCCTGTCAATTTCTATTACAAGGGTTAAGGTGTTTCTCATCTCCATTCCAGGGAGTAAAGACCATGTAGCTTAACTACCCGCCTGGCACTTAATTAAGGGGTTGTATCCCCTCCCTAACCTCAGGGAAAGATCCCCACCTGGGGAAACAACCTTTCTCGGAGAGGTGACCTTGGTTAAAACACATGGCGCTAAAGGGAGCAAACATATTAAAAACAGTATGCTATATATGCCAGGTCCACTGAAACATATGCTGTGTAGATGTTTCTTTCCTGCAGCGACTGTGTCAAGCAGCAAGGATGGACCAGCTTCCGGCAACCCTGGCCCCAGGAAACGGACACAGCATCATCTTTGATGGCCTGCGGTTGACTCTCCACGAGTCCACTTTGTCTTCAGTCCATCCTCTGCTCTGCCCCCTGGGAGCTGGGCCCCAGTGACTGTGTGTCTAAGACTCCCCCGCCCCCCTCCCGCAGGTTTTCTGGGGTTTGGTCACTGGGCAGCACCCACAGGAGACCGAAGGACTGGCTGGAGGAGAGGGCAGGGTGTTTCTCCCACCGCCCTGACATGCCACCTGCTTCCTGGTCTCTCCCCTGCTGCAGCTCCCAGTGGTGCCTCTGCCCCCTTGCTCTGCTGCCCCAGGGATGGTACCGTAACTGCCTCCTGCCTTGTGGTCTCCTGGGAGGGCACAGCCCCCTCGGCTCCACCTTCCCTGTCCACGCCTCTCTCTGCAAACAGTCCCTGCACTCATCTCTTTCGTAAACCCTGGGAGTTAGTTGTCCACTTGCAGCTGGGTCCCTGCCAGCAAGTGTCCACCTGCCTTACAGACCTGTCACCCCAGAGCCATCCCCTTCCTGGCCTGGAGCCCACCTGCAGGGAGCATGGGGGGCGGGGTGGCGTGGAGTGTGAAAGACAGAGACAGGACGGGGGTGGGGGCTGCACCCCGGATACCACCTGCAGTGTCAGAGCCGGAGATAGCTTAGGAGCCGCCTGACCCAGCCCATCACCCTGCAGATGAGGTACCAGGAGTGGCAGGTCACGCTGGAGCCGCCTGCCCACGCCTAGTGGCAGAAGGCTGAAAAGGGTATTGGCAAACCAGAGCGTGTCCAGCGGGTCTGGGCCTGACAGGTGGGGGTGTGGGAACTGATGGCTAAGAAGGAGGAAAGACAGAGGGGCCAGGGGACCCCACTTGTGCAACCCAGGTCTGCAGAGCAGGTATGAGGCTGGCCAGCAAAGATCTGAGGGCGTCAGGCAGAGGCCTGGACTTCTCAATGGCTCTAGAACTGAACCCAGGGCAGGAGGGAGCCAGGAGGCAAGTCTGGGGCTCCACCTCCAAGTGACTTTCCCCCAAATCCAAACTGCTGGAAGGTGGGCCTGGCTCCTGGCAAAAGCATGAGCAGGCTGGACTGTCATCTCTCAGGGATGCTGTCTGGGAGCTCTGTTAAGGATGCATCACCTTGGCTGCTAGCATCCCTCCCTAACACACCCGAGCTGCCCTGTGACAGGTGGTGTGGTATGGATTCCAGGCTGTGGAGGCAGCTGGCCGGGATTCAAGTCCCTGCTCTGTCCCTGCTGCAAATGGGTCTGGAAAGAACAGGGCCCCTCAAAGGCACACCCCCAGCCAGCACATACTTGCTGGTAGCAAGGCCCACAAGAGGATGCCCACGTACCCGGAAGCAGTGAAGCCCACTTATTCACACTTATTTAGTGAACCCATGTCCCCAAGTATCCCACATACTGGTGGGCATGGTCACAGGGACCTAGCAACTTGCATGAAAGGATGCCCACCCCACATGTGGGGTTTGAAGATGAGGGCACACACAGGACAGAGAAAACCAGGGGTGGCTATACAAAAACAAAGCTCCCCACCCTGCCATGTCCCTCGCCCCCTGCTCCTGTCCTCCCTCTGCCCTCCCTCCAGCCCCTTCAGTTTCTCTGGTTTCTTTCCTCCCCAGGGCTAGATGGGTGTCTCCAGGTCAGAGCAACTGGTTGACTCTGCCGATTCAGGAACCTAGCAGGCAGGTGTTTGTGAAGAGCAGAAATCCGAGGATTTATTCTGGTGGCGTGAGAACAACCCCACGCCTGCCTGAACCTTTCACTTTTCTGCCGTCTGAGTCAGCATCGGAAGACCCCAAGCTGTTGGCCACAGCGGTGACTCAGCAGAAGTGGGAGGCCCTCAGGGCATGGGAGCAGGGGGTCCACTGTGATCATTTGTAGTCTAATGAGGATTCCAGGGGGTCCTTCTAAATGACCTGTGGAAAAGGCCTGGAAGTGCCCCTTGGCCCCCATACAGCTTCCAGCACACGTGCCCTGAACCACAGCCTGTTCCTCAGGCCGGGCAGCCCCATGCACTCAACCTCCCTCCTGCAGACACCGGGCTGTTACACATCATTTGAGATGCTGCACCCTGCAGGAGCAGGGGGATCCTGTGGGAGGCCTGGATGTGTCATCACTCCAAGCATCATTTGACACAGGATAGCATCTTCCCCCTCAGCTCTCCCCGCCTGTGGCTGCCCCCCACCCCCGAACTGCAGGTACCCTGGCAGCCTGGCAGGCAAGAGCTATGTCATTCCCCAAACCTCACTCTCATTGGCTCTCAACTTTCCAGGACTGTTAGTCCTGTCTCCCCACCCTGGCGCTCACACCCTTCATTCACTCTGAGCTGCCTCCCCAGCAGATTCTCAAGCACTTGTTTCTCAGGTTCCTACGGAAATGGATCTCATTGGGTGAGGTGCTGGGACAGAGATGCTCTCTGTGCCACCAGAGGACACACAACACACACCTAGCCCAGTGGTCGGCAAACTCATTAGTCAACAGAGCCAAATATCAACAGTACATGATTGAAATTTCTTTTGAGAGCCAAATTTTTTAAACTTAAACTATATAGGTAGGTACATTGTTATTAACTTAATTAGGGTACTCCTAAGGCTTAGGAAGAGCCGCACTCAAGGGGCCAAAGAGCCGCATGTGGCTCGCGAGCCACAGTTTGCCGACCACGGACCTAGCCAGTCCCTGCCACTCTGAGTCCCTCCCTCTCTCCCTCCCATCTCATCTGCCAGTTCACGCCTTCAGTCCCCTCCTCTCCCTTCTTTCTCCTCATCAAAGCTGATCTCCAGGCCCCAGCCCAGCTCCAAGGCTCCCCTCTACCAGGTGGTGGCCAGGAGTGATGGTATGAAGTGACACTCAGCCCCTGGCTGCCACCCCTGGGGGAGAAGACCTGTGAAGCATCTCCGGTAACACCATGCTTCCTCCCAGCGTGAGTGCCAAGTGTCAGGGAAACTCCTGGAAGGGAGACGGTGTGTCAAACTAGGAAGTGACTCTGCCTCAAAGGCAGGAAGACCGGGGCGCAGATCCAGCCCAGCCACCTGCTAGCTGCAGAGGAGAAGTGGTGCACCCTGTACCAGGCCTCCGTTTCCTCCCAGAGCCACGGGGAAGCGGTGATGGTCAACCCTCGCAGGGTGCCAAGAGCGTCATGCATGTCAATTCATTGAATCCTCGTGACAGCCCAGAAGGAGATGAGGAAACTGAGGCATGGAGGGTTAAGTCACATGCCCAGGGATACAGAACTAGACGGTGGCTGTCTGCATCTGCCGTGCCCTTGATCACTGTCACGCACGGCCTCTCACACATGACCTTCGAGCTCACGGGGATGCAGACACCCAGCTAGTCCCGGGCACACACACAACAGCACTCTGTAAATGCCAGACGGTCTTGTCGTTGGCCATTTAGACCTGGGGTCTTCGGGCAGGACCAAGGTGATGGGATAGGACAGGGGGAGCCAGGCCCTTCAGCTGAGGTGCGACTCTTCTGCAGTAGCTTCCTGGGCGGCCAAACCAATGGCCATGGATGGGCTGGCTCACTCACCAGGGGTTTGTTCTTGCCCAGCTCTGAAGCCGGAGCCTGCAACCCGGTGTATGCAGGCAGCGCACGCTCCCTTCGAAGACGGAAGAATCCCTCCCGCCTCTCCTGGCTCCTGTGGCTGCATCCCTGCAGCCCCCACCTCCGTCACACGGCTGTCTTCTCAGCCTCTGTGCTGCATGAGGCATGAAGAAATGATGCTTTATTTCTCTCTTCTGAGGACACCCACCTTGGGATTAGGGCCAGGCTTAACGTAGGATGATTTCATCTCGAAATCCTTATTCCAAATAAGGTCACATAGCTTTTGGGGGACACTAGTCAACCCATTACACACTCTTTTGGCCCCCGCTTCTGCTTCCAAAAAGAGAAGAGGAAGCTAAGGGAGCCTGTGTTCTCCGGGGTCTTGGAGGAAGATGAGCACTGCGCCACATCAGCCACCCTGAAGCAGGGGCGGCAGTGGAGACAGCCCAGCTACCTTCTCACTCCTTGGGGGCTGGAGTCTGGAGCTTCATGAATGAACAGTGCGTGCACCGACATATGGAGGAGGAGCCAGAGGTCTCCTTGACCCCCAGAGGACGTGGAAGCCAGCAGCTGGGCTGGGCTGGGGACCCAGGCAACAGGCTGAGACTGTGAGACAGCCTTCTGACTACTGTTACTGTCCTGCTCAGAGATGGCAGCAGGACCAGAAGAACATGGCAGGGAACAGACCAGCATGGGAGCTCAGCAGGGGCCCTGGAGGGAAAGTGAGGGAAGGGCTTGGGGTTCTGCTCAGCACCACAGACCAGCACAGCTGGCCTCCTACTAGACCGCAGGCTTCTGCCTGAAGCTGAGCCACGCAGGGGCGAGGGGTGGGGATCCACATCATGCCCTTGGGGGCTGGCGGGGTGCGGTGAGGGCCGGAGAGTGTGCAGGCGTGGTGCACAGCGAGCTCTGGGTGTCATCAGCACTGGCAACAGAGAGGCCCTCATTGCTCCCTGGGAAGACTGGATGGAGGTACAGGGGGAGGAACAGCAGGGCTAAGCCGGGCTCCGATCCTTCCCCAAGTGCGGAGATTGAGGCTCTCCTCATGGCGCTCTTTGTTAATTAACATATCGCTGACATACAATACTGCATTCCCTTCCGACACTTGTATACCGTACGATGTGATCATTGCACCAAGTCTAGTGACCATCTGTCACTGGCGAGGCTGTGATGATGCCATTGACTGTATTCCCTGGGTGTGCATGACATCCTAGGAAATATGCTTGTTTCAGAACCCGCAGCCCCCCATCCCTCCCCCTTTCCCCACGGACAGCCATCAGTCTGTTCTCTGTATCCAGGAGTCTGTTTCGGCTTTGCTTTGTTTGTTCGTTTTTTGTTTGTTTTTTTTCAGATTCCACATATAAGTGAAATCAAATGGTATTTGTCTTTCCCTGTCTAAATTATTTCACTTAGCTGCTCTTTCAAAAAGCGGTTTCATGCCTCCATTTTGGGGCCTCCTCGCTCCTGTGGGCTTTCTGCCATGCCGCACACTCCAGGGGGCCCGCGCTCCGTGGCTCCCAGGCCCACAGCGCCCCCTGCAGTGTGCCACCCTGAGATGGGTCTGTTGCTCCCTGGTCACCGAAGGGGAAACTGAGATTCCAAGAGGATTGGTGATTTGCCCACAAACACACAGCTAACCGCAGGTAGGGCTCAGGGGACCACCCAGGGGTTTAGAATCCTAGGAGAGTGGGTGCCCCAGGGCCCCGTTGTGAATCTCCTGGGCCCTTGGCATGTTTGCCTTGGTTGGCTCTTTCCTCCATAGAAACATATTAAAAAGTATATTTTATGATTACACTGGTATAGACATGAGTATAACCCAGGCTGGGTTAAAAACAAGATGTTTTCTTTAACCCTAAAAATTCAGAATGAGTCTAATCAGCCAACCTGGCCCCAGACCGGCCAGGGCTGCTCTGCCCAGGCCACCGCCCCGTCCCTCCATCACATCGGCCTCCCTGCCCTGCCCACACCCTGGCCATGCCAGGTGCTGGGTCATCACATACGAAGGCCTTCCTGATTCACTTCAGTCCCCTGAGATGGCATCTGCCTCCTATCTGCCTGTACATGTCTCCAGACTCACCTCTGCCAGGCAGCCTTCCTTGATAACAGGCCTGGAAGGAACCCCCACTAGGAATTTCCTTTGTATGGAACCATCATGACATTCCCTTTGAACCAGCCTCTCTGTAAGTCTTATGGGCAGGGCCCTGGCCTCCTGTGGGCACCACCTCCCACACACACCTGCAAAGCCTGGCTCACAGCTGGGCACACAGGGAGTCAGTCCCAAGAGTGCTGAGTTAGCAAGGGCAGCCCCTGGGCCAGATGCTCCGAAGTACATGCTGGGTAACCTTGCTATGTCCCTGTGTTCTACCTGGTAAACTTGTATACATCCTTCAAAGCCTCAGCTCCAGTCTCCTGCCTCCAGAAGCTTCCTTTACCTTTCTAGACAAACACCACCTCTCCCTTGTCTGCTCCCCTAGTTCCAGTGCACGAGACTGAAGGGCAGATCACACCACCCCCTCGCCCCTCATGCTGGCTCTCTCAACAGCAGTCATCAGCGGCCCCATGGCCGTGTTCATCCACACTCGGTGGGAAGGGGAGCGGGATCAGCATCCTGTGTCCAGCCTGCCTGGGCCCCAAGGACCACTCAGGTCTGGTTCTCCAGCATCTCTCCTCCCTTCTTCATTAGTTAAAATCACCTTCGGCTTGATGACCGGGGGATGGATTATCCAGGTCAGTGGTTCCCCACCCAGGCTGCACGGTAGACTTATGGGAAGCTCCTGCAAAATCCCAGAGCCTGGGCTCCCCGCGGATCATTTACAGCAGCAATTCTAGGGAAGAGAGCGGCGTCAGTACTCTGGGTACTTTTTAAAAGGCTCCCCCGGCGATTCTAATTCTCCGTGGGTGGGTCTGCTCATCCAAGGTCCCCCCTTTTGTTCTCATGATGTATTTGGGCTCATTTTCTGAGTCAAGGGACCTCCAGGAAGCAGGGCTGGGCGAGGCTCAGGGCTCTGAGATCTGGTGGGAGTGGCGTGAGTGGCTGCCTGCCTTCAACCAGGTTGTCCCCGGGGTCTGGGTCCCAGGAGAAAAACAAGCCCAGAGAGATGAGGTCTCCTTCAGGAGCTCACACGGAGAGCACATGGTCTGGCTGCGTTGATAAGTCCCTTTCTTTCAACTAGTGATTGGTGGTGGGCTGGGGACAAGGGCTCGCACTAGGGGACACATGAGCCTCTGGCGTGGTATGGAGTGTGCTACCTCCCCCCCCCCCCCCCCCCCCCGGCCCCGTGTCGGCCAGAGGGGCTCATGCTCTGTCTCCCTCCGTGAAGACTCCCTGGCCCTGTGTAAGTGGCCAGCTTTGGGCACCTCCTGTCATTCCTCCCAGTAAACACACCCGCAGTGGGAGCTGCACATCCTCTATCCCTGTCCCTTCCAGAGCATTTTGCTTCTGGAAATATGCTTGTTTCAGAACCGGCAGTTCCCCACCCCCACCACTCAGGCTCTTCAGTGGCCGAGGCGGTGAGCCACCCGCACCCCTCTTTGGGGACCCGGCGCTCCTCCCCAAGCCCGGGAAGCAGCGATGTTTAATTTATCAGACAATGCCACAAGATGTTGTTTACATGCACGTGGATGTAGCACAGATGCAGCAAACCATGAATATCGTCAGCCTGTTTGCGGCTTCTCCGTGATAATTAAGAGGCAGCTCGGGTCACACATGCAAAGTGGCAGCATCAGGACGGGAAGCCAGGGAGATACACTGATGCCCGGGGATGAAAGGTCTGTCCACGGCTGTGCCAGGCTGCAGGCCCACCTGCTGTCCTCCTCTTCCTCCCAGACCCTACACACCCTTCCGTCTACCGTCCCTAAGCCCCGAGTTGGGAGCTGAGCCAATATCTGTACAACTATTTTATTTGGTCCCAAGAATAGGTCTAGGAGGTAAATGCTGTACTTGGCCCATTTTACAGACAAAGATTATAATATTATCACCATGATCACTGGCACAGTGGTTAATATTTGTGTGTATTTACTTTAAGCCAAGCTCTAAGTCTTCTACACATATCAATTCATTTAACCCTTGAAAGAGCCCTACAAATAGGTACAATTATTATTTTTATTTTATAAACAGGGAAACCAAGGAACAGAGAGATGGAGCAACTTGCCCATGGTCACACAGCAAGAAAAGTAGAAATGAGGAAATAATCCATTCATTTGCTGAGCAAGAACTGGAAATGCAGGGCAAATAGTGTCATCAAGCCCCATCCTCACATCCCTGCATCCCTCACGGAGCAGGCACATTAGCCTGCGGCGCCCCCCTCAGCTGGACATCAGCTGGGCCAGGGCTTGAGTGAGGTGCTCTGTTCAGCATACTTCCTGGTCGACCATGCTCTTGGCCCTTTCTAATGCATGTGTGTGTTATGCATGTGAGTGGATGTATGCACGTGTTTGTGTGCACATGCACATATGTGTGATGTGCGACAGAACAATCCTGAAATCTACTATATACTGACACTTTTAATTTAGAACCATTGTGTTTGACTCTCTAGCTGATCGCATAGTAGGTGTCAAATTTACTAATGGAGTTAACCGGAATCGGATGCAGCACAGTTTCCTTCCCTGGACTCCTAGCGACTGGAGATGCCGAAACATTATACTCCAAGGAGTCGATAAAGACAGTGAGTTGAAGGGCAGACTCTTGAATTTTTTTTTTAATGTATTTTTATTGATTTCAGAGAGGAAGGGAGAGGGAAAGGAAGAGATAGAAACATCAATGATGAGAGGGAATCATTGATTGGCTGCCTCCTGCACGCCCCCTACTGGGGTTCAAGCCCTCAACCCAGGCATGTGCCCTTGACCGGAATTGAACCTGGGACCCTTCAGTCCGCAGGCCGATGCTCTATCCACTGAGCCAAACCAGCCAGGGCAGATTCTTAAATGTTGTTTGGCTCATGAGCACGTTCCTACACATACCAGCTGGTTCACCTTGGGCAAACTACGTAACTTCTCCATGCCGCAGCTTTCTCATTGCAAAGGGAGATGGAATGGTTTCCCCCTCCCAGGATCAAAGGACTAGAAAGCACAACAATGCTTGGCACGCACGCAGCGCTCAATAAATTGCAGCTATCATCATCATCATCATCATTGCAATTAATAGGACGTGTCTCCCAGTCTTTGTCTGAAGCACCCTTAGGAAGATCCTTTGTGCTCAAGCCGACAAGTAAAAGCGCACAGAGGCTGTCAGACTCCCCATCCTGCGCTGACAGCGGCTACAGTGTCAAGGGCACTGGGCCTGCAAGACAGGACACGTGGATTCCAGTCCCAGCTCTGACATCAGACGGCTCCCTCCTTCGCCACCCCCTGCTGTGAAGAGGGGGGTGTACTCTGTAATTGTCTAAGGTCCTCTCTAGCGCTCGCTTTCTAGAATTTCTAGGAGCCAGTCTCCTGCCTCCTTCCTGCTGTGAGTGCCCGGTGCTCCCACCCCGGATCCTGATGGGTGCTTTGAGGTTGGGGGGTAAACCTGAGTCTGTGCTGCTCAAACCATGTGGCGCACGACCCTCGCTTTACAGGTAAGGAAGCTGAGACCCAGGGCGGAAACCCAATCAGGTTAGGGCCCAACTGGCCTGCTGGGTGGAGCTGCTGGCTCTCTGTTCTCAGCACAGAGCCCACCCGGGCTCCTGGGCACTGAAGGCTGTGCGGAGTCACACTCCTGTGAAGGGCAGAGCCTGGATTCTGACTCTAGGCATCTGGCCCCACACTCCTCTCCTCTCCACCACGAGAGGCCCTGCCAGCCCTGAGTCTGTGCTGCTGTGAAATACGTTTAGGAAAATCATTTTGGCTTAAAACCTGTGATTTTTAAAAGCCCGCTTCTAGGAAAATTTCAAGGGCTCAGGGATTGATGTTTGGGGAGAGAGGTGTATTTTAATTCCCCTTTGCGGGGTCCACATAAGAAGCCCCAGCAGAAAGGATAAAGGTAGGCACTGATTTAGTGCTTGCTGCATACCAGGCCCTGTTCTGAGAGCTTTGCATGTATTAGCTCATTAATTTGAACAGCACCAAGTTAGTATCATGGCTGTTTCTCGGGGGAGGACATGGGGCCTTGGAAGGCAGTCTCACCCTGAGGCCAGGAGTCCAGGCCCCCGCTCACTGTTCAGGCTGCCCCCTAAGTCAGGGACAGCGCCTCAGAGCCGGGCGCTCTTAGCTGGAAGCTGACTCTGACCGGCTTACTGTGACTTTGAATGAGTCCCTCACCCTCACATTCCTCCCCTGAGATACGGATACGACAGCTGCCTGCAGAGCTGTGACTGGGAACTTCGATGGTGCATAGAACCAAGCCTCAGACGAGGCCTGGTGGGACGTGGGACTCGCTAATGGTGGGGATTATCTGTGGTTTAAAGACTATCAGACTGCTGACTGGGCACTTCCTGTGAGACCTAATTACTCGGAAATTCATAGTAACCAAGAAAGAGCCTGAAATTATGGCATCTATACATCTGGAGGGAAGGTTACAAAATAAATTCTGGGGAGGACACCCACAGGGACACTTTCTAGAGACTTGCATGAATCAGCAGCCGCCGGGCTAATTTGATGAGTACCAGTTGCTGGTGGGCCCCCACGAGTCTGGGTCGGCTCCAGAAGGCGGGGCTCCGAGGGCCTGGCTGGAAGGAAGGAAACTGCTCCCTGGAAGGCAGCCTCTGGTTCTGACCCTCATCCGTGTAGGCAGGCCCTCCCCACCAGAACAAACCCGGTTTCCCTCGGGTTCCTCACTTTTCCTGCTCAGAATCCTAGACGTGCCACAGTCGGGCAGCACCTCGGAGAAGCTGAGGCCCAGGGGATCTGAGGCCTAGTGTCACCTGGAAAGGCAGACCTAAGGCGGGGGACTGTCCAGACACCTGGGGAGTGTGCAGGAGGCCCGGCAGGAGAGACTAGGAGGCAGTGCCCAGGACTGAGGGGTCCCTGTGGGCGGGCACGGGAGGGGCTGGCTGGGGGCTCGGTCCCACGGCCCAAAGCCTCAGCTCCACAGCCAAAGGCTGAAGACAGAGAAGCCCCATAGCACCGGGCAGGCCGAGCAGCAACTGCCCTAAGCATTTTCCCTACACTAACTCATTTACTTCTGCCAGCGACCCTGAGGGGTCGCATTATTGTTGTCCCATTTCACAGTGGGGAAACTGAGGCAGGGAGTTGTGAACCGGCTTGGCCAAGCAGCTGGAAGGGACCTTGGAGTTGCGGAGCCAGGCAGCGTGACTCTGGAGTCCGAATCTTTATTCCACGTGCCCCTTGAATACAGGTCAAATGCCATGCAAATGAAGGGGTGCTTTTAGGCGTGGGTGGAGGATGGCGCATTGAAAATCTACTTGGCCCCCGAAGTCGCCTCCTCCTGGGAGGCCCAAATCTGAAGAGGGTTTCCTCGCTGGTCACTCTGCAGGGCCTGATGGGACAGGGCCAGGATGACAGCCCAGGGAGGTCCTCTGTTCTCCAAACAGGGCCGGAGGCAGAGGACAGGTGGACTGGCAGCAGCAGAGGATGCCAAGGCCTGGAGGCCCTGAGGCCCCCAAGGAGAGCCTGTGTCATCTTCGGGGGGATCACACCCTCTGCCCTGGGCTCCTGCCTCTGACATCCATCCACCCGCCTGCCCAGCTTCCACAGCAACTCCCTCCCCAAATTTCCACGCCGCCTCCTGGCAAAGGGTGCAAAGGGTGCAAAGGCAGCAAACAAAATCTCCAAGCTGGTCCTTTTTCTTGTTCAAAGATGTCACAGGTCTGTGGTTGCCATGGCTACACCTGCCAGCCTCTCTGAAGTCAGCACTCAGCTCCCTCCAGTGGCCTTGACAGCTTCCCCCACTGCCCCTCCTCCTGCCACCCTTACACCCCTGCCCCATCCACCTCAGAGCCTCCCCCAGTGCCCCCACAGGTCCCCAGGCCCAGCCTTCCGTTCCTCCTACCCAGGTGGGCTGGGACGTCAGGGGCGGAGGCGGGTCATCCGAGGCGAGGGAGATCTTCAGAGGAACCCAATGCACAGGCAGGTAAGTGACAGTAATGAGCTCTGGGGTGGCACAAGCCTGCCAGGGGTGCTTGGACATGACTGAACTGCCCGAAGGGGCCGTGCCCGCCCCGCAGCGGCTCCCTGTCCCCGCTGCAGCTTCTGTCCCCGTCTGTTCTTCTGTCCCATCTGTTCTGAGGCTCTCTCTTCTTCCACCAAAGCCCAGAAGGTGATTAAGAAGAAGGACTCTGAAAACTGGTTGGCCTGGCCCCAGGCAAGTCCATTCAGCGTGCGGAGCCTCACTTTCCTCATCTGCAAAGTGGGTGAGTAGGATTTATCTTAAGGGTTACTGGGGGGTGTGCACGAGGAATGTGTGTGAATACCAGACACACAGCAAATGCCAGAGCCACGCTCCTTCCTGCTCCCCGCTGCTTGCTGCTTCCACCCCGTCTCTTGCATCTCCCTGCCCCACCCCACACCTTCCCACTCTGTCCCTGCTCCTTCCTCCTGGGTGTTCCTGCTGCTGCAGCAGCCGAGCCTGCAGCAGCCTCATGCCTCTGCCGGGGGTTCACCCATTCATTCTTCCTGGGCCCCAGGGCTTCTCAGGGAAGGTGGGGATGGAGACGCTCAGCCTCCAGAAGGGATGGCCCGGACCTCTGGTGGGAAGCCAGTGGGAGCCCAGGACAGTAACGGCGATAGACACCATTTACTGAGCACTTGCTGAGTGCCAGCCTCTATCTGAGGAGCTCTCCCACAGCAGCTCATTGATCATCGCATCGCCCCTGCGCCGTGCTTCCTGTCCTCGCACCATCTCACACCCAGAGCAACTACGGCCGCATGGCAGGAAGTGAGGAGCAGCAATTGCAGGGCGTGGGGCACGAGGGGGAGCACGAGGAGGACACCTGGCAGCTCAGACACTGGCCAGCAGGGTCGGCCTTCCCTTCCTCTCGGGTCTCAGCCTTGAGATGGGTCTGCCCTGAGGAGCACTGGAACCCTGACTGCCTCACTGGTCCAAGTTCAAGTTCACCCATGAGCCTTTCCCACCAGGCCAGCTCTTCAGAGGCCTGAAGGCTGGCACCCAGAGCCCCCCCCCGCCCCCACCTTTCTCAGTGGTGAGGCTGCACCAAGTGCTGCTGTCAAGGAAACTGTCTCATTCCAGGGGGCAGGCAGCATCCCTGACAGGGACCATGGCAACAGGTTGCAAGATAGGCCTGGCCAAGAGCATACTTCTAGAGGCCTCTGCTCAGCTGCTGCTCATCAGCTTTTTCCTCCACTTCCTGTCCGTTGGCTGCTCCCTAATTCTCACCTGCTGGGCTGCAGGCCCAAACTGGGAATGGAGGCCCCGCTCCTGGCTGGATCCCGCCCACCGGCTGAGTCCAGTTCTCTCCCAGCAGCCTCTCTGGACGCTTATGTCAGTGCCACATACACCAACCATGTGTGCAGATCCGGATCCAGGAGGGCTGGGCGGGGCCTGAGACGCTGCTCTTCCAGCTGCCTGCCCATCGCCGGGGAGTAATGAGGGCTCCAAGGAGCCAGGACTGCCTCCTAAATGCAGACCTTGAGAGTCAAGGGTTTGGGGCCCTCTGGAGCCACCCTAGCCCTCCATGGGCCTCTCTGGGTCTCTCCTTCAGGCACTGAAGACGGAAAGCTGTTCTCAGCACAGCTTACCAGTCATGCAGGCCTGCCCAGAGCTCGTCCAACCTAAGGCCATGGGCTTGGAGCCATGACATACAACACCTGGTCCCTCCCCTGGAGGAATGCGATCCTCACAGACTCTCTAGCCCAGCCGTGGGCAAACTACGGCCCTCGGGCCGGATCCGCCCGTTTGAAATAAATAAAACTAAAAAAAAAAAAAAGACCGTACCCTTTTATGTAATGATGTTTACTTTGAATTTATATTAGTTCACACAAACACTCCATCCATGCTTTTGTTCCGGTCCTCCGGTCCAGTTTAAGAACCCATTGTGGCTCTCGAGTCAAAAAGTTTGCCCACCCCTGCTCTAGCCTCACACGCTGGCAAACATGGCCAGGTGAGAGTCGCCCAGATGGGCTCTGCTGTCCGCACTCACTCCTCAGCTTGATCACAGAGGCTGACAGAGTTCAGGAGGTGAGAAAGCTCAGGGAAGACACAGTGAGAGTCCAAATGCAGCCGTGGCCACTCTAACGCCCCCAGGTGAGGATCAGAGGGTCACAGTGCATCGCTCACAGAAGAGGCAAAGAAGAGATGAAACCCTGCATCTGCTCCCCGCACTGCACTCCGACCTGCGTAGGAAAGGACACCAACCTACTTCATCTTGGGTGTCCTCTTCCCTCACAAAGGGGGCACCTCTCAGCCAGGTCATGTCGAGAAAAGCTTTCAACCATCGGGCCAAGGAGGCCTGTGTGCATCCAGGCATAGGAGGATGGGTCAGATGACATCCCAAGGTCACTGCCAAGTCAGAGGATTCTATGAATTCCCTACCCTCTGCTGGGCACCAGGGACAGAGAAAGCCCCCTCCCGGCTGCGGTTGGTCCTTCTGGCTTTGATTAAACGTGGAGATTAATTTTTCTCAGTGACACAGTGGCCGGGCTAAAAGCCGTAATCCCTTCAGTAGTTCCACGTGTTTATGAGGGTGAGAGGATGCTTAATGCCGCAGTGGAAATGCGAAGCTGAGGGATCAGTTCATTAGGAATTTGCTCAATGTGCTTGCTGTCTGCAGCTGGGCCCCACTCTGCTGGACGGAGATAAACCAGCAGACCGTGCACTGGTGACAAGACAGACTCCTCCACATGGACAGCAACGCTCGGAAGTGAAGGGACCAGAAGGAGCCTTCTCTGGCCCAGCACCCAGCACCCTGCCAGCTCTTGGACCGGTGGCTGCTCATCAGAGCTGGGAGAGGACACGTGGCGATCCTGGGGTGAGTGCTGGAACGTCTTGGGTTAAGTTGCCCCGGAAGGAGACTCTGAGACAAAGATTTGAGAGCACACAGTTTATTTGGGAGGTGGTCCCTGACAACACTGGGAGGGTCGCAGGAAATGTCAGATGGGGAAGAGGCGGCAGCGGATAAAAGGTGAGTTATAAGGCTGTTACAAAGGTGGCCACTGGAGCTCAGTGTCGCTGGGACCTCTGGGCGCCTGTGCAGGACCCACATTAGAGTTCTCGCTGCTGAGGGGTGAGTGTGCTGGTGGGAGTGCCATCAGTACCTATGGGGGGGGTGGGGGAGAGGAGATGCAGGGGGAGGGGTGGAAGCAGTGGGTGGGGCAGTCTGAGGGCAGAGTTCCCAGCACTTCTGGTCCCTGCACTTCC
This sequence comes from Myotis yumanensis, assembly GCF_028538775.1. Lineage (NCBI taxonomy): Eukaryota > Metazoa > Chordata > Mammalia > Chiroptera > Vespertilionidae > Myotis > Myotis yumanensis. Next base: position 86,983,373 of record NW_027223757.1, on the reverse strand, counting down.
CAGGCAGAGCTCCCTCCAGCAGCCGAGGGAGGTCCTCAGCTCAAAGATGCAAGTGGGGGAGGCGGGAGCTGGTGGGAACTATAATGGTGGGGTCTGGGCGCTGGCGTCTGCTCCACAGAAGGTGAGCAAAACCCAGTGGGACCACAGCCCTCAGGAAACTTAGAGAGACCTGGGACCTGGAGACTGACGAGTTTCACTTTCTGACCCTGCAGGAAAAGCTGAATGCATCTCCTAAAAGCCGAGGAGCCCAGAGCCCCAGAGCATGGGACTCTGAGTAGTTCAGCAGGGAGCGAGGCCTGTGGCAGACTCAGGCTCCCAGGGGGGCTCTGTAGTGGCAGGGGGCACCTCAAGGGCACTGTGCCGGGGGTGGAAATGGGCAGGAGGCTGGAAGACTTGCCAGGCACTTCCTGGGTGGAGAGTGGCCAACAGGAGCGCCTGAGGTTAGGATGGGCGACTTCCTTTGTTAATAAATCCTCCAGAAGAGGGCGCACACAGGGGGAGCCAGGAGTCTGCAAAGGGCGCTAAGTTTTTTGGGGGAAGTGAAATGTCAAGCCAAGGGGGACTCACTGCAGAATCCCACTCGCGTGTACGCCTGTGGGCGGGAAAGTGACAGATGCGAGTCGGTGTGGGCAAGTGTAAGATGGTGTATTTAAAGACAAATAGCTCAAGCTCCACAGGACTTCCTCCTGAGATGATGCATGCCACTCGGGTTTTATTTTAGCAGGAGTAGGAGCGGGAGGGGGGCTGACGTGTGTGGCGTGGCTACCAGGTGCCAGGTGCTACGGATTTGAATGTCCCGCAGGCAGGAGGAGGGGATGTGGTTCTGAAGGCAAAGGGAATGGTGCCCAGGGCCACACAGCTGGGAAGGGCCTGGGCTGGGCCTCTGGTTCCATCTGCGTTCTTTCTGGGCTGTTCCCTGAGCACATGGACCTAGTGTGTGAAGTGGCCGAGCTGGGGAGACACTGGGAACATGAGATGCCACGGCTCTTGGTCCCCCTCCTCTCCCCTCTCCTGCTCAGTCTCTTTTGCTGGTTCTTTCAACCAAAGAGTGACGTGCTCCAGGCCACTCTTGGCCGTTCCTTCTCTCTGTCTCTGCCCTTTCCTTTGGGGAGATATCACCCCATGCCCACAAGTCCTGAGTCCATGTGCGCACCCCTGGCTGCATCCTGCGCTCCAGACTCTCAGGACGTCCCCACTGGGATGTCTACCAGGCAACCTGGACATCATCGGGCCATAACACAGCTCTCGCTCCCACAGACCCTGCTGCTCCTGCAAGCTTCCTCTCTCACAAACAGCAGCCCACAGAGTCTCTGTCCCTAGAAAGGCAGGCAGCTGCGGGAGGCGCGTGACCTCTTACTTTTGTTACGGTGGAGGTGAGAAGGACGGCTGGCAGCGGAGGAACCATGAAATAATGGAAAGAAGTCAGTAGGTTTCAAGAGCAAATCCATGGATAGTGGAACGAGGAAGTGGCTAGCTAGGAGGAGGGATCATGCTCACGTGTGGAAGGACATGGTAGGCGCAAACCAAAGGAAGCCCGTAGGTCCACCACCCATGGCCACACTGGAAGCCCCAGCCCACCCTCCGCAGCCCCTCACCCTCCCCAGGTCCCTCTCTACCTCTGGCCCTCTGCCCCTGTCCCCTAAACCCCACTTCTTCTTGCTGTCCCCTGGGCCGTGAGGCAGCGAGAGGGGGAGCAGTCAGAGCCACCGCCTCTGCAGTCCTTGTGTGGGCTCCAATCCCAGCCCCAAGTGGCCTGGAGAGGACATGGCAGGCCCCGCCCCATCTGGCGGGTGCCCAGCAGGGGATCCAGGAGAGGGAATGGTTCCTCTTGTTGTTGGGGAACCATTGTTGGAGGCAAACACACACAAAAAGCCGTAAAGTCACTGGACCAGAAAATGAGAAAGCAGCATAAGTAGGCTCTTGGGAGGGAAGTAGGTCTTCCCCGCCCTTTGAACAGGAATAAACAGGGAGAGCCTGTGTGTGTGGAGGAGGAGGGGCGGGGGAGATGACGCAGGGAACCCATGCTTGGTCCCGCCCGAGCCCGGGTCATCTCTCCAGCCCAGACCTTCCTCCTTCTGGACCACCAGGCAGCAGGGGCCCACTCTGCTGGCCGCCTGCCCGTCCCTTCCTCACCCACACCCTGTCCTCCATCCCCCTGTCCCACTCCTTCCTCACACCCTGCCAAGCTGTCCTCTCCTGCATGGAAACAACCCCAACCTCTTCCCCGCCTCCCCTCCTCTGAGAAGCCTTTCTGTGCCCCTCTCATCTCAGACCCAACTGAGTTACCATCATACAATAACCTAACTCTCCACCCGCCCCCACACACCCTGAGCACCTGCCTGACACTCTATCCCTTCAGTGAGCCATTTGCCCAGCCTCCTCTGTTCCATGGGGTGTAATCTATGTCTCAATGTCTCCTCCTCCAGGAAGCGCCCGCACCCCCCCGCCCCCGCCCCGATTGCTACAAGTCTCAGTGGAATGGATGCTTCCTCCCTGTAGGCACGGAGAAATTAGGGATAATCCCAATTCATGCACAAGCCCCCTGGTCTGGTCTGCAGGTGAACCACTCCTGGCGGGAAGGGGTCTTGCTTCCTCTGCCTCCTGAAGGCAGGTCCACATCTGTATCCCGTAGGGCTTCAGGGGGGTGGGTAGGGGACAACTAGGATTAGCAATCACCCTAGGAAACCGACTGGCGGAAGCCATCACTCTTTCTACAGATATGTACCAAGCGTAGGCCCCTCCCCCACACATACCATAGGCACAGGTCTCACAGCACCCCCAGAGGCAAGCAGCCTGCCTCCGCCTGCCTCCCTCCTCTCTATGCCCCCTGCTGGTCCACTTATTGTACTTGAAAACCTCTGATGATCTCCACAGGAATCATCACAGGACAAAACAACAGGCCACAAGCACCTTTGCACCTTTGCCCTCAGCTCCAAATGCTCCCCACACTTCAGAGCTAGGAGGGGACTCAGAACCACCTCTCACCATCAGGAAACTGCGGCTCAGAGTCAGGCAGTGCCTGTCTGAGGTGGCGCAGCTAAGAGTGGCAGCGCCCAAGCCAGGCACACAGGGAGCCCTGCCCAGGCCACCTGGGCTGTTCCCTAGAGGAGGAGGCTGGGCATCCAAGAAGGGGTAGGGGTATGTGCGGAGGGCACTGGAGACAGTGGGAGAGGGGAGACAGTGGGGGAGGGGAGACAGTGGGGGAGGGAGACAGTGGGGGAGGGAGACAGTGGGGGAGGGGAGACAGTGGGGGAGGGGAGACAGTGGGGGAGGGAGACAGTGGGGGAGGGGAGACAGTGGGGGAGGGAGACAGTGGGGGAGGGGAGACAGTGGGGGAGGGGAGACAGTGGGGGATGGAGACAGTGGGGGAGGGGAGACAGTGGGGGAGGGAGACAGTGAGGGAGGGGAGACAGTGGGGGAGGGGAGACAGTGGGGGAGGGGAGACAGTGGGGGAGGGAGACAGTGGGGGAGGGGAGACAGTGGGGGAGGGGAGACAGTGGGGGGAGGGAGACAGGTAAACGCTGCTTTGGGGGGGGGTGATGATATGTGGGGGGAGGTCACACTTCGGACTCCAAGGAAGTGCTCCTTCCCCAGTCTCAGGGACCAGAAAAAGGGCCGACCCACTGGCTTCTGGCCCCTCCTCAGGGCTGTCTGTCCATCTGTTTCCATTCACTTCCCGTCTCTGACTCACCCGTCTTGCCCACTTGGTATGTATGTGGGGGGCCCGAGCTCCAGTCCCCCCACCTCACCCCCTCTGCTCCTCCGCACGCTGCCCTCCACGTCCACGTTTCCATAAAGTCTCCTGTGCTGTCCGCCCCTCATCTGCCAGGCGAGCTGCGCTCTCTGCCATCCTGTTGGTCAAGACCATGTGGGCGGCACAGACAGGACCACAGCTCGGCCTGCTGGGCAGGGAGGTCAGCCAGCCCTGGAGGAGCCTGGGCGGCGGGCAGGCCTGCGGAAGGCAGGCCCGTGAAGCAGATGTCTTGTCAGCCTTCTGTGGAGGCCGAGGAGGAAATGGGAGCAATTAATTCACATTTGTCTCTCCAGATTGGAGTACAAGTGGGGAGATGGAAGAATTAACCTTTTCAAAAATGTAATTTCATAAAATCATCGCGCTTGGAACAGACTCTCTCATTATTACTATTATTTATGGCCGTGTCCATGCCTGGGGCCACCAACAGTGTGGGGAGGCGGAGGAGGGGCAGGGAGGCCGCCGCTGCCCCATGCAGGGAGTTAGGACAGACGGGACCACAGCCCTCCTCTTGGGGTTCCATCGCGGACACCCCGGAGCTGCCGGGGCCCGCACTGTCACCCCAGCTCCTGTAGAAGCCCTCCCTGGGACTGGGTCTCAAGACCACACCTGAGAAACCCTGGCTGCTGTGGCCCTCACCACACCGCCCAGGCTCTGCCTCCTTCCAGAGCTCCCCGGGTGGTGCTGTGGGCACCTCAGCTGCTACCCAGGGCAGGGGCCTCCCAGGCTCGGAGAAGGGCTAGGCTCCCTCTGCTGCCCACCTGCCTGGGCGGGAACCCTCCCAGTCTGCCAGGCCCTCCACTGCCTGCCGGTCCTGGATCCTGCCTGACCCCCAGCTCCCCCGGCTCCCACCCCACTCGGCCTTGAGTGGTGCCTCACATCCTTGACTCCTTCAGAGTCCACGGCTCACTGTAAAATGGTGGCACGTACATGGCTCGGAGGAGGGAGGGCAGGGGACCAAGTGGCCTGATGGGGGAGGAGGGGGCCGAGCAGTCAGGGTGGGATCCTGTGGGCCTGCGCCCCTTGGAAGGACTTTGGCTTTGACTCTGAGTGAACGGGAGCCACTGCAGGGTCTGGAGCAGAGGAGGGGCACGGTCCCCCTGACTGTTTTCAAAGACTGCGCATATCTGTTCTCTGGGGCCTCCTCTGCGCAAGTGGCTCCATTCCCTCCCGATAGAATCTCCTCTCCTGGGACCCCCTGGACCTCTCTCTGCACTCACTTAACAGTGCTCACTGGTGCCGCCTGAGTGGCTGGAGGGCAGGAAGGAGAATGGTGAGCCCAGCCATTGTGGAGGAGACACAATGTGGGCTGCATTGGGAACAAAAACCAGGTGCGCCTCTGGGGTGCCAGTGTTTTGCTGTGTGATTCTGGGTAAGCAGATTACCCTCTCTGAGGCTGCTTTCCTCTCTGGAAAATCCAGGGTTTGGACCCTGCTGTATAAGGTCCCTTCAGGCCAGGCCACTAATCAGATCAGCAGAGGAGGAGGGAGGGGGTTAAGGCAGGATTTCCCACACAGCAGGGCCCTTACCTGAGTCTCAGGTGGGGAAGCTGGGGAGTGAGGTTCCCTCCTCCTTGTCTGCCCCAGACCCTCCTCTCTGTTCTGCTCAGCTGCCCCTGTAACCCGGAAACCCCCCAGCTCCACGGTCCCGCGCAGCCCTCCCAGCCCCCTCTCTGGTGCTGCGAGGAAGCACATTGAACCTGCCAGGCCAAATCATATCAGCATGTGCAACAATTTAGCAAAAGATGGATCTGGCCTGTGTGTGTGGTTTTTAAATAGAGGTTCCTTGGAGCCGGTTGTTTCTCTTAGATTGAAAACAATTGATTATCTTTAGAGTCACTTACTGAGGCTTATCGGCCTGGATGCAACGAGCCAGGAGCTTCCCCGGGCCCAGCTGCTCACGTGCCCCCGCCTGCAATGGCCCAGTTCTCAGGGAGGGTGACTGTCACAGCCTTGCGGAGCTACGGCTCGGCTGGCAGCCAGGGCCCCTGCATGCCGCTGGGGGCCTAGAGCAGCGGGAACAGGACCCCTGGGCAGGAGGGGCAGGATGGGCCTGGGGGACGGCCCCCAGCTCCCGAGCCCAAAGAGTTCAGAGCAGGCGTGCCTGCCACTCCACCGTGCCCTTGGTGATGGAGAAGCGGGAGGGGAGGGGCCACAGGGCATCCTCCTGACTCCCTGTCAAGCTGGCCTCCTCCCTGGATCCAGACAAGTGGGCAAACCAAACTCCCTGCCTTGGGGGCGCTCTGGTCTCTGCTTGTGCGGAAGGTGGGCAATGACAGAGGCACACATGCTCTCGATGTCAGGCAGTAATAAGTGCTTCAAGGAAACATGAAGCCGGTTAGTGGAGAGGAATGAAGAATAAGGCATGGGAGCTCTTTAAGACAAGCGATCTGGGAAGGCTTCCCCTAGGAGGGGGCAAGTGAGTGAGCTGAGCCGTGCTGATGGGGGGGGCGGGGATAGGGCTTCAGGACAGGGGGCGTCCTGGAGTCTTCTGTGCACGGGGCCCCACGGTCACAGATGGGAATTGTGCCCCTGTAGAGCTGCCACCTTCCCCTGCCAGTGCACCTGGCCCTCTGCCTCAGTTTCCCTTCCTGGAGCTCCAGCCCTGCTGGGTGTTTTGTTGCTAAAGTTGAGGTCCTCCCTTATTTGGCTGACACCCGTTAAGCAATTAACAGCCCCTCCTGGAAGGCACAGGCACTATACCCCAGGCCAGGTGGGGTTCCCCTGTGCATGGGCGGGCGGCTCAACACCATGAAGGATGTTCAGTTGGCTTTGAGCACTGCCCTTGGCCTCCAGGCCCCCATTACTGGGCTCACCCTGCTGGACTGTGCGTGCTCCTCCGTACATAGTCCCACCAGCACCGTCTCTGAGTCTGGTATCCGTCCTGCTGCCTTGCAGCTGGCTCTGCCTCTAGGCCACGCTATTGTCCTATGTGGACAGTCCACTCAGCTGGACGCAGACCTCATGCCCAGGCACTGACTGCCAGCCTCTGGGTCGATCCTACCCCGCCACATCCAGCCGAGGCGCTAGGAGCCCAGTCACGGCAAGTCCAGGTTGCAGTTACTCTGAAACCCTGATCTGCCCCCCTCCCCCAAGGGCAGCCCCCACCCAGGGCTGGGTCAGTCCCTCAGCCCACGGCATGGCTTCCCCCTGAGCCTGGCCTTCTTTAAGGACAGGGCAGTGCTGCCCCACAGCTCTGGAAAAGGGCAGACAGAATGAAATGGACTCCCTGGGGCCGGCTGGAGAGGGGCTTCCTGCTAAGGCTGGTCAGGCCTGCGTTTATGGCGAGGAAGGTAGGAACCTCAGGGGACCCAACAGAGGGGGAAAGCAGGTTTGGAGCATGAGGAAGCCGGGATCCAGTCTTGTGTCTGTCCTAACACCCAGCGTGGCCTTGGAGGAGCACTCCTGCTCCTCACGTGGAACAGGGGCACCGGATGCCCTCGGTGCTTTGTAGCTCTGTGCAGGCCAAGTGCTGAGGAGCCCCTCGTGGCCCTGGGAACAGTGAGGGAGCAGGGACTCCGCTCCCAGCCCCATTCCAGCAGCAGGTGTGCTCTCACGGCTGCTGTTTGCTCAGGACGCTTCAAAGTGCTTCCTCTAAACAAGACTCGAGACTCTTACAAACCGTTTAAACCTCTTCACCGGAAGACGTTGACATTCCAAGAATTACAGGTTTGTCACCAACGGATGGCTCCAGCGCTTGGCTGTCTCCCTTTCTCCCTCCACCACTCTCGTTGCCATCACTCAAGATCTTTAGCATCCCTGCTGCAATCCTGGCGGCACCTGGCCTCCCAGTTCACGGACCCCCACCGTAGCTCCAAAGAGGTTTCCTGCTCATTTTCCCCACCTTTCACCCACAGCCACACCCTGGACCCCGTCCTCACCAGTAACTGCCACACCCCTCAATTCTTGCCTTTCAGGGTCCCCCTGGTCTGACTCCTGTGCCCTATAGAACTCTCATTTTCCTGTGCTAACAATTCTCACCTACTGAGACCCTCCCCAATCCTTCACCTTGTTCACTATTGACACACTGTTCTCATTTCCCTTCATTACTCAGCCCAGGTTTCATGGACCAGCTCTACAACCATACTTTCCCTGGAACTCCTGATGTCCTTGGCCCCTCTCCTTCCTTCATACTCATCTAGAAACAGCCCAACCCTGGTTAAACCCAGCCACCCACTTATTTGACCCCTACCCAGGACCCTCTATGGGTCGAGAACCTGTGGGTCGAGAACAATGAAAATACATCCTGCATATCAGATATTTACATTACGATTCATAACAGTAGCAACATTACAGTTATGAAGTAGCAACGAAAATAATTTTATGGTTGGGGGGTCACCACAACATGAGGAACTGTATTAAAGGGTCGCGGCATTAGGAAGGTTGAGAACCACTGCTAGAGAATACCATATTACCATGCTGACTGGGTTGGATTCACGACCGGGCATACCTTTGAACTCTGCCAGGTCATATCTCTGTACTTTTCTACCCAGTAAATCCACTTTCCAGCTCTCTGAGAAACACGTTTCAAAAATTTTCCCTCATTTCTCAAATTATCATTTTTCTCTGCTTGCCCCCTCACCAGATGACAGCTTGGAGGCATACTTCATAGAGGAATGAATGGAATCAGAGACCTGTCTCTTCTTCCTACTCCTAGCTCACCCACCTACCTGCATCTGTCCTCACATTTTCTGCCTTCCTTCCTGTTATAAAGGAGAGGGGGGAAAAAAAAAGAAACCTTTGATTTCTAGGACCAAACCCTGCACTTGTGAATAGGATCATCTGAAATACCTTCTCCCGCAAAGATTCCCTCTGCACCTTGGGCCATGGTCTCGCCCTTTGAATCATTCCCATTAACAAACATGTCTAATAGTTCACGTCTTCAACAAAAAAAGTTTCCCTTGGCCCCACATTGCCTGCCAGTGCCCCCCCTTACCCCCCTGTTCCCTGTTCTGCCCCCAGCAAAAGATCCACTAGTAGCCAGTACTGTCTCTACTGCTCCACATCCCCAGCCCCCAACGCTCCTCCATGTGGACTTTTAACCCCCACTTCTCCATGGAAAACATATTGGTCAAAGTCAAGGTCACCAACGAGTTCCCAACATCTCAAAGCCTGTTCCCAATTCTCTGTTTTCTCCTAACCTGGTCTGTCCACGCAGCTGACACCACTGACACCGTCTCCTTCCTGCAACGCTCTTCCGAGCTCACCTCTTCGGCCCCTCTGCCAGCTCTTAAGCCTCTGCTGCCATATTGCCTGGTTCTGTGCTCAGCCCTCTTCTCTCCCGTGTCCACACGCTCTTCCCAGACGATCATATCCAGTCGTATCCTTCTGTTTGATGAAGACTCTTGACATTTTACCTCCAGCCCAGCCCTTTCCACTGAATGGTGCCAGAATTACACAGCCCTTCACCAACTTGCTATCTTCACTTGGGACCCACTGGAGCATCTTGAACCTAAACAGGACAATACATTCCCTCTCTCTAGTCCAAATCTGCCCCCCTCGGAGCCTCTCCCATCTCCAAAATGCCCCGCGGTTCACCATCCAGCTGCTCCTGGTTCCTCTCCTTTCCTCATTCCAAATGTGCCAGCCATCACATGTGGGCTCTCCCTCCAAAATCCCCACACCTGTCCCTTCTCACCCTCTCCACTGCTACTGCCGGGCTTAAACCACCAGCCCCTCTCACCTGGACCACACATTTATCTCCTAATTTATCTCCTTCCTCTAACTCTGACCTCCCTCCAGTCTGTCCTCCACAGAGCAGCCGGAGGGATCTGACTGAGCCAGAATCAGGTCAGGTCAGCCAACTGTTTCAAACCTTTCAGAGGCTGCTGCTGGCCCACGGTCCTCACCGCAGCCTGAGCTCCTGCAAGACTCGGCCCCTGCCCACGCTCCAGCCCCGTCCTCCCCCAGCCCTGCCCTTGGCCAGGAAGTTCCAGACACCCTGGCTGCAACCCATTTCAGGCTTGGGGTGTCTGCACTTATTCTTCCTTCTGCTCAGACCCTGACTTAGTCTTCGCAAGCTCACTCCTCGTCACTCAGATCGATGTTATGTGTTGCCTTCTCAGAGAGGCCTCCCCTCTCCACTCTGGTCAAAGGGCCCCATCCCCAAGCCCACTGCCCTGCCACCACCTTCACTAACCAACCTTATCTTCTTCAGAGGTGCTGAGAAGCACCTTACTGATGGCTTGTGTGTGATCAGGGATTCCACCTGTGTGGTTCCTGACTCGAATCCCAGCACCTAATAAGCGCCTGGCACACAGTAGGTGCTTATTCGGGAGACCTGACTACTTGCCCTAGATCAGTGGTTCTCAACCTTGGCTGCACATTAGAATCACCTGGGAATCTTTTTAAAATCCTGATTTCTGGGCCTCATCCTCAGGAAATTCTGTTTCTTTGTTACTAATGTGGCCCCATCCCATAACAAACAGAATTTCCGGAGGGTAAGGCCCAGGAATCAGAATGTTAAAAAGATTCCCAGGTGATTCTAATGTGCAGCCAAGGTTGAGAACCACTGCCCTAGATCATCAGTTCCCTGTTGATTGACTTCTCAAGGCCAGTTAATCACTCTCTGCTTCCCCATCTCTAATTGTAAGAGTTCTTAGACTTGATGTGCCTTCAGGGGCTGGTATAAGGTTATTGGATGTGACAGAGCTTTGCAAACCATAAAGCACCAAGCAGATGCATCGGCCCCTACCCAGCTCTGCAGAAAGGGGCCTGCAACCAAGAGAAGGGGAGTGTACAGCACCCCAAAGTGAGAACCTTCTGGTGCCAGTCCCACCAGCCCATCTTGCTCAGAAGTCTGTTTGCCTTTCATTTTCACCGTTGCCTCTGCCCCTTGGCCCAGCCTTAGGGCCTCTCCGGCAGCTCCTCTGATGTCCCTAATCCTGACCTCACCAGCAGATCAGTCCCCAGTCCTCACCCACTGGGACCCCTGCACCCTCTCTTCTAGCCTCTCCTCCAGGCCAGCTGGGCCCACGCTGTTGGCTGCCTCAATCCGTTCTCCCCAAGACTGGTCTTTGCTACGAGTCTCAGTCTCTGTTCCCCGCACTCCTCCCACCCCCCCAGACACCTGGCCCCAGCCTGTCTCTTGGCTTTGCTTACCAGCGGGAGTTATCTAAGCCTTCGATTTCCTCCCTTTCTGGAACCCACCCCCCCCATTTCTACATCAGCATCTAGTAAATCCCCCGCACTGCAGAGAATGCACAGGACATGGTGTCTATGAGAGAAGAAATACATGACTCGCTATAGGATGAGGATGGGGAGGGGAAAAGGTGCCCCAGTTTCCTTGTCAGCTTGGAGGGGGCTACAGTGCAGATGCCCTATTTTCCCATTTCATACACCCGCCCACCACTGCCCGCCTTCCTGCCTTCCCAGGATTGATGCATGGCCTTTGCAGAGAGGGCCTTGGGCTTCCTGGGAAGCAAAGATGATAAAAAAAAAAGATTGGGACAACAACAGCGGGCACACAGGGGATTCTTGGAAAGCTGGAGAAATGTCACCTCCCGGTCTCTGGCCACAACAGCCATTTGTCATCCTTACTGTTGGGGAGCAGCCCTGAGACCAACTGATCTTGAGAAAGGAGAGAGTCATGTACCAGGGCACCAGCTGGGGTGCCGAGGGACCAGGGGCACGGAGGGCAGGGGGAAGACTGGGGGGAGCAGGATGGGGGATAAGATCCAGACGGTCCGGAGGGAACACAGACATGACAGTGAGTCCACAGACCTGTGTCTGCATGACAGGCCCCGTCACCGGCAGGGAGGCCTGGAGAGACCGAGTGGGGGAATGGGCTGCAAGTGTGAATGGGGGATGCGAGGCGGCTGCAAGGGCTGTCACAGCCACGGCAGTAAGTAATGAGTGTCTTTGACCAAAGGTTCAGTCTTCCGCCCTTAGGGCCTTCCTAATAATTGAATCGAAGCTGCATTTGTGGCTGAAGGGTCTGCAATTAAGACCCCAATCCAGACACGCAAGGGCCATAAGCAGAGAGGCCAGAGCCTTCGGGAGGGAACCCTGGCTTATTTATAAAGATATTTCTCTAATGTTTCTGTTTCCAGCCGCCAACCATGTCTCTGTCTACACATAGGTCTTTTCCCATTTCTTTCTTTCTTTCTTTCTTTCTTTCTTTCTTTCTTTCTTTCTTTCTTTCTTTCTAATATGTTGTTGCTTTTTTTATTTTAGAGAGAAGAAAGGAGAAGGAGAGGACAGAAACATAAATGATGAGAATCATTGTTTGGCTGCCTCCTGCATGCCTCCTACTGGGGATCGAGCCCACATGCTGGGCAGGTGCCCTGACCAGGAATCCAACCGTGATCTCCTGGTTCATGGAATGATGCTCAACCCACTGAGCCACACCGGCCGGGCTCTTTTCCCTTATCTTGATAAACAAGCATATGCACCTTTTCCCAAATGCCGATTCATCCAACCCTGATATTCCCAGGCATCACGATACCCAAAGTCACACATTCACATGCTCTCATTCAGTGGTACTGCCCCCCTAACCCCCCTCAAGGACAGGCAGCTGCACACAAGCACTGCAGTAGGTGCTTGGGGTTGTCAGTGAATGGCCCATGCACACAGAATACTCACACCTGCAGGTGCTCACAGACACTCTAGGCAAACGTTTATTGAGTACGCGCTTCACTCCAGGAAGAAAGGCTTGATGGAGACATGCAGGTGAGGGGGACCAGTGTGGCTCCCACCCTCACAATAGGCCCACAATAGACCCAATTAAGGCACACTCACAAGCCGGCCTAATAACTCACATGCACCGTGCACATATGTGCATACGTGCGCACGCACACACACACAAACACACACACACACACACACACACAGATACAAATCCAAAGTCACAGCATTTTCCCGATGCCCCCGGAAGCAGCTCACTCAGAATGAGGAGCGAGGCCCTTCCAAGTTCAAAGTCGGATCTGTAAAGTGTCCATCCTTCTCCCTGGCTGGGCGTCCCTCTCCTTCCAGCATCACATCAGCTTCACTCCACTCTGTCACGTCCCTGGAATAATTAAAGTGCCAGGGGCGCCTGCAGCCCCGAGCGCCCCACATGCTGCTCAAGTCATCTCCGGGCCTCCTGCGGTCAGGACAGGAGCCAAGCTCAGCCCAGGGCCGGGATTTTTGCTGAGACATTACATTGCAACAGAGCCCGCTCCTTCCAGACTTTTTTTTTTTTTTTTTTTTTTTTTGCTTTTAAAGAATCAGAAATAACTTGGCTGTAAAAATGTGCTTTGGGCAGAAAGCTGACTTCCAGGGTCAGAGCCCAGGAGAAGGTTTCTGCTACACAGACTCTAGGAAAATAGCAGGCGCTCAGCAATTTTTATTTTCTGAGATTAGAGAGAAAATACAGTTGGGGTGGATTTAGGGCTTTGCGGGGCTCCCTTTCAGGTTGGGGAGGGGGTGGTGGTTTCTCTTTGGTCCTCGATGAAGGGAGTGCAGCAGAAAGCATGCGCAGGAAGTCGATGTGCTGGGTCCTCTACCGACCCTCAAACGAGGGCGGACCTGCTGACACCCTACTGGTCCGGGGTGGGGGGCTGGTCTTGGAGCCACTGACCCAGGTTTAGAGCTCAGGTCTGCCTCTACTGGCTATGGAAACCAGACTTTTTAAAACCTCCTTGTTTCTTCATCTGAAAAATGGGAGAAACAATAGCACATACTCCTAGGGCTGTTGGGAGCAGTAAACAAGTATAAATATTACAGATTAGACCACTGCATATATGTCACACAGAGGCAGCCTGGTGAGCCCTCAGAGGCTCCTGTCAGCCTCCTGTCCTCATCCCTGGCCAGGCTCTCCAGACAGACGTGTGGCATCCGGCTCCCTGCCTGTGGGTGAACAGAACAGAAAGCCCTCCTGGCTCTACAGGTCCGCCCACGGGGGACAGGAGCCACCACTGTGCTTTTTTTTTTCTTTTTTTCCCCTCGAAATCTCTGATGATTTAATGCCTTTATTTTTATAATCGCAGTAATATAAGGCACAACATAACTATCCTTAAGTAGGTCTTTTCTCTTCATAAAAAAATACCAAATCCGCCACACAATGTTTACAATGCCAGAAATACAATACTTAATTGGAAATTAAAAGGAAGGAAATAGCAAAACAAAGTAGCTTTTGATACTTCATTCACCTCAGGTTCACCCAGCTCTGTGCTCCAGGAGGCTGCTGGCCTCTGAGGACCATGTCCCCCAGGTCCCTTTGTCCTCTCGTGTCCAGTTGGGTTTGGCCAGTGGGAGGTACTGCAGAGGAGAGGGAGGCCGGATACTCCTGTTCGCACTACCCCTGGCCCCAGAGGCTCCCTGTGTTTCAGGCCTGAGCCAGGTAGCTAATGGCTGCCCAGCATGGCTAGTCTGTGGGGGCCTCACATCCTGTTGATTCTGTCAACACTGCCCACACCTTGTAACTGGCTCTTCTCTTAACTATTCTGGAAAGGAGTGAAGGCAGTACTGTACCAGGAAGTGATCATAGCTGTACACAGAGGTTTTCATACAAGGCACTGCAGTGCTGCTTATATGACAAAAAAATGGAAGGACCCCCAAGGTCCACCATCAGGCACCGGGTGAATAATCCAGACAGCACCCTGGGCTGCAGCCACTGTGAACAGGACACGCGTGAGAACTTTCATCAGTACTGGGACCGCTCACTACACACCCCTAAGAAACCAGCAGGCCTCGAGATTGCGGACCCCAACATTATCAGACCCAACACTGCAGGTTTGGGAAGAGCAATATGGACAAAGAGGGGCCATGTGCTAACCTGACTAGCCCAGAGAAGGCTTGCATGGCCGACTGGCAAGCTCAGAGACCTAAAGCAATCACCTAAAGGAGGGACTGAAATTAAAAATTTTTAACTAAAAGCTGTTTATGTCCTAGGCCCTTATCTTCCCTGAAAAAGGTCAATCTTTACCTTAACCGAGCCTGTCTATTGTCTTTTTGCATCTACGATAACACATCTTTGGATGTCAAAGTAATTCTCCCTTTTCCGGACCCTTCAAAGCACAGGCACCCTCTGCAGAGGCCACACGTCCCCTCAGTGTCACTGAGTTAATTGTTGACTGCTAACTATCCCGCACCCACCTATGCAAAAGACGCATGTGTCTGTCATTTTCCTGTTTATCCCTGTCCCAGAGGTTTCCCCCCTTGGCTTTCTCCCGCCTCCCTAATCTAGCACCAATGGATTGCATGTAACACACATAAGTCTCCTCTTTTGATTGTAGTGTTAAAACCAGGTGCAAAACTGCCATTCTCCAGAGCAGTATCTCAATCCACTGAGATTCTGCTTCCCGGCAATTGTGGACAATTTGGCTCAAATAAACTCACAAAAATTCTTCACAGGTTTGAGTGTTCCTGACATTGACAGAAGGTTTGGGAAGGACACGCAGCGAATGCCCACAGCCTTCTCCTTGACCGTGAGAACTGTGGGCCGTGCTTGTTTTTCCCTTGGTGCGTTTCTATGTTTCCTGGCATTTTATGCTTTGATCAAAAATTACTCTTTTGATTAAAAAAGAAGTTATTTATAATAGAGGGGCAACTATTAAAATTAACGTTTTTAAAGTTTAGTAGCATGGGAAAATAAACATCATAAAATGTGAAGTGAAAAAAAGCAAAATCAGTCTCTCTGATTTTGTGTGTGTGTGTGTGTTTAACAATCTAAAAATTTTTACTATTATATATTAATTAAATATATTATTTAAAATAGTGTAGTAATTGTATAATTATACTAATTATACTATATTAAATAAAATAGTATATTAATTATATTATATAAACTATAAAGCATCAATTAAATATTTTAATTAAAACATTATATATTTATATAATATAACATATAATATAATTTTTATCATATTACAAGTAACATTTTCATTAAAAAGGACTGGAAGAAAGAACAAAATGTTAGAAGTTTTCTAGAAGAATGGAATTATGGGTGATTCTTTATACATAACTAAATTTTCTAAACCTTTTACAGTAAGCGTTGTTTTTTAAGTAATCAAATTAAACATTTAACTTGGACTGACTCTAGGCCAGTGATGGCGAACCTTTTGAACTCGGCGTGTCAGCATTTTGAAAAACCCTAACTTAACTCTGGTGCCGTGTCACATATAGACATTTTTTGATATTTGCAACCATAGTAAAACAAAGACTTATATTTTTGACATTTATTTTATATATTTAAATGCCATTTAACAAAGAAAAATCAACCAAAAAAATGAGTTCGCGTGTCACCTCTGACACGCGTGTCATAGGTTCGCCATCACTGCGAGTCTAGGTCAAACTATTTCAGGGTGTGGCCTCAGCCCTGTCACTGTGACTCTCTCTGCCCCCAGTGCTCTGGCTTGGGGTTCCCTGGGCAGGGACCATAGAGACATGAGACCAGGCAGCCTGTGGGTGTGGCCGGATGAGGCCAGAAGCCTGGCTGGAATCAGGGAGCTGGGCCCAGGGGAGTGGAGTCAGAGAAACCGGCGCCAAAGAGGCACCCACCAGGTAGTCTTGTTATCAGTTCCCTCACTGACCTCGTCCTGACTCTACATGCCCGCCCGGCCCTGTGCTGAGCCAGTGGACACCCAGAGAGGGTGTGACCTCCTCAGGACACAGAACCCACTACCTGCAGCCCTACGGTGTTTAGTGACAATACTGTACAACTAGAACCCTTCCCTGTGTGTGGGGCTGAAAGGGCTCAGAGCGCCCTTCATCGGTTTCCATAGCAACTGTATAGGTACACATCAGCATCCCCATCTTCCTGATGAGGATGCTGGAGCCCAGAGGGTCCCAGGGGACCAGCCTACACTATGAGATGCCACAGACCAGAGGGACAGCCAGGGAGGGCCCAGCCAGCACTGGAACCTGGGGGGAAATTACCCCTGAGGACGCCCGGGAGGAGCTGAAGGGTGGGAATTGAGAGGCAGAATGGAAGCCCTCTGGGAAAGAAATGCTATCAGGACAGGCCAGAAAATACAGCCGCCGTTTCAAGCCCTTGGAAAATACGGGATCACGTCCACATCTAAGGGAGGAGGCCACCACTCAGCCCGTCCCTCCCTCCCACGGGGGCTCACGGCCAGGTCCTGGCTCCGGGCTCCTGGACTTCTTGGAGGGATGGCGAAAAGGGGCTGGAAGGTGAGGCACAAAAGGCCACATTTACTCACGCCTGGGGAGTGTTCTCTGAACAAGACTGCATGTCTGTTCTGTTCACTCTCGTTTCCCCAGAGCCCAGAACAGTGTCTGGAACAGGGTAGGCTGTGGGTATACACTCATGGAGAGAGTGAAGGACCACTTGCTCTGTGCCAGGCCCCGGGACAGACCTGTGCCAGGCCCTGAGACCCAGGCTGTCGCCCCTGGAGCAGAGTCCAGTGAGTAAGATAGGAATCGCCAACAGGCACACCTACGGCAATGCCTACAGATCAAGGGAGGGTTCTGTAGGCAGGGCCAGCCTCTCAGAGAAAATAACAGAGGAGCTGATTGGGAGATGGGCATGCAAGCAGAGAGAGAATGTTCTGGACCAGCCGTGGGCAAACTACAGCCCGAGGGCCAGATCCGGCCCATTTGAAATGAATAAAACTAAAAAAAAAAAAGACCGTACTCTTTTATGTAATGATGTTTACTTTGAATTTATATTAGTTCACACAAACACTCCATCCATTCCTTTTTTCCGGCCCGCCGGTCCAGTTTAAGAACCCATTGTGGCCCTCGAGTCAAAAAGTTTGCCCACCCCTGTTCTGGAAGGAGAGAACAGCATGTTCAAGACCATGGAGGGAGGGAGGGAGGGAGGGAGGGAGGGAGGGAGCAGGGTGTGCTCTGGGGACTGAGAGGCCCAGAGGCCACAGCCATGCAGCTGGAGCTGGAGCTCAAGGAGGGAGGAGGAGGAAGAGGGTGTGTGACAAGGCTGGAGGGTAGATGTGGCCTCGGGGCCATGTCACAGATTTGAGAAATGATCTCAAAAGCAACAGAAAACCAAAACCCAATGTTTTCAGGGGGGTGAGATTGGGTGTATCTGCAAAGTGCTTAGAGTTGTGCTGTGGGAAATGGATTGAGCAGGACAAATGGGGCACAGACCCTAGATCTGTGGGGGCTGCGGAGGAGGAGCAGGAGAGAAGCCCTGAAGGCAGTAGCTGATCGGGAGGTGACAGCGACCTGTGGCAGTGACGGACTGACTGCCCTGCGGGAGCGAGGGAACAGCCAACACTGACCCTCAGCTTCTCCCCTGTGCAGCGGGCTGGGCGGTAGTGTCACTGGCCAGGAGCACGCACTGGAAGCAGGCTTCCATTCTTGGGGAAGGCCACAAGTTCCGCTGTGGACAGGGGGGATTGAGGGCACTTTACAACTTCCAAGAGGAGCTGTGAGCAGACAGCTGAACATACAGGTGTAGAGCTCAATGGACTGATTCCTACTCTACACACCCACCCTGTGCTGGGACATCCAGAGACGCATGACCTCCTTGGGAGACAGAACGCAGCGCCTGCAGCCCTACTGTGCTAAGGACAATACCAGCACGGGTAAGACCACCTTGGCAGAGGGCAAGGCCCTGGCCTTATGCAGCCCAACGCTGATGAGCCTGCCAAGGTGCAGCCAACGATTCAGGAGGAAAACCTGGACAGGGCACG
Source organism: Myotis yumanensis (assembly GCF_028538775.1). NCBI lineage: Eukaryota > Metazoa > Chordata > Mammalia > Chiroptera > Vespertilionidae > Myotis > Myotis yumanensis. The sequence continues at coordinate 86,965,026 of NW_027223757.1, read as the reverse complement.
TCCCTGGGGGAGAGGATAAAAGGTGCGCCAGGCAGGTGGAGGGGGCAGCAGAGTCAAGGCTTCTGGGGAGTGAGAGAGGAAGAGGACTTTCAATTGCTCATTGCATTTGGAGTCGCAGAGGCCACTGGCGACCCTAGAAAGAGCCCTTGTGTTGGAAGGTCGAGTAAAAGGCGATTCAGGATGGTTACGAGTTCTGGGACAGAGGCAGAAAGGACAGCTGGCTCCAAGATGCATTGCAGGGGTGGAGAAAGATGGGGTAGTTGCTGGAGGAAATGTGGGATTAAGGGAGGGAGAAGTAGTTCAGGACCAAAGATGAATGTGCTTGGGCCGGGGTGAGGGCCTTCCCCAGAAAAGACAGGACGCACACGGCACAACAGACCTGCAAAGAACCGTGGTCCAAAGCCGGCTGTTGCCTCTGGCCCACGTGAGAGGGCCTATGGCTTTAAGGGTTAAAAGCTTGGCGTTTTAGATGGGCCCTGGATTCAGCCACTTCGTAGTGACCTTGGGCAACCTGCTTAACTCTCTGGACTTTCGTTTCTTCATCTGTAAATTAGAATAACCGCAAGACTATCATAAATATTAAATGAGACATAAAACACAGCAAGGTCTTGTCACAGTGCCGGCACATATTAAGTGCTCCATAAAGTGTGTCTCTAACCAATTCTCTGGTCACGATAAAGTACCGCTGTCTTCCTAAAGACGTGGGCCCGTGAGGAACTCAGGGTGGCTACCACCCGAGTGTCAGTGGGAACAGAAACGAGGTAAGAAGCATCTTCCGGGCCTTTTTCTCACAGAAACCCACCGGAGCCAGGACGGTGAGAGCGGAAAGGTAGCGGGCCAGAGGTGTGATGGACAGCCACCTCACGGGGGTGAACCTGGGGCCCCGCCAGAAAGCACCTGCTTTCACCAAGACACAGAGGGAGTTATGACAGCCTCGCACGTCAGCCCTTTACAATTCTCAAAACTCTCTTACGGTCAGGATTACATTTGGTATTAGTACCTCTGCTTCACATGTGTGTGAGTTACAATGACCACAGGCACACAGAAATATCCGAGTGGCAGCACTGTGGCCGAAAGCTGGGCCTCAAACCCTACCGGAGACTAAAAACCCTGCCCTATGGAAGACTAAAAATCCTGCTCCACAAACCACCCTCCCCACGGGCTGTGAGAGCCCCGAATTTACTGTCAAAGCCATTTCACACTCAGCTGCTCCCAGGACAGGTGATGTGCTGGTGGCCCGGACTGCGGGGGCAGAAATGCACCTGGTTCTTTGGAAAGGGTGGTCCCGGATCCCTCTGGTGGTTGCAGCCAAGTGGCCAGCAGGCTCCCATGGAGAGGAGGCAGCCCTGTGGGTCTCTCCTCCTCCTCAGGCCTGTGTCTGTGATGGTTTATAACCCGTAGGCGGGGCCCCGGGGGCTCTGCAGGAGCAGGGGGCGGGGTCTGGTCCCTGTGGTCCCTGACATGAGAAAATAGTCTCGCAATGAGTCTAATCACCACTTTCCACAAGGAATTCCGCCGTGCATGCTCGTTGGCTTTTTAATCATCCTCTAAATATGCATTTTCATGTTATCCCCTAATGGTACCCAGAGAATCGTTAGGATCTGTTGGGACCGTAAGCCACAGCTTCGGAGGCTCTAAGTATATAATTTCGCTCCACGAGGCAGGTTTCTAAAAGTCCACAAATAACCGTTTGCATGACAAAGTCACAACTCCAGAGTCAATTACAGCCGGGGCTGGAGGGAATTTATTTCTTTTTTGAAGATTAAAATGCTAAGTCAGGAAGTTGTCACACAAAAGCCTCCCGCTGCCTGCTGGGAAAAGGGGAGAGATTCTAGCACCCAGGGCCCTGATTGGCAGGGCTGTTTGGGCCTCTGGGTGGCGCTCAGTGGGGCTGTGGGGCCTCCCCTTGCACAGGAAGGTCCTGTCTTCCCCACTTGGTCATAATGTCATGCTTCCTGACAGGGATTGGGGTCCCAGCTGTGACCCCCGGGGACGGGTCTCCTCAGCATGGCCACCTCTGCCTGCTGGTCAGCTGGAGTCCCAAGATACAGATATGTGAGGGGGCAGGGGCCCATGCGACCCAGACAGGAAAGGGTCACATTCAAATGACCACAGAAGCAGATGACCCTGAGTCGTTTTCCAAATCTGTATCCAGGATCCTGTAGCCCGGCCAGAGGGAACCTTGGAGAGAATCTTATCTCAGCACCCCCACCGTGCAGACATGGGCAGGCAGAGGCCAGACACATGGCCACACCAGCCAGCAGCAGCAGATGGGTGTATACGCCTAGCCTCCTCTCTCTGAGGATGAGCTGCATTCCTCAGAACCTGGCTGCCATCATGGTCCTATCCAGCCAAGTGCTCCCCAGGACTAAAGCCATCCAGACACACTTCACTCTCTGCTCCTACAGAGAGGCACACGGGAACTCGAACTGAAGGCAGGGTTCTGACCACAACGAACCTGCTGGCTCTCTGAAGCAGGAGTGGAGCTTTAATAATAATAATAATAATAATAATAATAATGAGGAGGAGGAGGAAGAGGAGGAGAAGAAGAAGAAAGGACGCCCCCAGAGGCAGTGTGCACTGGAGCACGCCTGCGTCCCGTGTACCCTAAAATCGTGAAGCGAGGATGCTAGTGGAGCCCAACACTAGGCTCCAGGCTTAGCTGGCACTTCATCCAGCTGGCCAGGATTGTGAGTACAGTACGTCCAGTCCCTGGGAAGGTGCCTCCACGCTGGCAGATCCCCGGGCATGTCCCTACATTCCCTGCAAATACGACAGTTTGCCCCTGAATGCTGAGCCGTGCTGTCCCAGCCCCACTGGCAGATGCCTCTTCCAAGAGTCACTGTCCCCAGAGCCGCGGTCAGCCAGGCCTCCCTATGAGAGGGACCCGGGGTGGGCGGGAGAATTCCTTTTCAGGAGATTAGAGTTCCAGCCCCCACGCTTCCAGTCTGGAGAACTTGGGGACTCCCTTCCACTCTCTGGCCTTAGCTTTCTCAGATGCCAGATGGGCTAACTGTCCGCAAGTCACCTGGCAGGGATGGAAAGCTCAGAGGAAAAGACCACAGGGTTTTTAAGTTGTATACCTGAAAGGGGAACATTGGTTGAGATTATAAAGCACTAAGCAGATCAAGTGTCACTACTAATTTTGAAAGCATGACATTGGTAAGCCAGGAGGCGGTGTCTAAGTGATAATGGTTCTGGGCCAGCTCCCTGAGTCTGTGTGAACCCTGGATTTGGGGTCAGGAGCCAGGGTTCGATGCCTGCGAGGCCCGCTCAGTGTCTCTGCTAGAAAGAGCCTGAACTCACCGCGCACAGGGGAGGCTCTTAATAAATGCTCGCCAGTGCGTCCAACTGCTCCCCCAGCCAGACAAGCACCGCCTTGGTTTAGTTCAAGATCTAAAGAGATTTCTTCCCCCATCTGTACCCTGACAAAACGCGGATGGGGGTTTGATTCATACCATTGTGTGCTTGTCCTGTCAGACACGCGCTAAACCCTGAACACACAGCCTCTCTTAACCTTCAGGACTTGCTGAGACGGCTCCATCCTTAGGACCCGAGGCCAGAGAAGGTCAGTCACACAGCCGGCTGGCTGGGGGCCTCTCAAGTCTGGGCAGTTTCTTGAGACCCCTGAGATCTTAGTTTGCTCATCTGAAAATTGGGCAGAATGATGCTTCCCACTTACTTGATTGAGGAAATGAGGACATGACAGTGACTAGCCCAGGGCCTGGCACGTCGCAAGTGCCAAGAGGTGCTGGTGGCATCTGGTCTTGTCTTGACTTCTCTTTCGGCCATGCCTCCAGTGGGTTCTTGATCTACACACAAGGCTCAGGCCCCAGAGGTTTCAGATCCCATCTGAATGGGATTAAACCTGAAGCCACAACTCAGAACCAGGCATTCTGATTTCTGATGCCACGACGACAGGAAGATGAATAATGGCTGACAAATGTTGGGAACCTTTTAGTAGCCAGACACCTGCCGACCGTCATCACAGTCCTCAAGGTGGGAGCCTGTCTGCCCATTGGAAAGGTGAGGAGACCCAGGCGTGGAGCGGGCTGTTACCTGCAGGTGGGGGAGAGTCCTGGGGAGTCGGGTCCAGTTGGTGTCCAAACCAGGTCCTCGCTCTTCCCCGGCTGTCATGGGGGCTGGTTACCTGCCCTCTGAGCCCCCACTTCCTCCTGGACTTGGAACTGACAATCCATGCACAGGGCTGGCACCTACTACCACTCGGTAATTTTAACAGCTCTTGTTTTTCCCGCCCAAGGACATGCCATGGGAAAGGGGCAGAGCCAGGCTTTGGCCTCCTGCCCAGCCCCACTCAGGGCCCCCTCTCTGCCCATCTCCCACCCACAACCTCCCACTTCACTGTGTCATCAACCGAGCTCTGTCCCTCCTCTGCCAGGATGTGTAGAGTTTCCAGAGGGGCCTGGTCTGCAGTGGGGGAGGGGATCCACCCAGGAGGGCCCCAGTATTTGCCCTGTGCCCAGAGAGGCCCTGCTTCCCACCACCAGGCCTCCAGGTGTGTGTTCTGGAGCCCATTTAGATTCAAGTCCCTGTCCCATGAACTAGCGGGTCACCTTGAGCAAGTTGCCTTACCCCTCTGCGCCTCAGTTTCCTCTCTTGCAAAGGAGCTTGATAACGGCATCTACCTTCTGGGTTTGCATGAGGAGTAAAGGGACTAATACGTGTACGGTATTTAAAGTCCCACCAGGCATGAGGTTAATGCTTCATAAATGCTCCAAGACGCTGCTGGGACTAATGGTGACAGTGGCAGAAGCACCATGTTCCAGACCCCAAAGCCTCCACTTGTCCATTCATCACCCCTCTCAGCACTGGCCCAGGAGCCAGCACAGGGCAGCTCCCAGCCCTGGCTTTGCTTGCGACCGCGGCTATGCCACACCTCCTCTGCAGACCTCGCCTCTCACATCTGTGTGATAACAGAGACAGGCTCCTTCCATCCGGGTCTGTGAAATCCCTTCCTCCTAAGGACCATGGCAGCCAGAGCAGCACTCACTCACCCCCTCACTCCCATTCCGTCTAGAAGCCTTTGGAGTGCCTACCCCGGGGCCAAGCAGCTCTCTCTTCCTAAGCGGCCAGCCAGCGATGACCCCCCTTCCAAATCCCTTCCCTTCCCGGGATCGGAGGGAACCTCCCACTTGCTTTCTAAGAATAATCTTGCTTTCTTCATACACGTGACTTTCCGTCCCTGTTCTCCCAGGGGCTTGCTCACTGGAAAGAGCACAGGCTCTGTGTCCACACTCAGCAGCCCTGGGACATGGGCCCGTGTTCCCCATTTGTGGGTCATGAACGCAATGCATCGGGCTACGTCTGGCATGAAAACATAAGGAAAGTGCAGAGTGGAATAAAGACACACAGAATACAGTGTGCTGCAGAGCAAGAGGTGAGTGAACATGTGTGTACGCAAGTGAACACGGGGTTGTGATGCGAATTGCATGCGTTACTGCGAGATGTGGTCGAAGAAGTTTGAAGCCCACATTCCCAGAGCACATGATTTGACTCTTCAGGGCCCAGTTACCTGGCCTACCATGAAGGAATTCTCATGAAGATCAAGTAAGAATAGCATCAAGCCCGGGCATCCCCAACGGATGCCTCCCTGGTGGTCTGGAGCCCCTGTCTCTTTTCTAATTGTGATCCTCAGTCTGCAGGAAGCTGAGTCACCACCCCCAACCCAAACCTTCCACCCTCAGGTGGTCAGCAAACCAGTCAGTGGTCAAGAATGTGCATGTCAATCCCATGAATGTTTACTGAGGACCGACATCGTGCCAGGTCTTGGGCTCGGGTCTGGGTACAGTGATGAGTGAGGCAATCAGGCCATGTTCTAAAATGAGACGCTGATAATAAGCCTACAGACTCGTGCCCAGAACACCAGGCTGGGCGATGTGCTGGAGGAACTGAGAGTGGGGCAAAGGCAGGCAGCAATGCTCTTCTGACTGGGTGGCCACTGTGAGGGTCTATGCATGCCCGGCTGATGGCAGGCAGGGTTCAGGAGTAAGTATGTGACACAGGGCACTCAGCTCCTCGGAGCCCTGGGAAGAGGAGACTGACAGGGCAGAGATAGAGGAGAGCTATACAAACACCTAGGTCAACACTGGACGGGGTGGGGCTAACTCAGATCAGAGAGGGTGGACCGAGTGTGGCCAGGGTTCCACTTCACAGGAAGAAAGGGTCAACAGGAAGCCAGGTGGCGTGCCCACTGGTGGAGACAATGAGGGGATGCCTCGAGGGAAACACGAAGGTCACATGGGATTCACTCTTGTGCCAATAATAACATGTATGGAGCACCTACTGCATGCCAGTGACTGTGGGAAGACTTTTTCATGTGTTGGTTCATTTTAATCCTCACAGCCCTTGAAGTAGATACTACAGCATTTCATCAGACCTAGGACTCTTAGATGAGAAGATGGACTGTTAGTTCAGGTATCTCCAAGAAAGAAATCTCTCTCTGCTAATTAAACTTTGGCATGCCAAGGATGGTGGAAGGCATTGCAATTCCAGAGATCCTATCTAATAAAGAAGGAATATGCTAATTGGCCTTCACGCCATCACAAAGATGGCAGCACACACAGCCAATAAGGAGAGAATATGCTCATTGACTGCCCCTCCCTCAAAGATGGCAGCACCCACAGCCAATAAAGAGGGAATATGCTAATTTACTGCCCCGCCCTCAAAGATGGTGGTGCCCACAGCCACAAGATGGCTGGCAGGGGAGGGCTGTTGGGGCGATCGGCTGGCAGGGAAGGGTAGTTGCAGGTGATTGGGCCAGCAGGGGGGCAGTTAGGTGTCAATCAGGCTGGCAGGGGAGTGGTTAGGGGGTGATCAGGCTGGCAGGCAGAAGCGGTTAGGGGCAATCAGGCAGGCAGGCAGGCAAGTGGTTGGGAGCCAGCAATCCCAGATTGTGAGAGGGACATATCCCAAGGGGTCCCAGACTGGAGAGGGTGCAGGCTGGGCTGAGGGACATCCCCCACCCCAGTGCACAAATTTCATGCACCAGGCCTCTAGTGTTAATATAAACATCTTAGGGTTGGTGGATGTGGCATTGTTGTCTCAGGAATCAGGCATTTGGGAGGCACTTGCCCTAAGACACACAACTGGGAATTGGCACCAGGATTCAAACCCAGCTCACATGATTCCAAAGCTGGAGTTCCATCCGTCTGAGAGACGCAGGGTAGCAGTGTTTCTAAGAGGAGGCGTGGCGGGTATTTCAGAAGCACCAGGACAAACTGGAGAGGGAGAAGCCACCAAGAAGGTGACTGAGAACCAGGTGTGGGGGTGATGAAGCAGCCAGTTCCAAGCAGAGGAGAAGGGGGATGAGGGACAAGGAAGGATACACCAAGTGCTAATACGATAATCCTGCCCAGCCAGAGGCAGGGTTTTCTATAAAGGAGAAACGCAAGGACTGTAGCTTTCAAAACATTTCAACTGTCACTGACAAGAAGGAAGGACAGGTGGAGACATGGAGAAAGGAAGAGGAATGAGGGGGAAAGAAGAGTGGGGGAGGGGCAAGGACTGTGGTGATACAGAGATGGGCAAGGTGGGCGGGGTGTGAGGGGCATTTAAGAGTCATTTGGGAGGCACAGACTCCTAAGGAACGAGAATCCTGGCTAAAACGGGACTCTTGAGCCCTTAGGACCCAGACTATGAAGCAGGGAACATCCCCACCCGACCAGTTTCTGCACATGCTAACCAGCCTGCAGTCCCATCAGGAGACTGATCTCACGCACACTTTAGTCATGGGGAGAGCCTAGCAAACCTCCATGCCGTCCTGAAAACCCATGACCTTCAGTCTCCCTCCCCACGTGGCAGGTGGGTACCTAGCCTCCCTCTGCCCCTGCCTGTGGAAAGCACCACACGCCATCAATCTCTGGAATGGGAGCACATCCTACAATCAAAGCCATGCCCACCTCCCATCAGCAGCCACCCTTCTTTCCTGGGGACATAAAATAAGAAGTCCATCTTCTAACCACAGGAGTCTTAGATTCTGTGACATATTGTCATGTCCCCTCAGTGTCTTTGACTCACTGTGGGGCAGAGACGGTCAGTCTGCGTTTCCAGGCCAGGCCCCACCCTCCTGGTTCCCGGCCCAGTTCAGCCCGGTCGTATTCTCTCCCTGGGCCTCTATGGGCTCAGCCACACTGAAGATGAACAGAGCAGAGCCTGGATCCCTCCTGAGGCCCCCCAGGGCCCCGCAGCTTCCTGAACCCGCTTTCTGAGCCATCTTGGGACAGAAAGACCCACGGAGAGGACGCAGCGCCCGGCCTTTATGCACAGCCCTCGGGGACAGAAAATCACCAGCACTTTCTGCATGGAAAGACATCAGCTGTCGCCAGCATCCCCACGGGGTGGGACAGCAGTCAGCCGGAAGATGAGAGAGAAGTCAAAAGAGAGGCCCGGGCTGGACAGGGTCAGGAGCCCGCAGGATCCAAGCCTCCCTGCTCAGCCAGGAGAAGAGCTGGCCTTTCTGTGTCTGAAACTCAAGACTGATGCTCCAGCAGGCGTTTGCGAAGCGTGTGCTCAGTGTCAGGGACTTACTCCCTCTGGGATGCAGAGGTGGTGCCCCGGGCAGGTGCCCTGCAGAAGCCAGTGTGCCAGAGAGGCAGGGCGGACGCTACAGCGCTGATTTGTTTGCAAGCCCAAGGATTCGACAACAGGTGTGCACTTAAGGGACTCAGGCACAACAGCTGAGGGAGTACTTACCATGTTCTCACACTTAACAAGTATGTTTGAGCACCTACTATGTGCCAGGCCCTGTGAATAGAGAACAACAATGATCACTACCCTCATGGAGCAAAAGTCCTGCAGGCTGGAGACACACCATGAATGATAAACAAAACCAATATGGTTATGATATAGTCTGTGCAAAGGTGACGAGGAAGGGAAATAAAGCAGGGGAGGGTATACGGAGCTCCAGGGACCGGGGCTGCAGTTTCAAAGTGGCCAGGAAGGCTCCCTAAGACAGTGACAAGATCAAGGCCAACTCCCTGAAGGTGACATCTGGGCTGGGTCTTGAAACATGAACAGGAGCTCACCAAGCAGAAGGGGGTTGAGGGCAGGCCCTCCCAACAGAGGGGACTATGGGTAAAGGTTCAGAGGTCAGAAAGCCCAGGGCACCCTAAGGAGCTACCCAGAGGCAGGGCCAGGCTAAAAAAACCCAAGCATTGCCCAACAGGCTTATGGAACTTGAAGAGTCTGAAGCTGAGAAGTGACACAGTCCTGTTTTCTGTTTTTAATGGGATTTGATAAGAATTGGGTATGAAAAGGCTCTGGGAAAATGCCAAATGGCATTCCCAGTGAGTGTTCCACACGGTACTCACGCAAGCTCTAGGAGCGCTAGGTGGAAGAAAGGGTTCCATGATCCAAATAGTTTGGGAAAAATAATAATGATGATGATGATGATAATAATAATGCATTTGTGTACATACTTATCATATTCGGGGTGTGGCAAAAGTAGGTTTAGAGTTGTTCATATGGGAAATAATACAATAATTAGTAATAATACAAGAATTATTGTGTTTCACATACTCACAGCTGTAAACCTACTTTTGCCCCACCCTGCACATAGGTGTGTGTAGATAGATAGATAGATTGATTGATAGATAGATAGATAGATAGATAGATCATATTCCTTTTTTGGAAAATCACAATGCCAATTTGCATCGTAAAGCATCTGAGAAGGTCTGCAGTAAATAAATGTTCCATTAGGCCTATTCCGGCATTTTCAAATGAACTTAGCCACACAGCTCTTTTTCATTTCTCTCTCCCCACACCGTCATGGTACCCATGGACTCCCTGGAGAAGCAGCAGACTGGGAGGAATGCTTTCCCAACATGCATCCCTTTTTCCTTCTACAGCCCCGCCCCCATGCCGTTCCTGGCTGGAGGTGCCCTTTCTGGGACTCCTCAGCGGCAGCCCCCAGCCTGCTCTGCCTGCAGCAGGAGAACCCAGGGGTCAGGGTCTCTCTCCACGGGGACAGCATAACCCAAAGCAGCAGATAATCCAAAGGCCATTTATTTGGGGCACGTTTAAGGCGTTTATTTTTACTTCGGCCCTTCCTTCCTAATTTGGCCTCACTCAGACACGTGCTGAAAGGAGCCTGCTTCTTCAGAACACACGCTGGGTGAAGGGGGGGAAGGCGCCCAGGGAGATGCCCATTGCGCCTTGTCTCCTTACTCTCCTGGCATGGTAGAAAGACCTCTGGGTTGGAAACTGTGCTGACCCGGCCCCTGCAAACAGCAGCCCCAGAAAATGAGCAGAATGCGTGACTCAGCGGGACTTGGTGCAAAAAGTGAGAGTCACCCTCAAGGAGGTTCGAAGCCCGTGCAGCAGATGTTGAGGACGCCCTGCCCACGTGCCCTTGACCTTCTCGTCACAGTGCCCGACTCCCAGCTGCCAGCACCTGCAGCTTTTTACCTGAGTGTCTTTGCACCAAAGTCACTTTCCCTGCCCACGTGGGAGGCCCAAGGTCCGAGGGACGAACACCGCCCATCCCCAACGACAGTGGTCCTCGCCAGTGCCTGCTGGGTGGGTATACATGCTCCCGCTCACTCCCCCTGGGACGGTGCAATTCTGAGCCTCATCTTTGCTCAGGGCCAGATTCCCCATGGGGCTTAAGCAGCAGGTGGCCCCAGGGGTAAGTGACGGAAAACCCCCACCTTGATTGGCCTCATTCATTCATTCGCTGCCCCTTCTCACCACCTCCCACCCACCTTTCTGAGCCAACCTCCCAAAGAAACTGCTTACCCTCAAATCCTGCCTTAGGGTCTGCTTCTGGGGGAACCCAAATGAAGAAACCCAGTGTGGGTTCCGGCCGGGGTACCTGAGAACCACGGCTTAGCATGCCCTGGTCCGGTTCTCCTGGGCTAGAGGAAGCACCTGACACCGTCCGTCGGTTCTTCTGAGGGCCACGGAAGTCCCGCGGATGCTGAATAACCCTTAGCCCTTGTTGGTGTCCGCACCAACATCATTTATACCAGTGCAGGGACTGGAAGGGTCGCCAAGCAGGCTTCACAAGGATCAGAACATCCCCAAAGAAACAAGAAGAAAGTTGCCGGGTAAGGAAAAGGGTGCAGACTTCAGCCATCTGGAGCGCGGCACATGCCCCCAGGGAGGGCGACGAGGGGTCACCTGATTCAATGCATAGGACTCACCCATCCGTGCCACCTGTTTCCCTAGTTAGGAAATCACCTGCCAAGGGGCTCCGCCCCCTGGCATCTGCCCTGGTGCTGCTGACACTGGTCCAGGCCTCCCTGGACTCTCCCCCCGGGTGTCTCTCACAGGCCCTCCATGCTGGTCAGGGCTGTTCCCACTCAGTCTCTAGGTTCCTGGAAGAGTATCGGGGGGCTGGAGGAAGAAGGAAGACTCCTGAGCAGCTGGGGATGAGTGGGTCCACCTCTGAGAAAGGGCAGGGCAGGGCAGGGCCGGGGGGCCAGGAACAGCTCGTTTTCATCTGCGCTGAGCGCTTCACTCCCTCCGCAGCTGCGTGTCACTGTGAGGCTGCCGCTGCTGGGCGACGGGGATACCGCAGCAAATAAGTCAGGAAATTGACCCTGCCGGCTCGGTGCTTCCGTTCCAGCACTAGACACGGCACTTGCTGGAAAGGACAGCCCTGCTGGGACAGAGGGACTTGGTCACCCAGGTGTTGTGATGAGAGAGCTGACGCCACTCTTCTCTTCCCAGGTAGCCAAGTGCCCGACATCCCAGCCTAAGTCCATTCAACTGCTGTGACAGGTGGTCCTCCCCAGGCCTCGGTGTCAAGTCGCAGGTCATTATCATGGAGCGAGAACCACATTAGCCGACGGTGTGCTGTAGGGGATGCGGGCTTGGTTCTGAGGTGGAAGACCGGGAAGGTGCAAGACACAGGAAGCTCAGGATGGGGAGGCACGTCCCTCCTCAAATGCACACCTGCCCACGGACCCAACCTCAGACGCAGACGGAAGTCACATGGTGTCCTTGGAGTTTCCCGCCGGGCAGGCGCGGAGCCCTGCTCTCCGATCCAGACAAGGGCAGAGGAGGGTCTTAAGCTCTTCCACCCGCACAGTCGGTGCTGCGCGTGGACTGTCCGTTCCCCCGCCTGTCTCAGGTGCCTCCATCCCAACCCGAACCCGCGCCCGGAGGCCTCCCCTCGCCTTGCCTGTGCACTCACAGGAGGCAGCCTCAGCTCCACTGGAGTCTGCACAAAGCCCAGTGAGGAGGTGAATTAGCAGCCTCCCCTCACACCCCCACCCACCAGCACACACGTGACAGCACAGGCGTGCGAGGCAGCGCTGGGGAGAAGGCTTTATGGGATTGGCAACATCTTGGGATTATCTCTGCTCCATTAGTGCAGACAATTGGGCGATGACAACAGAAATTGAATCACTCAATCAAGGTCCACATGAACTGAGAGGGGAGAGAGGGCGGAGCAGGCCCTTTTCTCTGACTCCGCATCTCCCACTGACCCCTTTCCAGGGGGAAGTAGGTGGTGAAGTACAAAGAGCCCTGCTTGGGCATCAGGCAACCTGTGGCTAGTCCCGATTCCATCCTTAATTAGCTGTGTGGCCTTAGGTCAGTGGTTCTCAACCTTGGCTGCACATTAGAATCACCTGGGAATCTTTATAAAATCCTGATTTCTGGGCCCCATCCTCCGGAAATTCTGTTTCTTTGTTATGGGGTGGGGCCACAACATTAGTAACAAAGAAACAGGACTTCCAGAGGACGAGGCCCAGAAATCAGGATTTTAAAAAGATCCCAGGTGATTCTAATGTGCAGCCAAGGTTGAGGACCACTGCCTGAGGTGAATACCTGGCCCTCTCTCAGCCTCCATTTCTTTGTTTGTCAAATGTTGGCAGGACTGGACTAGATGACAACAGGAACAATTGAGAACACGCTGAATGTGTGCTCTGCAGTTAGCCTTGTGCCAATTGATCGCCGCAAAGCATCTGATTTGATCCCACACTGGTTTTATTTTGTTCCCTGCTCTCTCTCCAGCACCTGGTACATAGTGACCAATAAACCTTTGTTCTGTAAATTCTTCCAACATCCTTATGAAGCCAGTGCTATTATGATCCTACCTTTCTGAGGTGGCAACTGAGGCAAAGCAAACTAAGTAAATTGCCAAACTCACCCTGATCCAGATCCGGGTAGGACCTGGACCTGGGCCTGGGCCTGGGCCCGGATGGGGGCAGTCTGAGTCTAGGCCTGCACTCTCACCTCCCACACTGCTGCCGTCCCAGGTGATATTCTGGGTGTAGATGTCAAACAGGGGCAGGGTCTTGCTCCTGCTACACTCCAGGGCCCCGTTGAGGGCAAGCGCTTAGTAAATGCTCCACGAAAGGCAGCTGGCACCACTTCCAATGAATTGTCATTGGCCCCACATGACCCTCCTTATGCCTGTTCAGATAAGATCGTTTAGGACACACTCACTCATCCATTTACTCTATTCTTCCACCGGCATTTATAGTGAGTGCCGGCTGTAGTGCAGGCTCTGAGGACCTGAGGATGAACGGGACACGGCCTTTGCCCTGGAAGATTTACTCTGTGTATCACTACAGTGTGGGGAGTGCTTCCCGAGAGAAGGGGTGCCTGAACTGAGTCCAGGGCAGGAGCAGGGATTAGTCGGGTGAAGGGGGAAGGTGAGGGTATTCTGGGAAGAGGGATGAACCGAAGGGCCTAGGGCAGCAGGGAGTCCAGCAGCTTCAGGGTGGCTGCCCTGAGCAGCTCCAGGGGGCAGTGGAGAGATGCAGATAGAGACCTGGGCAGGGCTGGACCAGGGTCGCCAATGGGTGCTAATCAGGGGACTGCCACCACTTCTGCAGGGCAGGGAGATGGAGGGGGCTCACTCTCTGGGCCACACATGGAACTCAGCCTGCTACACATATTGCCAGTTTTGTTCCCTGCTGTGTTTTCAGTACTTAGAACAGTGTCTGGCACAGAGTAGCTGCTCAAGAAACATGCACCAAGTGAATAAATGAATGAATTATTCTAATTCTCATAAACGTCCTTGAAAAATAGGAACCTAAGGTTCAGAGGGGTGAAATGCCTTGTCTATACTCACAAGCAGAGGGACCAGCGTGCAAACACTGGTACAGGCCCAAATCTGCCCACCCAACCCCCACATTCCTGTTCTTTGCTGTAAGTCTGTGAAGTACTTCCCATAAGAGCAAATATATTGCTCCATCCCCTGACTTTGGATGGTTCATGCGACTTGCTTTGACCAGTAGAATAAGGTGAAGTGATGTGTGCCAGCGCCAGGCCCAGGCTCAGGAGGCTTCTCAGGGGTCCTCTCGCCTCCTTGTGCATCTGCCATTGCTGTGACGAGAAGCAGGTAAGTCTAGGGCAGGTACAAAAGGCTTCACAGAAGAGGCATTTGAACTAGGGTTAGATGATGAGTAAGAGCTTCCATTCATTCAGCAAATACTAACTGAACACATACTACTGCCAAGCACTGTTCTGGCCCTTGAATTTTTCTTTCTTTTTTTAATCCTCACCCAAGGATATATTTTTATTGAGAGAGAGAGAGAGAGAGAGAGAGAGAGAGAGATATCGATGTGAGAGAGAAACATCAATTGGTTACTTCCCACACATGCCCCAGCCAGGGATTGAACCCAAAACCTAGGTATGTACCCTGACCTGGAATCGAACCTGCAACTTTCTGGTATATGGATGTCACTCCAACCAATTGAGCCACCCGGCCAGGGCAGCCCTGGAATTTTTCAAACGAGAAAGGACAGGGAAGGGCATCCCAGGCAGAGGCAACAGCACAGCAGACACAAAGGCAGGCCAGTCCTGGGGGCAGTTTGGCATATCTGAATGTAAAGGGCGTTGGGACAGAGTGGGAGATGAGACGGCAAAGGCAGGCAGGCAGGCCAGGCGTTTAGGCCTTACAGCGAGGTGACGAGACTCCTCCAAGCTTTTCAGTGGTTCTCAACCTTCTGGCCCTTTAAATACAGTTCCTCAGGTTGTGACCCAACCATAAAAGTATATTTGTTGCTACTTCATAACTGCAATGTTGCTACTGTTATGAATCGTAATGTAAATATCTGATATGCAGGATGGTCTTAGGCGACCGCTGTGAAAGGATTGTTCGACCGCCAAAGGGGTCACGACCCACAGGTTGAGAACCGCTGTTTTAGATAGTGTGGCCATGAGACCTGGCCTTGGTGTTAAAACAGAACCGCAGCATGAGCGGACTGGTGAGCAGGAGGCAGGAGCCAGCCAGGAGCAGCTGCTGCAGTTCGGACCTAGAGCAGTGAAGGGGGCGGAGGAAGAAGAGTAAGAAAGGGCGGCTTTGGGATGAGGACTCCAGGAGGAGGGCGGAGGAGTCAGGACAACGGTCTGGTCTCCAGCTTGGGCGACTGGCTGGGAGATGGCGGAAGATAAGAGGAGGGTCAGCTCTGGGAGAAGAGAGAAGCGGGGATTACGTCCCATTGCAGGGGTCCCCCTTCCTTGCAGCCTTATGTCCCACCCCTCCCCTGGCCATCTGTCTGACCCACCCAGAGGCACCTCAGCCTTCCTGTCCTTTCCCCTCCTCCATCCCCACCAGGAAGGACCATCTAATGGCCACTGCCATGCATGCCCTCAGAGAAGGACACCCAGATGGCTTTTTGCTGACCCAGAGGTGCCAGCAAGGAACACGGCCTCTGGGGGGTGGGGCAGGGTGGCAGCAGGGGACTGAGGAACAGGCAGTAACCGCACTGAGCCCTGCAGCCTCTGCCCATCCCCCACCAGCCTGGCCAGGACTCCATGGCAGCTCAGCCATGCATATGGGGGTGGGGGAGCTGCCAGCCCTGAGCCCCACTCCCTCCAGCACCCTCTGAAGGCAAGGATGGGGGACATCCTCTCCAGTTCTGGCCAAGGCAGATAGGGAGTTAGAAAACCCACCTACCAGGAAGCGTGAAACAGAGACCAGGAGGGGGAAGTAATTAGAGAGGCAGTGGGGGGCAGGGGCAGGCAGGTAGGGACCATCATGGAAGCTTCAAAGGCCGGGAGCCCCTGTTGTGGAGAGAGGCAGAACTGGAGTCAGCCAGGAACATGGAGCCAGAGGGAAGGGGAGAGGAGGAGGCAGTGAGTGTGAGCAGGGATGCGGAGGAGCGGGGAGAAGAGAGCTGGAGGGGAGGAAGAATCCTGATGAGGAGCGCCTGTGTTCTCCCCTCTGATCTGCCCGCAGCTGAGACCTAGGTGCACCCCGAGGAAATGCGGTGGGCTGGGAGATGCTTAGAAGGGCCCCGGCGGAGGACATCACTAAGGCACCTTCCTAGAGGGTGCCAGGGCCCCAACCAGGATCTCAGAGCAAGGCACCTGAGAGCCGGGGGCGCTGGGGTGGCCAGAGGGAGGGGCCTTCGTGGACAATTTGAAATAAAATGGACACAGTGTCCTAATACGCACAGCCTGTTATTAAAATCAAGTGCTATTTTGCAAAATGCATTTGCCAGGGAATCGCTAATTACAGGCAAGGTGCATTTCTGTGTGTTGGTGCCGATTAATCCTGAACGGTTTAAACTGTCAAATTTTATACATATAATTATCACTCAGGATTCACAAAACAGCAACAAGATACTCTGGGCTCTGCCCTTGAGGGGCTGTGAGGCTGGGGGCTGTGGCGGCGGGGCGGGCCTGGGGAGCCGTCTGGACTTCAGCTGCGCTGAATCATGAACAACATGCCAGCAGCTTCACCTTCACTGTCTCCTCTCATCAAGCTCTCAGATCCCAGGATGTAACCTAATAAAGACACTGATGATGCTGGGTAGGGCCTCCTGGGTGGCAGGAGCTGGAACAAAGCTCACAGGGGGGCTGCTGGCCAAGCCCACCGCTTCCCAAATGGGGCCCCACCAGGAGGCTGAACTAGCTGTGGGGCTGAGACCAAGGATATGTTCTCTTCTCCCCCAGCCTCGGTTTTCCATCTGTGAAATGGGCTGGCTGAGGGGTGTCTCAGGGATGGAGGCCACACCCTTCAGACCAGAAAGGGAGGGAGTCTCTATGGGGCCTGTGGTGCTGCTCAACCTATAGATGTGCAGGGAAATCAAGCAGCATCGGAGCAGATGGGTCCTCACAGCCCAGCCAGACGTGGGTGGCGCCACCAGCTGCACGGAATGCTGGGAGATCCTGCTGGGAGGGGCCGCAGGGAGCTAGGCCAAGCCACACTGAAACAGGGAAAACCTAAATGGCAACTGAGGGCTAACCACAGTCTGAGGGGAGGGTCACACCCGGGACAAGTCAGGCTGGGCCAAGAGAGTGCCCAG
Organism: Myotis yumanensis; assembly: GCF_028538775.1. Lineage (NCBI taxonomy): Eukaryota > Metazoa > Chordata > Mammalia > Chiroptera > Vespertilionidae > Myotis > Myotis yumanensis. The sequence continues at coordinate 86,947,795 of NW_027223757.1, read as the reverse complement.
GAAGGTCATGTGGGCATCTGGGTGACGTCCATGCTCAGGAAGCAACGGAGCCAGAAGGCCGAGAGTCCAGCCACCTTTGCCAGAAAAGAAGGCCAAGGGCCCCAGCCTGCCGCCTGAGACAGGGGATTGACCCACATCTCAAGGGGAGCTGGGAAGTGATGAGTGGGGAGGGGAGCAGACAGGAAGCAGGGCCATTCAGGGATGCATGTATTCCTAGGAACACCCCTGCCCCCCACTTCCCCTCCTCTCCAGCTGAGCTACAGGGACCCTCTGCATTGCTGCGACCTGGGGTAGAGCTGAAGCCAGAGGCCTGCAGGGGTCTGTGTGAAAGTGAAGGTGAACAAACTCACCCACACATACAGTAGGTGCTCAATAAATGCCTCTGCCTACCTCTGAATGCCACTGACAACTCTGACCTCCATTCTTCCCCTTCAGACAGCCCCTTGATGGCATCACCCATTGAATTCACCAAGAGCCAGTTTTCAAGTGCTCAGGCCCGCCTTTACCTGGGGGCTCAGTCCCACTGTTCCACATGGCAAAGGATAATCATACTGAGTCATTAAATTGACCGCCCCCACCTTGTTTTTAGGCTTTAAGATGCACCAAAGAGCGGAGAGAATCGAAGATGGCGGCATAGGTAAACACCGGAGACTGCTGCCGTGGACAACCACTTCAAAAATACAACTAAAAGTCGGAGCGGACATCAACCAGAACCACGGGAAGGCTGGCTGAGGAGAGTCTCTTCAACTAGAAGCAAAAACAACAGCATTCCGACGCTCAGCGGAGGCGCAGTGTGGAAAATTTAAAGGTACGGCGGTGCGGTGGTGAGGGTGCGCGCGCAAAGCGGGCTGGCGGCTGAGGGCGCGATTGTCGTTTTCAATCAGGAGCGAGTCTCAGACTCTGGGCTACAGATCCGAGCGAGTCTCTAGGGACCCAGACTCAAACGGGAGAAGCGGGACTGTCTGGCTACGGCCCCTCCGAGGTTTGCAGCGATTGCTGGGACAGAGAGGCAGAGCCCCTGGGGACGGACTGAGAGAGGCCATAGCTGCTCCCTCCCCCCCGCCCTGTTGAGCCCGCCCCGCCCAAACCCTGCGCACAGCCATTTGCCGATCGCCTCAGGCAAGGGCTGGACTAGCGCCTCCCCTGAGGACTGAAGTTTTCCCACAGCTGATTTCCACAGCCAGTCGGCCTGGTGGTCAAATCCCTCTAGTGTTAACTACAACAATTAAGGCTTGGCTAGAACAAGACTGCGCACAGAGACCACAAGGGGGTGCACCAAGAAAGCATAAAAGATGCGGAGACAAAAAAACATGACAGAAATGGAGGATATGGAGCTAAGAATCGCAATTTTGAGGGCTTGCCATAAATTTGTGCAGAGCCTCACGAAAACTAATGAGACCCTCGATGCTACGATAAAGAAATTAGAAAGTAAGCATACACGGACTGAAATAAAGAATATTATACCCAATAGCAGACCAGAGGAGCTCAAGAATCAAACCAAAGATTCGACAAAAAACACCCAATTGGAAAAGCAAAATGAAAAAAGAATCCGAAAGTGTGAAGATAGTGTAAGGAGCCTCTGGGACAGCTTTAAGCGGACTAATATCAGAGTCATTGGAGTGCCAGAAGATGAGAGACAGCAAGATATTGAAAACCTATTTCAAGAAATAATGGCAGAAAACTTCCCCCACCTGGAGAAAGAAATGGACTTACAGGTCCAAGAAGCGCAGAGAACCCCAAACAAAAGGAATCCAAAGAGGACCACACCAAGACACATCATCATTAAAATGCCAAGAGCAAAAGACAAAGAGAAAATCTTAAAAGCAGCAAGAGAAAGAGGCTCAATTACCTACAAGGGAATACCCATACGACTGTCAGCTGATTTCTCAACAGAAACTTTGCAGGCCAGAAGGGAATGGCAAGAAATATTCAAAGTGCTGAATACCAAGAACCTACAACCAAGATTACTTTATCCAGCAAAGCTATCATTCAGAACTGAAGGTCAGATAAAGAGCTTCACAGATAAGGAAAAACTAAAGGAGTTCATCACCGCCAAACCAGTATTATATGAAATGCTGAAAGGTATCCTTTAAGAAGAGGAAGAAGAAGAAAAAGTTAAAGATACAAATTATGAACAACAAATATGCATCTATCAACAAATGAATCTAAGAATCAAGTGAATAAATAACCTGATGTACAGAATGAACTGGTGACTATAATGAATCAGGGACATAGAAAGGGAATGGACTGACTATTCTTGGGGGAAAAGGGGTGTGGGAGATGCGGGAAGTGACTGGACAAAAATCATGCACCTATGGATGAACTCAGTGGGTGGGGAGTGAGGGTGGAGGGTGGGGTGGGAGCTGGAAGGAGGGGAGTTATGGGGGGAAAAAAGAGGAACAAATGTAATAATCTGAACAATAAAGATTTATTAAAAAAAAAAAAAAAAGATGCACCAAGGAGCTATCAACAATAGCCCTCATTCAGGCATAACAAGACTTTATCAAAGACACTGTTCAGTCCATGAGCACCTACTGTGTGCCAGCCTGGGACCAGGCATTGGCATGCATGCCCATGAGAGCTAATTCTATCGTCAGGCCTGTTTCCTAAAGAGCACATGAAGCCTGCTGGGGAGGTCAAGGCAAGTAAGGCACTCAGGCCTGTGCCCGCACATGACTGCACCAAGCCCCTCAGCAGGAGCACAACCCATGGCCCTGCATGAGCGCCCAGCACTATCTCTCTGACGACAGCGTGGAAAGGTGAGCTGCGGGTCCCAGGAATAGGGGCTGGGAAGGCCAGTCCAAGCTGTGAGTCACCTCCCACGGTTCCAGGAACATCACACACCATTTGCCTCATAATCATGAACAATAGGGGTACAGGACACCTGGGAGTCAATGTCTCCATTCACCTGCTTTCTTTACACACAGGAGAGATACTTTTAAATATAAGACCACCTGCAAACCTCGATACCCTAACCTGCCAAACACACATGCAGGTCTAAAAACCAAGAAAGATTCCCTTGGAGCCAACTCAGCGATCCCCTGCCTCCAGCAGGCGTCCCACCCCTGGACAGGTCAGGAGGATGCTTGCTCTGGCCCCGGAACTCGGCCAGTGGTATTTAACATGGACCAGCCACCTCCCTCTGCCCCGAGTCACGCCCTCCCTCCCCCACCACAAGCCCTCTTCTCTCTGCAATGGTGAAGCTGGTGAGCATTGGCCTCTGGTGTGTCCTCTCAGTTCCTTTTGCATCCTTCTTGGTGGCCTGGTTCACTCTGGCAGGGGACCAAGGCTTCCTGCTCACTCTTGCCCCCACCCCAGCCAGCCTTTAAACTCTGCCTCTTCTTATGTAATGAAAAGCCCTTTCCTGGGGAGTCAGAAGGAAGGTGGGGAGATATTCCCAGGGCAAGGGGCCCTCCAGGAGCCCTGAAGTCAGCATGCAGGGCTTGTGAATCAAGGGCACGGGAGGGCAGCACCCCTCCTTCTCCTGAACCCCGCATTCCCAGGCCCTGCTCCAAGGAATGGAGTCAGGGCCAGGGCTCCAGAAGCTCCAGTCCCTGCCCTGTCTTATAATGGCATCACACAAAAAGGACTGCCCCTGAGGTAGAGAACTGGGCTCTAGTCCTGGCATTGTGCCCACTTTGCTGTGTGACCTTAGGTAAGTCACTTTCCCTCTCTGAACTTCAGTGCATCCATCATCTATAACATATAGGAGCTGATGTAGATGGGCTTCAAGATTTCCTCCAGTCTGGCCATCTGGACTCTGACTCTGTGACAAGGCAATGGCCTTGTGTCCGACCTGCTCCTGTCCTCATCTGGGGCCATCTGGTGATGGGGGAGGGGGAGCTACCTGGAGGAAGGAGCAGTCCATAGGGGACTCCTGTGCCCACCCTGCCTGGAGCTGAGCTCCCCTCTGCAGTCTCAGAAATCGCCCAAAGCACAGGGCTGGCCCTGCAGCAGGCTGGCTCCACAAGGCAAATTACAGCTGCTCAAGGGTGCCTATGACAAATGAGGACTAAATGGTTCGCTATCCGTATGCAAATGAGGCCGCCAATTTACATTCATTTGCACCTGATGGGTGTCTGAAATGGATGGATTTGATTTGTGCCTGATCTGTAAGTGTCTAATTTATTAATCAATAAAACGTCATGTACAGGCAGGAGGATCCCCAGTCCCAGCCAGCCTCCATATATATGTAAATAATGTAATCTCTCAATCTACTTGTTATGTAAATGTTAATGTGAAACTGACAGAAATACGAGTCTGCAGAACTTTATGAGCAGAGGCAGCTGAGATCCGCAGGCAGGCAGGCAGGTTCTCCACGCCCCCCTAGCCCTCCGCTCCTTCAGTGCCACACCTTCCTCTCCCTTTGCGCAGCCAGCTGACCCATCTCACCTCCTCCAGAAAGCCCACTGCTCCTTCCGCCCACTTACACGGCCAGCCTGGCTGCTAGCTCCGCACCATCTTGCTTTTCCCTGGATGTGTCCCCCTCCAGCTCTGTTGAAATTGACCCCCTCCAAGAGCTAGCTGAAAGTTACCATCTTCAGCAGCAGGCGGGGAGCCCGGCTGGGAAAGGGGGCGCGAAGGTCCCAGCCCACAGGGTGCTCCTGGCTCCCCGTCTATGTGTGCATGCAGGCCGCTGTTCTGAGCGCCACTCTCAGAGCCACCTCTGCAGAAAGACTGGCAGCCACTGGTGTTGATTCTACACCAGGGCCTTGGCAGGTGGAGGCCCCGGGCGGTGAAGCCGCGTTCACAGTGTTACACATCAGGAGAGGGTGCAGCCAGGTTCAAATCTGGTGTCAGGTACCAGGTCCCTCCTCAGGGAGGATCAGTCAGTGTCTAAGCTGGAGGACCCCAAGGGGCTGAGGAGGACCCTCCCCACATATCTTCCCTACCCATCACCCCCACTGCCTGACATTCTGCCAGGAAAGACGTGGGGTTCCTCTCCCCTAGGGATCATCTCTGAGAGCCCTCTTTGCTCAGATCCTGGGCGCCCATGCCTCTGTCTCCTGTACTTTCTCCTGAAACCCCTCTTGGGGGAAACAGAACAGATGCCTCTGTGTGCCCTGCTGCTGCTACCCTGGGGGAGCCAAGGTGGATCCCCAAAGCCAGGAGGCAGGGCTCACTCCAGAGGCTGAGGGCCCTGGGCTCAGCGAACACTTCTTTCTTCCGTTTCCGAGGGGCAGAGTCCTCTGGGTTATCTGGCCTCATGGGTCCCTGTGGATGCTCCAGAAACCTTCCTAGCTGGTCATCCCAGTCATACCCCTTCTCCCACTCCCACTGCCCCATGTGCTAATTTGAGCTGATTTTCCTTCTCCCCCTCTCCTTTGTTCCAGGCCTCCGAGGTGTTCTCAGGATGCTTGAGGTCACTGCCCTGTTTGTCTTTTTTAGGAAAAAAAAAAAGCCTAAACTTGGTGAGGAAATCATTTGAGGTGCTCTGGAGGGGAGCAGGAAGAGCAGAATAGCTCTGAAAGCACTGGGAAATGGTGGGAGGTCAGTCAGCACTTCGAAGGGCCCCAGGACCTTTGCACAGCCCTGGGCTGAGTGGGTAATGGAAAGTCCCAATCATGATAGAAACGGAAGTTCCCACCATGTCAGTAAGAGGTGTGAGCTGGGGGCTCAGGGTCAGCCTTGTGAGTGGAAATAAGACTGACATTTACTGCCCACCTAAATTTGTGGACCAAGCTGCCTACCGTGCTATTCACATTGTTTACTGCTGTCAGTCAATGTCAGCTTAAGGGAAATGTAACTCATCTTAATATTTGCTTCAACCAAATGGAAGAAAGAAAAGAAATACATCTGCTGCCAAGCCATCAAGTAGTGCATTTTCAACTCAAAATAAAGGGCCGGAGGATGGTCTATAAATTTAGAGCAGGCAGAGTTCCCTGCCTCCGCTCCCTGTGTTCACATGGTTAGTAATGTTTCATGAAAGGTGGTGGAGAGTTTGACTGCCTGGGTTCAAATCCCAGCTCTGTCACTCACTAGCTGAGTCACTCTCTCTGTGCCTCAGTTTCCCCAGATGTAAAGTGGGAGTACTCATTGTGCACCCCATCCAGGGTAGGTGTGACAATTCGATCAGATCACCTAGGACAGTGGTCAGCAAACTGTGGCTCGCGAGCCACATGCGGCTCTTTGGCTCCTTGAGTGTGGCTCTTCCACAAAATACCACGTGCGGGCGCGCACATATAGTGTGATTGAAACTTCGTGGCCCATGCGCAGAAGTCGGTATTTTGTGGAAGAGCCACACCAAGGGGCCAAAGAGCCACATGTGGCTCTTGAGCCGCAGTTTGCCGACCACTGACCTAGGAGCATGCTCAGCCCAGTACCTGGCACACAGTGAAGCTCAATGAATGACAGCTATTATCATTGTTCCTCAAATTGAGGATTCTTACTGCCTTTTTATGAACTTCCTAATTTCCTACTGTAGAGCCCCAAATGGAAGCATAGAGTTTTATTTGCTTGCAAATCTTCCCCTTTTCTCCTGGTTAGAAGTTCCATGTGGCCCCTGTGGGTGAATGTGTCAGGGAACATGCAGGCTGTAGCACAGGAGACAGGGGGTCCGGGGGGTGTCCATACTGAGGAACTGAAGTCTAGACAGATGCTCTCTGGGACCCCAGCTGCCTGCTACACCTCTACCCTGGACTCTGGACCATCCGCACCTGAACAGACACGCCTGTGCAGGGGTCCTCACCTTCCTCCACCTTCCTCTGTGGCTCAGACAGAAGTGTAACAGGAATGAATGGGAAGTTCACTTATTTGGGTTGGAACAATCCATTGCACAGGCACAGGGTGGCAGAGCCCAGGCTGGGCGCAGGTCCAGAAATGCACAGGGCCCAGGGGGAGGGGAGGGGGCAGTGAGGTGTGGAGCAGGGGAAGGTAAGCAGTAGTTCATGAGGGCAGAAGTGCCTTGGAGGCAGGTAGGGGGGAAGGGAGCCATGATGGAGGCTGTGATGGTGGAGGTCACAATGAAGATGCTTGGCCTCTGCGACCTGGGACCCTGGGACCACGCCCCTCCCTCATGGCTTCTATCCTCTCCCTCTGAACCCCCTGCCCAGCTGCCTTGGAGGGTCTCCTCTGCTTGCCCTGAACCCGGGTCCTCCCCAGGACCCTCCCTCTGCTGCTGCTCTCCTCACCGCCTGCCTGTGGCCTGACTCCCCCGCCCTAAACTCAACCTGCCCCAACCAAGCTCTCTCTGCTTCCTCCCTTCTCCCTGTGGGTTCCTGGCCTTGGTCACCCCTGACCTGCTTGCTTCCAACCACATCTTTTGGGGGCGGGGAGGGTATTTTTAAAAACTTGTTTGTTAAAATAGGAAAAGGTCACATACGATAAGCTCAATGAATTTGCACAAAATAAACACACACAGAGAACAGGCACTGGAATCAAGAAACAGATAACAGGGCCCCAGAAGCCCCTGGGTCCCATTCCAGCCCTCCCCCAACCGCGTCTGCCATTCAGACTTCTATCTCCACAGACGTGGCGTCTGTGCAATGCATACACGTGCAGCCCTGCCGCGCACAGTCTCTCATGTGTGGCTTTTGTCCTGTGCTCAGGTTTTGTTCCTGAGATCCCCCCATGGAGTGCAATGGAGTTTCGGACCACTCATGCTGTACTGAGTCCCTCTCCTCTCCATGCCGGTGAGCACTGGGCAGGGGGCCGCTGGGCGATTGTGAACACCGGGTGCGGCCAGGAACACCCGAGACCCATCTTTCCGGGACACAGGTGCGCATTTCTGCTGCGTGTACAGGTAGGAGGGAGTGGCCAGTCACAGAAGACTCACAGAGGCAGCTGCAGCCAATTCTGCAGACAGTTTTCTGAGCGTCTGTCCCAACACAGCCTCCCTCCAGCAAGCAGAATTCCAGTGCCCTTGAAGCTGTTTGACTCCTCCCTCCTCTCCCTCCTCTCCAAGGATCGGTTCAGCTGTCTTATCTCTGTGCCAGTTTTTTTGTTTATGAGACTGCTTCCCAGGGGCTCTGGGTCCCGCTCATTCTACTTATATAAGAGGTTTTTAATCCCCATCTTCCCCTCCAGCCCCATTTCCATTGCCTCGATTCTGCTGTCCTAGCTCCTGTCTGGGCTATTGCCAAGCCGGTCCCTCCTGAGGAGCCCGTAGGGCCGCCCTCCTCACCCCAGCCTCCATGTCTCAGCAGGATCCCCAACACACACCTACAGAGGCCACTCTCTTCCCAGGAATCCTAAGCCCCTAGTGCCTGAAGCCAGGTTGCCGTGGGGAATCTGTGGGGGCTGGTGCCTGAGTCTCCACACAGACATGCACAGCCCCGGGCACATGTCCGTACTCCGTACATGTGTCACGATCCCATCTGAATTCTGGCCCCACCTTACTTTCCCATCTCGCCCGAGGTTCCCCTAGTGAACCCCACCAGGTGCGCCTGCACACGGCACACCAGAAGTCGCCCGAGCATCGCTGTGGCCCAGGACATGCCAGGCATTGATGAGGTGTCACCCCTTTGTCTGAAATCCTTCCCCCCGTGGGGACAGTTTGAGGCAGGCAACAGGCTGTTCCTCTGCAGGGTCCTCAGCTCCCAGCGATGGCTGGGATGGACCTCCTGTTCATGGACACACACCCAGCTCCCTCAGGACGAAGGCCACCTCCTATTCACTCCCACAGTCTGGGAGGGATGAACGGGCTACTGCCAGGGCAAGGTGCATTCATCCTAATGTGGCCGAGTCATAGTTTGTGCCCAGCTGCTGCGGGACGGAAGCTGCCACACCTCTCAAGTGTCCACGTGGCCACAGGTGCATCAAGTTCCCCACCTCCCACCAAAGGGCCGGTTTGGGCTTTAAAAGGGCCAGCGAGGAACCTCACTCTGCTCAGATGGTCTCCCAGGCCCTGTAAACCCGAGGGCCAGGAAGGCCGGCCCTCCTGTGGGCAAATGCCACTGAGCCTGCAGCTCCGTGCAGCCACCTGCTTGCGTTCTCACATCAGTCATGGGCTTGGGGTCACGGTCACCCTACGACCACCATGCCCTCCGCTGGGACTGGTTTACACTGTCCAACAGTTCACATTTCACAAGACTGTGTCCCCGGCTTAGCCTCTTATGCAATAGCCCTAGGAGGTGGGGGCCCTCAGTCTCCTTCCCAGAGGGGACAGGCGCAGAGAGGTAGGTCACCTGTCCAAGGGTGCACACAGCTAGCAGGTGGCCCCGTGAGAGCTCAAATCCGAGTCATCGGATGCAAATCCATCCCACCATCACTGCCCGCTGCCCTCCGTGCCCCTGGGAAACCCCGTGCCTCCTCCAAGATGCCTCATCCCTTATCCCTCCAAGGCAGCTCGGGATTTCCCAGTCAGAATTAATTAATCCTTCCTCCCTGCACTTCATCTGAACTTTTATTATAGTAATTACAGCGGCCTGACTTTTATTATAATCGTTATTTACACGTCTGCTCTCTAACCGGGCTGGGAACACAGGAAGCCGGCGCCCTGTCACTCCCATGCCCTGAGCCCGGCGTGCAGGTGGGCACAGAGCACACATCGGAGGAGCCACATCTCGCAGCTCCATCAAGCCCCCTGCTTAGTTCACCTAGGTGCCGAAGGTGACAGGCCGCCTGAGGGGGCAAAACTGCGACAGGGCCTCGGAAGGTCTCTCCTGGCGGAGTCTTCAGTGTCAACAGGAGGGTGTTTCTCGGGGTTCCCTGGGGTGTTAGTGACAGGGGCTTGGTTCTCCCAGGGCGCCTCTCTCCACCCCCTTTCTCTCTCCTTTTCTCCATCTGCTAGTCCTTTCTTTTTCTTTCCCTTAACTGGACAAAATACAGAACCAAAATATATTTTCTATTACTCGTTGTACCAACTGAATTTTTTTCATCTGTTCGCTGCTCTAAAAAGTATATGAGTGGGATGTTTCCTACTTTTCTCCTTTCTTGCTCAAAACACAGAGACACGCACACACGCGCACATGCACATGCACACACACACGCAATCAGATTTCTCTTTCCTTAAGAAAGTCTCAAGTAATCTTTTCTGTCAATTACTATCGATAAAAAACATGAAGCTTCACTCCCACCCTCACCTGCACCGAAGCCGGGGCAGCTTCCTAGACATGTCAGGTCAGCCGGCCTGCATCCATGTCCTGGAGCAGAGGCCAGAGTGTGCCCTCTGTGTCCAAAACATGAAGGGGCCTGATACACGGATAGAGGAGACTCGGCAAACAAGCATGGCCCTGCAGGAAAACCAGGGGCTGCATCACAAGAAGCATGTTGTGGAGAAAAGGGGGGACTGGAAGCCAAGGCATGGACCTCAGCCTGGCCTAGACCAGTGGTCAGCAAGCTGCGGCCCCTTGAGTGTGGCTCTTCCACAAATACTATGTGCAGGCGTGCACGTACAGTGCGATTGAAACTTCGTGGCCACACTCAAGGGGCCAAAGAGCCGAATGTGGCTCGCGAGCCGCAGTTTGCCGACCACTGGCCTAGACTGAGGAAGGAGAGAAGGAGAGAAGGCAAGGTATGTGCAGGAGCATCCAGGCATAATTATGCTAATGCTGCTGTGCTGATATGATGAATAACCTCATGTACTGAGCACTTAGAATTCTCCAGGCCCTCTCTGAAGTTCCTCACATGGGCTAGCTCATTTAATTTTCATGGTATAAGTGTTCTTCAACTATTACCCCCATTTTCCAGATGAGAAAACCGAGGCACAGAGGAACTGCAGTAGCTTGCCCATGGGAACATGGTGAGCAAATGGTGGAGCAGGGCCGTCTGGACTGCAGAACCTGGACTGCAGAGCCTGGACTTCGGAGCCTGAACTCCAGAGCCTGTGGCATGAACCACTTTCTAAACATCCAAGGGAGTCAGGAGCCTGGAAGCCCAGTGTGAGCTCTATTACCTCGTCCCTGTGGACCTGGGAAGTCACTGTGAGATGCTCAGGCTCTGGAGCCACCTGGGTGGCATCCCCGTGCCTCAGTGTCCCCTCCCTAGATACGTTTTAAGAACACTGAACAAACACTAAAGGCTTTATTATTAAACTAGAGTCCTGGTGCATGAAATTCGTGCACTGGAGGTGGGGGAGTGTCCCTCAGCCTGGCCTGTGCCCTCTCACAGTCCGGGAGCCCTCGGGGGATGTCTGACAGATGTGGAGGCAGGAGAGGCTCCCACCACTGCCATTGGGCTCACCAGCCATGAGCCCAGCTTCTGGCTGAGTGGTGCTCCCCCTGTGGAAGTGCACTGACCACCAGGGGGCAGCTCCTGCATTGAGCGTCTGCCCCCTGATGGTCAGTGCACATCATAGCGACCAGTCGTTCTAAAGTTCAGTTGATTTGCATATTAGCCTTTTATTATATAGGATGTAAGCTATGTATCTATGATGTCTTCAGGCCCTTCGCTGAGCGACTGCTGCCAGGTCATGGCATTGGGGGTCTCTCAGGTGCCAATTAGGCAGCAGGAAGCGACGTGGAGGCTGGAGGGACAACTTGGTGAACCATTTGGCTGCCTGAACGCAGCCACAGCTCTCAAGCTTCTAAAGGTTCCTGATCTCTATATCAGCATAGCGTAAGAAGACACAGGACATCCGTGAATTGTCCAAATGGTTCTGACTGCACTTCCAAGTCAAGTATGATTTCCTAACATTACCCACTACTCCTTTTCCCTCAATTAAAATAGGGAACACCCATTAGAAATAGCATTTGATTTAATGATATAAAATGCCTGCCGATGCAACCAAATGTGTGCACTCCCACGTGCAGGTATCTGTGTGTAGAGTATAGACACTTATTTATTCTGAAGGTTAATTGGACATACCAATGTGTTCACCAATGGAAACCTGCGCTAAGACATAGCAGTTGGTTAGGTAAGAAATTACACTTTATAATCCTTTCTAAGAAAACACATGGAGCTTGTGATCATTTCCTTTAAGTGCTCATTTTAAGTTTTTAAAAGATGCTATGAGAATTTACTAAGAAAGTGCACGTGAAAAGATTCGGACAGTGCTTGGCCCAGAACACAAGCCATGTGTGCACTGGAGATCGCTGTTACTCAGGCGGGGTCAGAAGAGGAGGAGGAACAGGCTCTCAGAAGAGACCAAGACAGGTGCCACTTCCCAAGTGCCAGGCACCCTGCAGGCATCTTCTAGAAGCACTGGGAGAGAAGGACGGCTGTCCTACTTCTCAGATGAGGTGACTCAGGCTCAAGGTAGTAAAGCAGCTCGCCCAAGGCCCACAGAGAATGGCAGGGCCGGGGCTGGGACCAGGTCTGCCTGACTCCACAGCCCAGGCTGCTCATCACCGCCCAGCCCACCTCCCTTGGGCAGCCTGGCTCAGCCTGGGGCCTCCCAGTCTCCCCAGAAAGCAAGACGGGCTGAGGGGAGAGGCCGTGGTGCCGCTGCCTGGCTGTGTGACCATAAACCTCTTGAAGTCTCTGCGTTTCAGCCACCTGCCTGCCCTCAGATGAGATGATGGAGGGAGTGCCCTTGGGGAGGCATCCACAACCAGGCTGCCTGATGAGCATCATCAGCATCATCATGACTGTTATGATCATTCACCCAGAGGAAGGCGGCGGCAGATGTCCTAATGCCGGGCAGCCTGAAAGCTGGCTGTGACCTGGACACAAAGTTCCCGAGAGCAGGAAGGGCGGGCCCTGGGCTTCCCCGCCGCTGCCCTGGAGTCCGGGGGGTGGATGGCAACTGCCTGGGGTCAGACGACATTCTCTCTGTGGCCCATCACACATGGGCTTTGACAGGACTCCATTAACCAGCAGACCTGGCCCCACTGCACCCCACCCCGTCCCCTCCTTGGCAGGTGGCAAGGGTGTGAGGGAGGCGCCCTCCTCTGGGCCCCTGCAGACCCCGCTGAGCACTGAGATTAGTGCTGAGCCCGCAGTCAGCACCAGGCGGAGCAGGCGGGGAGCGGGGGCAGGAAAGGCGAAGATCCCACACTTTGCTGATTTTGCATCAAGACTCTTATTATTCCCGTCTCATTGCAGTCCTCGCGGCTCTCGGTGACTGTAAGATCCACGTCTGTCCAAGCTTCGACTGACGTGCACAACGCAGGGGGAATAATTCGATTAGGGAGAGGGACGGGGGACAAGGAGAGGGAGGTGACCTGGTTTTGCAGCTGGCTCAGCGATGTGGAAGCAGACGGGTCTGGCCCCGGTTGGGATGTTCGGAGGAAACTGCGGGCTGGGATGGAGATGGAGAGAAAGGGGCTTGAGGTCAGGAGCCAGTGGCCTGTGACCAGTCATGGGGGATCTCTTCAAGCAGAGACAGGAGACCTGGCCGTTCCCTGGGCTTCTGCGGGGTGGTCCTTGGAGAGCTGCCAGTCACAGGGGAGACACAGCCCTGTCCTCAGAGAGACCCCGTCTGAGGGAGAGAAATAACCTTTCTCTTCGGGGAGCCCCTCTGCTGAGTGAGGAGCACTGCTGCCCTCGGAGAGGCAGCCAGGGGTTGTACTACATTCATGCGGACTGTTCTCCAAGGTCAGGGTGTGACCTTCTGTGTGTTCAGACTCGACCCAGTGATGACTAATGCGGGTACATTTTCCTCAGCTGCACTGTTAGGAAAGTGAGAGGCCCCGAGTGGTGGCACCAAAGGGCCTAGGTCCACGCGAAGACGAAGGGAGGACAAGGGATGATGGACGGAGCCTGTTCTGCGCTGGGCAGCGGGAGCAGGTGGGATGCTGGGAAACACCAGGCCTGTCCCATACAGCTCCATGCAGGCAGGGACCACGGGCAGGAGCCCAGGAGCCCTGCCAGGCAAGGGCAGCTACGAAGCCAGGGACTCAGATCAGATGCAGCCCGAGGCTTCGAACCCCATCTCCTGTCCCCAGGCAGAGAGAACCCCTAGGTGACAGCCATATAAGCAATGGCCACTCTATATGAGCACCATGGGTGCGTGCTCTCCATGTGCCAGGCACGCTCTCTGGCTCCACACGCACAGACTTCCCTAAGCCCCACAACAGCGCTGGGAGGGAGGTGTCATTATTACATACCTGTTTCCCAGGCGGCGGAACGGAGGCACAGAGAGATGACGTAATCACCAAAGGTTATGACACTGTACTGACAGAACTGAATTTTGGCCCTAGGGAGTCTGATAATCACCGTGTGCTTAATTGCTCCCAGGGACGGAGAGCTCACTACCTGAAGACTGCCACTGCTGGCTTCATCCGACATACAGAGCAGAGGCTCATTGCCCTGATGTGTGTGGTCCATGAGGGCAGGAACCCAAACACACTCCTCAGGGATATTTGTGGAGCGCATGTCCTTGCTGTAGAAAAATTCCCTGGGTGCACATTCCCGCACCCCTGGGGCCACAACTGTTATAGGCATGCCCCCACCATGTCACACCCAGTGTGGCCAAGAAGTGACCCAAGAATGAAAACCCAAACAAGAAAATTCTCAAGGAGCAAGTGCCACGGGACTGAGGGGGCTGCTCTCATAGCCATAAACAAGGCCCATCTTAAGTGCCCCCTCCTCCAGGAAGCATCCCTGACCACTCCAGGCCCTATGTGGCTCCACCATCCTCACTTCTCCCCTGGTCCTGAGCCATGCCTGTTGGAGTTGGGTCTTGTGATCTGTGGGGTCAACTCACCTCACTGTTGGCCACCAGCTCCTCCACTGGGGGGCAGAGAACTGCTAGATGCTTCTCTCCAGCCCCAAACCCTTGGCAGAGAAGCCAGGGGAATCCCACTCCTGCAAGCCTCCAGCTGCAAATAGGAGAGCCTGGCACCGCCCAGAGGTTGGCGGGAGCATGCAGACCCGAGGAGCCCCCTCTGTGCTCCATCACCATCCCTGTGGCTCCAGCTTCACCTTCTCAGGCTGGAGGACTATGGACGGAGAAACTCCTGGGACCCCCACCCCCTGGCTCTCTCTACTCTGTGCCTGGGGTGCTAAGGAAGGGGATGCCTTGTTTGGTTCTTTCTTTGCTGTTATGAGGAAGGGTGACAGGAGAAACAATCATGTGAGCCCTGGGCATGCAGTGCTCTGGGGAGGGGCCGGAAGTGAGAGGCTACCATCTAGAGGGGAGGGCGGGGAAGGGGTGGCTGGATGGCTTGCCCTCAGCCCAGGCCTCCTCTCACACTCCCCTCTGCAGGCCCCGGCCACCTAGCCTCCCCCCACAGCTCATTACCCAGGAGAAAGCTGCCCCACCCAGCTCATGATTCCTGCACTCCAGTGGGACCATCATAAACACAAGGAGCCCAATGAGGTGGGGGACTCACTGGTTTGAGAGAAACCTTCCCATCCACAGCCCTCTTTCCTCTCCAGCAGCAGGTCAGTCGGCCACGCTTCTCCTCACTGCTCACCACCTCCCACCGTAGCACCGGCACCCCAAACCCCTCCCCCTCCCCCAAAGCACAGCTCTCAGGAGCCTCCCAAGACACATCTGCCCCACCCCAACCACACCTGTCTCCCTCACAGAGTATCCCCTCAGCACAACCCCACCCCCCACCCCCACCCAGTCTCAGAGACACCTGTTCTGTGCCAGGCCCAGGCCCATAGTCCTCAGCAGGAGGAGAGCCAGGTGGTCATGCAAGCATAGTCTCAGGTCCTGTCTTGTTTTGATCATGATAAATGTCTGCACTAATTTTTAAAAGAAATACTGCACTTAAAGGTTATCTCAATTACCTGTACATCCCCTTAAATTCTGCACCCAAGGCAAAGGCCTCACACTGCTCTTGCCCTAGGCATGCCCCCTGTCTCCAATGGCAAAGCACTGACAGCCCAACACTCACCCACCTTCTACCCCTCCCAGCCCAAACCTGGCCAGGGAGATCCCCTGCTCACCCCCGACCTGCCTCCCTCCCTCAAATTCCTCCCTCTCCCCATCCTCACCTCCCCCGCCACACACACACACACACACTCCCAGGGCCAGACCTCAGAGGCAGAGGCTGATGGACAGCTATCAGCCACAGATAGCTGAAGCCTGCCTAAACACAACTCTGAGGTTGGCTTTCCTTTTCAGGGTCACTGACCCCCATCCCATCAATGCTACCCCAGAGGTACCATTTCCCCAACTTTAATCATCTTGATGTTCCTTCCCTGGCAGCCACTGACAAGGTTCAGCACCCGCCAATCCTAACTGTGTGGAAACTGAGGAGTAAAGACATGGAGTTCTCATCATGGGAAAAACTGCCACTCTTGGCAACCTGGGGAGTGTCCAGCTTCAGTTCATTCATTTATTCAATAAATACCTTCTGAGCACCCACTATGGGTCAGGTGCACCCACTATGGCCAGGTGCACCCACTATGGGCCAGGTGCACTCACTATGGGCCAGGTGCACCCACTATGGCCAGGTGCACCACTATGGGCCAGGTGTACTCACTATGGGCCAGGTGCACCCACTATGGCCAGGTGCACCACTATGGGCCAGGTGCACCCACTATGGGCCACGTGCATCCACTATGGGCCAGGTGCATCCACTATGGACCAGGTGCACCCACTATGGCCAGGTGCACCCACTATGGGCCAGGTGCATCCACTATGGGCCAGGTGCACTCACTATGGGCCAGGTGCACCCACTATGGGCCAGGTGCACCCACTATGGACCAGGTGCATCCTAGGAGCTGTGGATACAAAACTGAACCAAACAGAGTCTCTGCCCTCAGGCACTTCCATTCAGGGTTCACTGGGGGAAGGACCATGTCACAGGCACAAATGTGCACGCATAGACCGCACCACCTTCATCAGCACAGGGTCCATATGCCGTGCCTCAGTTCCTCCTCAGGTGAGCTGAGAAAATACCACCTCACACCTGGTAGCCTCACTGCAAATACATGCTCAGAACAGTCCTGACACTTAATGTGATGTAAGTGCTGACAATTGTGAGTTTCTGGGGGACCCTGTGTGAGCCCACGCCCCTCCGGTTTCAGGAGTTCCATCTGCAAAATGGACAAACTGGACCTCAGCTCCCTTCTGGATCCCAAACTCTTGTAGAGATCCAGCCTCTTCCTCTTGGGCTCTGCCTACTCCCCCTGCCCCCCTCCCCGCCCCCACCCCATCCCCGGTGAGCACAGAGGCCCAGCATCTCTCTCCTGCAGGTGCCTGGTCCCGGGTGGAGGAGACAGTGAAGAGCTTTAGGACTGTGTTTTGTTCGTGGCTCTGCTGTGACTGGCAGTGTGGGGAGGAGGATGCTGCCCTGAGGGGCTGCCAGCTGCCTCTGCCTGGGTAACGTTGAGCAGAAAACATAATGGTATTTTCATCATTAAAGGGAAACACAGAATGCGCGGCGGGTACCACTGCAGAGCATCAGGTTTCCTCTCCTCCTGGCTGGGGGGCAGCTCACCAGGGGCTGGAGGGAGCTTGCTGTCCTGGGGACACACATAGGCCTCCCCTCTCTGCCCTCCCCACCCCCTCCGCCCCAGGCTCAGGCACACAGCAGGGGCTGCAGAGCCTGGAGGCAGGCCTCTCCAGATGGAAGACAGGAGTCTGCAAATTAAAGTCCTTCCCCACTCCCTCTGGGGCTGGAAGGGATGGCGCCTCTGAGGCTACAGGAGGCCACTGGGATCAGCAGGAGATTCCTCCCGGAAAAAAAGGATGCTGTGCAGTGCCCAGGAGCTCTAGGCCTGTGCTGTGCCCAGGATGCCTGCTTCCTCCCCTGGCTCTGCAGCAGCTCAATACTGTGCACCCAGAGCTGACACGGACACAGGCTGTGTCCTAACTCTGCACCAGCTTCCCCTGGCACCTGCACAACCATCAAGCCTGGCTCCTTTCCTGACTGGCCCGCTGCAGGTTCTGGACTCCCTGTGGTGAGTGGCTACTTCAGCCTGGGTGGTTCTGCCCAGCCTGAACTCTCCCAAATAATGCCGGTGCACAGACTGGAGCCCCAAATAATGCCCCCCCCCCCCCGAGCCTGTGCCAGGTGACACCTCCCAGACCATCACTGTGGGTGTGTCTGACACACCTCTCCATTCATTCACCTCAGGTTCTGTTCTCTAAGGGACCTACCTGTGCCAGGCCCCGCCCCCGCCAGGAGCAAGCACACAGGCAGGAAGGCAGAACATGTCCCCTGGGAGCTCTCTGATGTCTTTCTTTGTTCATCAGAGGTCCCAGTCCCACTGAGGTGTCAAAGAGTGACAAGGCCCCTGGGAAAGGGTATCCCTGAGATCCAGGATGGAATGTGGTGGAGGTGTGGGCACTGAGAGAAGCAGACACCACTGGTGCCAATGGCATGGAGGAGCCCCTGGGAGCCTCCTCTGTCCACTCAGAGAGTAAAAGTGATGGAGAGAAAGCTCAGGGTGTGGGGCAGGGCCCAGGGAGACTCAGAGCTCACTGACAAGGTCCCCAACACGCCAACCACGGCATAGGTGACAGGTCTCAGCTGCAATGAGCAGGGATGTTTTCACTTGCAGAGGATGCTGGGAAACAGCTCTGTTGAAACCCGGGCCTCGGCCAGGGCACCACAGCCTCCCATCTTCCAGCACCCGTCCCCTAGGGACACACGACCATGGAGATTTTCATTATGCTACTCATCATGCATACCCATCAGACACTGCAGCAGCAGGCAGGTGTCAGGCACCCAGAGCCCCACCCTGCTCGTGGAACCCAGAGAGGCACACAAATACCTACAGAGAAGAAAACAGGCATCTAAGGATGCCCATGCACGTGCACGCACGCGCACACACACACACACACACACACGTGCATGCACAAGGCAGTGCCACATGTAGGCACATACCACACCCAGTATGCCTTTCCGCCCGCCTAGCCACCTGCAGGGACTCTGCCATGCATGGACTTGCACTCATGTGGACATGAGTCCAGAGACCTGGTCATTCAAACACATACATGCATGTACATACACACACAGGCACACATGCACACACACACACACACACACTCTCCATTTCCAGGCGAGGTGCTGCTTTGGCCTGGATGCGTGCTACAGGCATGCCCTCTTCAGCTCTAGCATGAGAGAAGGGACCGTCCCAGGAGGCAGTCCCATGCTGGGCAGCGAGCTTCCTAGGCTCCTAGGTGACTGCCTTTCCATGAGATGCAGGCCATGAATTTTCTGATTAGGAAACCTGAGCCCGGAGAGGAGCATGGCAGTGGGGGTCACTGGGATGCAGCAGGCAGTGCTGGCTGGAAGGAGGAATGACGCGGGTAGCAGGCAGATGGGTGGGCGGAGGCGCTGCAGGCACAGCTGCTTTGGAGAGACTGTCAGAGTGTTCTAGCAGCATCGGCAGAGTGTTAGCCTCCGGCTATGGACCCGGCCTCGGCCAGCAGCCCAGGGCCAGCAGTGTGTCCTCACTGTCCAACCAGGAGACTGTCCACCACCCAGGCTACCAGGGGGACCCTGCACAACTTGAAGAAAGTGAGATGCTAAAAAGAAAATTTAAAAAATCAACGCAAAATTTAAAAAATAAAGAGACTTCCTCTAGCTCTGTATCCACCAGGCCTATCCCAAGTCTGACCACACCTTGCTTCCTTCCACAGGTGAGGGCGGCCCTGATACCCTGGGCCTCTTCACTCCAGCCGGAATGCGAGATGCCCGGAGGGCTGGGCCCCCACTGCCCTCTCTGCCCGGGAGGAGTCCCCTAGGTCCCTGTGGACACAACAGGAGCGATTACTCCCCAAACCACAAAACCACGTGTCCATGTTTCCCTCGAGGGTGTCTGACACCAAAGTTCCCTGTAGACAGAGGCAGGGCTGCAAATGAGCAGATGCCGGGGTCAGTCCCTATCCTGCCACTGAGATGACGCAATGGCAGCCAACCATGACCAAAGCATGCAATTGGGTCTCACGCCTCTAGAGCCCTTGCCAGCACCAAACCTGGGATTTTCTCCATCAATCCCGAATGGCGGGCCTTCAGCTATTGCCAGGCACACAGAAAAGACCACACACGTGTGCCCCTCCAATGAGTGGACAGCTCCCTGGCTTATTAGGTCCCTGCCCATCAGCACAGAGCCCAGAAGGACAACTGTCCCTCTCACTCAGCTTCTCTGTCTATCCCAGTCCCATACATCCTTTCTGGATGAAGCCATGGGCACCTGCATAGGATAGACACATACACCTATGTGTATATACCCCTCTCAGAAACGATTAGCTAGTTTTTTGGCAGCTGAGTCATATTCTTGGCTCCCATTCAGCTTCTGGTCCATGCACACCCAGGTGTTTGCACATCTGTATCCCCCCACTCCCACTTCTGGCTCCCACCCTCCGAGCTCAGCTGTCCCTCTCCCTGCCTCCCTCCACTCACCAAGAGACATGAGCTGTGGGAAACAGCCTGGGAGTTTTCGCCGTGTTTATAAATCTCTTAAGCTCTACCCGGTGTTTTTTCAGCTCGAAGCCTAGCGGAGTGTTGCTGTTTTCACAGAGAAAATCAAAGGACGGGGATTATAATTACGGGCCAGGTCCTGAGCGGGAAGCAGCTGCAGGCGCGGGGGCTTCCCTGCTTGGGCGTCTATTGTGTCAGTGAAGAGCCTCATCCTAGAGGCATGCCCAGCCTGGGGCTTGGCTGCTGCCCGTCTCTTCATTTCTTGTTCTTGTAGAATGCCGGGATACCGCCGAGCGCCACCTGTTCTTGCCTTTGGTGTGGCAAATGCCTGTAGCCAGGTTCTAAATGCTCAGCTTATAAGCCACAGAGGGACTTGGGCCTGGCATGCCCACCCTGTCCTAGTCACATCCTGAGGAAGCACCCTGCTGGGCCCAGCTTCCTTCCAGGGACTGGCACGGGCACCACCACCATCCCTACCCAGAGATGCTGAGCCATGCGGGGCCTCTCATGTGAGAGTAAGCCTGGAAGTGCCTATCCAATCGGGCCAGCTGGGAGAAAAAAAGGAGAGAGGGAATGAGGGGGAGTGGGGGAGAGATAGCGAGAGAGAGAGAGAGAGAGAGGAGAGGAAGGGGGTGGGGAAGAAGGGAGGGAGAGAGGGAGAGAACACTAGCTCCTGGTCTGAGCTCAGAGCCTCCTCCCTGCCAGCACAGCGACCCGCCTGACCCACAGAAGTCTGCAGAGGTCCACCCACCCCCGCTAATGCCAGACCTGAAAGTCCCACCTGAGGCGGGCTTGTTTAGACTGTTCTGGGTTTTTATTTAGCACAAAGTTTAAGCATCAACTCAAAGCTGCAATAAACCCCCAGGCCTGGCGTTCCTGTGGCTGAGCTTCTGCCTGGCTTTGAGTAAACAGCCATCAGCCATATACAATCCTTGTTTCCCTGCAGGGTCACACAGCCCTGCGCAAGCCCGGACCTCCCCCTCCCAGGCCCCGCTTCGGAGCGGCTCAGCCGGGGATGTCATTTGCTCCAGTGCCCTCCTGTGACAGGTGAGAAGAAGAAAACTGTTCCCACTCACACCAGGGCGGGAGCAACAGCCACCTGCATTTTCCTGCTGCGGACAAAGGGTCCTGGCCAGAGAGAGCGAGTCCCCGCTCAGCGCTGGCCCCACGGGTGACCACATGCACGTTGCCCTCTCTCTCTCTTTGAACCTCAAACCTGCATCTTTATAATAAAGGGGAGAGAGCAAGAGGTTACAGGGCCCTCTGACGCCGTGACGAGATAGGCTATGTTAACTGAGTAAGTACTGCAGCAGGGGCAGGATAGGACAGTGGTTAGAAGCACAGTGTCGTCCATTCAAATCCTGCTCTCCTATTTACGAGTAGGGCAAGTCCCTCCTCGGGTCTGAGCCAGAATGCCTGCGCTGGAAATCGGGGAAAATGTTGTGGGATCAAAGTAACTCACTCATGTCAAGTGCCCCGCACACAGCCCAGCACCTAATCAATGCTTCCTAAATGGTATTATTTTCTCCTTTTGGAAATTGACCAGATAGCAAGGAGCCCTGTCCTCTCATTTTGGAGAGCCCTGGGGGTTGGAGCACAGATGCAGGTGGGGGTCACTGGGTGGGGCTGGACACTGGAGTGCTGTGGCCAGAAAGACCACTCACTTGCTTCTCACAGAGCCTGGCGGCCCCAGGCTCACTGGGCTGCAACGCCACCCTGCCGTTGGCAAAGAAGGGCGAGAGCACAAGCTACCTTTCTTGAAGGCACAGTGACTGAGTAACTTGTATTCTCCTGTCTCCCCCATCCCTGCGCTGGGGCAACCCACTTAACAGGCTCTGCCTTGATTGGCGTGGAGGTGAGATGGGGGGACAGGAAGGGCAAGAAAAGAAGACACACAGGAGTGGCCCTAGGAGGAGGGGGAGGGTGGTCAGGAAAGTGTGTGTGTGTGTGGGGGGGGGAGGCAGAGAGGGAGAGGACAGTGAGAGAGGGAGGAGAAGAAAGAGAAGGTAAGAGGTAGAACAGGATACAGGAAAGGGATGGACAAGGAGGAGTGGAGGGCACGGGGAGGAAGTGAGGCCAGAACTTGGGTGTCTTGCTCTGAAATGGTAACTCGGGCACAATCCCAAAAGGCTGCAAGCTTCCTCTGGCCTACGAGTGGGGCCTATGAATGGAGAGGCATTCTAAAATGTGGCTCCATGAGGGCAGGACTACATTTTACTACTGCTTTTTCCTTTCTCCCTTTTCACTCAGTGTTCTATCTTCAGGTCTGAGCATCGTGCCTGCCCAAGAAAGCATTCAGTGACTACTCATCGATGAGAGTAGTTCAGTGCAGAGACCAGCAGTGGGCGGGAGCCCAGTGCTCTATGGGGCCTGCCCTGCAGCCCGGGCTTGCTGGGGTGGCGGCTCCCAGAGCCCAGTGGCTGTGTTTGAGGATGGTAGCTCATCTGGGGAGACTGGGCTGAGACAGGAGAGGGGAAGGGAGGTCAGAGTGACAGCCCAGTGGGCGGGTGACCATGTTTTGCTGGCAGGCTGGATGGCACAGAGACAGGGCCCTGACTGCACTGGGCATACAGCGCTCATGTGTCTACTCGGTCTTAAAGGCCCTGCATGGTCCGGAGGGTGCGTGCCAAAGCCTGTGGGTCACACTCACCCTTCCTTGGGAAGAAGGTGATATGATTCACCCAAGTGACCTACTGGTACCGACCCCAAGTGTCCCTGCAGCCTCTATAAACCCCAGTGCTAGCCCCTGACTCATTAGGGACAGGAGTGAGTAACGTGGCCCAAGTCCATAACCACTGCCTGGACTTGGGGGTTGGGGAGCCCAGGGGAGCCCCTGAGGATGTGCCCTCATTGGCTTGGCCAACGCTGGTGATACAGAGCAGGGGCACTCCCTGGCTGGGAGTCCAATTCAAACCCCAGCCCAGCAGCTGCCAAGCCACATGACTCGAGCCACTCAGTGAGCAGAGCTGACGTGTGTTAGCATTTACTCTGCTCCAGGCACTGTGCTGTTTTGTTTTTCTTATGCATTCACTGTCATAGGTGGTGGTTACTACTGTGATCCTATGTGTCAGATGAGGAAACTGAGGCAAATAAGGGAAAAGTAACAGGCGCAGAATCAAAGAGTAAGTGGTAGAGTCAGGATTTGAACTTGAGCAACCAGCCTCCACAGCCCTGGTTCTTAACCTTTACAACACCTGCTTAACTTCTCCGAGCCTCAGTTTCCCCATTTGCCCAACAAGGCTTATAACTCTTCCTAGAGTTACTGAGAAGATTTGCATTTATTTGATAAAGCAGGCATCCAATCATCCACAGCTGTTATATTATACTGACGTAAGAATGTATTTTTATTGTTAAAAAAAATGGCGACAAAGCAATCCTGACTAAGGTCAGTAAATGGCCCAAAACTATGGTGACTCTCCTGCCCCATAATACCTCTGCTACCTAATACACTGGTTAGCTTACCCGTCTTCTTGCCCCTGTTCTGAGCACCCTTTGTTCTCCTCCAGGCCCACTCTCCAGCCTTCTCCACCCTTCTGCTTAGGGCAAGGCCAATAGGGAAGACCAGCAGGAGATGGGAGAGAGGGGTTTAAGTTATTGATCCCCGCCCCCAGCTCTCTCCCTGTAGGTCTGGCTGTGACCTTTAAGCAAAAGTGACAGCTCCCTTTGGGCAGCCCAGGTTTCAGGAGCAACCCCTCCCTTCACCCCTCAAGTTCAGGGTTGGTAACAACCCCTGGTGTTAGGATTTCCATGGTATTGCATTATCCCTGTGGCTTCCGATGCTATGTCTGCACCTTGGCAAAGAGTCGCTTTTTAAGGAACCCATTTGAGTGCCATCTGTTTCCTGATGGGACCCTGGCCTTCTCAATTAGATGAAGACAGAAAGCACAGAGATCTGACAGACTTTGGGTCACGTCTTGTTCTAATACTTACCAGTCATGTGACCCAGTAAGAACTTCAGTTTTCTCATATGTTTTTACATGGGAGTAAAATTAGGGAGTAAAAATAATACCTGTATTATAGGTTATTTGATCCAATGCATAGAGCAGGACAGTAAAAGATAGCCATCAGCATTATTAGCATCATATTTCTATCAGGAGCATGTATGGCTGTCTTCCCTAAAGCCTTTGATTTTGGTTTGGGGAGCTACATGGTTCTGGAAAGTTGACCCCCAGTTCCCGCTCCCCAGCTCCAATCAGTGCATTGAATCTCAGAGGCCATGGTGATAGGTTATGAGAGGAGCATACAATCCAATCAGAGTGTGACTCAGAACTCCTCCCAAGACTCTTCTCCCCGCCTCGGTGGCCTGATCCATGGGCCTGCAGCCTGCACCTGCCACAGCCATCTTGCTACCATGAGGATAAAGCCAACTCACAGAGGTTAGGGAGATGAGGCCAAACTGGTGAGTCCATGCCTGCAATCCACACCAGTGTTACACAAGCCAATAATGCTCATTTTTGGAAGTCAGATCAAACCGGGTTTTTGTCACCTTATGATCAATTGCATGTAGTGGATTGAGACTTTGGTACCAGAGGTGGGATGTTGAAGTATTTGACCCTACAATGTCAGGTGGGGCAGACACACCGAGCCAAACGAGGAAGATGTTGGCATCCAGGGCCACCGAGAACTGCGCCCTGCCCAGCCCTGGGGCATGGACACTCTGGCCAACAGAGATGTGTATCTTTACAAGACAACTTTCTAGCAAGTGGCAGAAAAGTGAGTTGAGAAAGGGGACAGTTTTCCCAATTGGCACAGTGATATCAACTGGACAAGCAGCAGGGCTGTGGCTCCCAGCCGGCAAGTTGGCAACACCTGATATAGAACAGCAAGGAGGGTGGTTATTGCGCTGCCTCTGGACTGACCATGTGCCCAGAGGCTATGGCAGGTAAGAAAAATCTAGGACGTTGCAATACACTACTTCCTGTGGCCTTCAATAAAAAGTAAGGTCCTAAAAGACAACCTTTGGTTCAAGGTGGCCTGTTGAGAGTAGAGAAAAAAGAAAACACGGCTTTGCTAGGAGTTGTAGCCCAGCCGCCGCTGGCCTGTAATCCAAATTTCCTGACATTATTGTCCCCTGGAGCCTGGCAGGCATGGAGAAGTGAGGCTGCTGTTCGTGAGCACAGGTAGGTGGCGGGAACCACAGTGAAGTATAGGATGAGGTCAGTTGAAAGCCTGAGTCCTGAACCATATGCACACATCCCTTGAAATCAACTCCCCTCCTGGCAATGAGGACAATCCCTTCTGGTGTAAGGATGCAGCCGGGGTGGAGCCAGTGAGCAGAGAGCAGGCTTGAGGTGCCTCGTATCCCAAAGCAAAAGCCCCAGGAGACACAGTGTGGAAGCCGGAGTGATAGAACTAAGGGCTGGGGAATGAGCAGAGGACGGTCTGTTGCTAGGAGACAATCTCAGACTCCAGACTGACTCAGCAATATCTCTTGGCTGCTGTTATTGGCACATGGTATCGACTGGGAGGTAAACAGACTGAAAATCTGAGGTCTTCCGAGAGACCTACACTGTCAAGCCTGGCCTTTCATTGCTCAAACCCTCGGGCAAGGCCCACATTCCCAGCCTCATCCCATAGGAGGCAACTGCTAAAGTGGCACCAAAGGGAAGTTCTCCGTGATGGCCATCTCAGAGGGGGCATGGAGGAGAGGGGACAAGGGAAAGCCTCCCACTCCAGACTGGCTAACCAAGGAGGCTATGCGCTTGCAGAATAAATGCTACGGACCACAGATCAGCCACCTCACACAGCTTTCCAGTTTTACTACTTTCCAAGGCTATGTTTTTGTTTGCTTGACTTTTTAATGTTTTTTTATTTCTGCAATTATCATAGTCTCTCTCCACCAGTGCATAGTGGGTGTGTTGAGGCGTGGCTTCCCATTTAACAAATTAGAGTCTGAAACATCCGTTTCATCTAAAAGAGATGAAGAGGACTCACTGCACCAAGAGGAGCTGGACGGGGAGCTGGAAGCAGTAGCTGGGCGGACCTCACAACGCTTGCATGGGGTGAGTGCATTGCATGTAGGTGGAGTGCTCTTGAAGGTGTACCTGCAGTACAAGAGTATGTGTTGCAGCCAAAGAGGGGGACTGCAGTGGGCATTAGCAGTTGCTTTCCAAGGATCCACCATAAAAGCTTCCAATATTGCCCTGGCCGGTTTGCTCAGTGGTCAGAACATGGGCCCATGGATCGAAGGGTCACGGGTTGTATTCCTAGTCAAGGCAGGTACCTTGGTTGCAGGTTCCCCAGCCCTGGTAAGGGCGTGTGTGGGAGGCAACCAATTGATGTGTTCTTCCCACATTGATGTTGCTCTCTCTCTCTGCCCCCCTTCCCTCTCTTTCTTCTCTCTCTCTCTCCCTCTTTCCTCCCTCTACTCTCTCTAGAAATCAATGGGAAAAAATATCCTTGGGTGAGAATTTTAAAATAAAATAATTCCCAATGTCCATGTAGGACCCCTGTGGGCCTGGGGAAGCTGATGCACTCTCCAGCTCCAGGCTGTGCACGTTATGACACTAGACAAGTTAGTGATGGTTCTTGACTCAAGCCACAAAGACTGGTTCTGGAGGAACTTGTGATCCACGTCAGTCCATTCAGAGTGACTCCCAGGGACAAAGCACTGCGTACAGGTAGTCACAGAGGCTGTCTGCAGGCCAGGCACTGTTCCAGGCACTGGTGGGCACTGCAGTGAACTACAGAAGAATGGTCTCTGCCCTCCAGAAAACCAATTCCTTCAAGGAAGCATGGAATGGGGATATGTGGGGCCAGGAAGGAGTCAGCAGAGGAGGATGAAGCCAGCACAAAGGTCGGCACACCAAGAGCCATTGAGAAAGGGCGCGTAGGCCTGCTCGCGCTGCTCCTGAAGTCCACATCCCTGTGCGACTTTCCACAGGCGCCAACCAGCAAATGCCCTCAATTGTCTTACCTACTTTCCATTGGGTTTCTATTACTTTACTTAAAAGATACGATGTGCGTGTGTCAATTGATTCACTTCTTTGGATTCCATCATAGCACTTAACCCACTGGCAGGGGCACAGACAACGACTGGCAGATATGCATCCAATGAATAAACAAACGGAACCATGAAACATGTGGGTAGAAGTGGCTGCGGAAGACAGATGCCAGGACAGGACGCTGGAGGCCACAATGTGAAGACTGGACACAGCAGTAGCCCCAGCAATGCAGGGTGACTGGAGACTGAGCAGAACATCTGCATAAGGCCAGTAGAATGTTTTATACAAAAACTAGAGGCCCGGTGCACGAAATTCATGCACCAGTGGGGTCCCTTGGCCTGGCCTGTGGGATTGGGCCGAAACCAGCTCTCTGACATCCCCTGAAGGGTCCCAGATTGTGAGAGGGCACAGGACAGGCGGAGGGATCCCACTGGTGCATGATCGGGGCTGGGGAAGGATGCAGGAAGTTGGCCAGCCAGGGAGGGACTGCAGGAGGGCTCCAGTACATATCCAGCCATCTTGCTCAGTCCTGATTGGCCAGACCCCAGCAGCAAGCTAACTTACCGGTCGAAGCATCTGCCCCCTGGTGGTCAGTGCATGTCATAGTGGCTGGAGACTGAACAGAGCATCTGCATAAGGCCAGTAGAATGTTTTATACAAAAATAACTCTGACCAGCTCTCACATGCAGGTGATGGAATTAATAGAAAGATAAGATAGATCAGAGCTGCAGAGGCATGTTCTAGTCCAGTGGTCAGCAAACTCATTAGTCAACAGAGCCAAATATCAACAGTACAATGATTGAAATTTCTTTTGAGAGCCAAATTTTTTTTAACTTAAACTATATAGGTAGGTACATTGTTATTAACTTAATTAGGGTACTCCTAAGGCTTAGGAAGAGCCACACTCAAGGGGCCAAAGAGCCGCATGTGGCTCTCGAGCCGCAGTTTGCCGACCACGGTTCTAGTCCATCAGGTGCAATCCTCCCACTCAGCCAATGAGGAAGCCAAAGCCAATGGAAAGGACAAGACCCACCCCAGTGGCACAGGTGCAACAATCCATTGACACAGCGGGGGGCACACCAGTACCCACACCTGTCCCCCACGTGGGGCCACGTGGTTTTGTTCCATCCTGAGAGCAGAGGTTCTCCAAGTTGGTGTTCATCTTGAAACATGCAAATGATTGGGGATCCCATCCAGACTCAAGGAATCAGAATCAGAAACTCTGATGGAGACCCACACCCCCTTTCCTAAGTCCCCAGGTGACGCTGATGTATGCTGGAGCTTGAGAACCACTCTTCCGGAACAGTGGCTCTCACGTGGGAATGTGCATACACATTACCTGAGCCCATTCACATGCAGCAGGTGTGGGGTCGGGTCCCAGAAGTTTCTTTTCCAGTTAGTTCCCAGGTTTGAGAAACAAAGCGTACTATAGTCAACACTGTCTTATATCTGGCCCCATCGTGGAAATGGGACCTTCTTACCGAGGTAGCTGAGCAGACACCATCACGTGCGTCTTGAAAAAGTGAAATCCCAGAGAAGTGCCCACCATGTTAAAGGAGGTGTGTTTATAGCTGAAAGCATTAGGCAATTCGAATAGAAAGCATGGGTCGCTAGAGTCTCAAACCTGTTTCTCTTTTCTCTCTCACTTAAAACATTTTTTTCGTTATAAAACCAGTATTGTTAAATGAGGTTTTAGAAAGGAAAGGAAGAAAAAACACTCATACTCTAATCGCCCTCGCCCGGAAACTAATTTTTTATATTTGCATAATCCTTCCAGTCTTTGAAAAAATAAAAACAAACCCAGCTCCCATCAGGTACTGTGGGGTTGTCTTAACCAGAGTAATTTTGTCCTGGAGTGCTCTCATCCTATCCTCGTTCATCTTAATCAGCGGAAACCCCACACTTAATCATGCCATTAACACACTCAGCTACTCAACAAGTTAGTTAGTTCTAACTTGGCCGTGGGCCCTGGGTGCTGTTGTTCAGGGACCCAGATGAGCCCTTGGCCTCCCATAGCCTCAGGCAGGCCTTTCCTCTCAGAGAACCCCTCAGGTTTGCAGACAATGACTCTCAAACCCTCTCTCCCCACCTGCCCACAGGAGCCCCTCCACTCACTGACCCCTCCATGCCCACCACCTGGGAACCAGAGCTTCCTCACTGGCAAGCTTTCCAAGAGGGAGGGCAATGGTCTGTGATAGACAGAAGCAACAGGGGGCATTTTCCAGAGTAGATGGCACAGAAGCCACGGTCAGATCACCTCAGTTTGGAGGCTTCTGCCCAAGGGCCTCCTGAGGGTCTTTTCTCCCGGGGCCCCCAAAACGCTGTCTCCCCTAGATTCCACCCAGGAGTGAGCTAGAATATGGAGGGATGGGATAGATGGATGGGTGGGTGGATGAATGGGGCAGAAGAGGGTGTGAACGGATGGAGAGAGACACAAATGGACAAACTGATAGGAAGCAGAAAGGTCCCAAGGAAATAGGGAGTTAATTTTATTCTTCTTGACTGTTTCCCCCGCCCCCACCTCGACCAAAAAACAAATTAATTCAAGGTAAAATGAATCCAACAACTGCTCAGCTCTTTAGAATGCCACTTTGTAATTTGGTTGTCAAATCATAATCACAGCTTCATACCAACACTGACTGTTGAGGCTAAAATGGGCCCCTTGTACAGATGAGCAAACTGAGGCCCTAGAACTTCAGAGGATTGGCTCAAAGTCTCAAACACTGCTTGTTCTTTCTACTGTTTGTTTTCCAGCCTCTCTCTTTCCCTCTCCCCTCTCCCCGGTCCCCTTCTCTCTGAAAAACCACTCTTGTCCAGACTCTCACCTATAAATCATCCATCTTTCCTCTCTGCCCCCAGCCGGTTTCTTGGTTAAAAATTACCCCACAGCAAATCAGCCTAGGAGCACAGCGGTTGCCACAGTGAAAGCAGGAGGTGAAGCCGACGTTCTGCGTCTAACAAAGCCATTTTCAATGATGCAGAATTAATTATAGCATATAGAAGAGCCTTTCCCCTGCGTGCTGGTGGGAAGTTCTTCCTGCCATCTAACACAGCTCCATCCTCTCTGGACAGCTGATTAAGTAATTGCCCCATTCTCCTTTCCCCGACAGCAGAGGCATTGTGTCTGCCAGCTTCAGAGAAGCCAGTGTAAGCAGAAGCCCCCCACCCTGCCTGTTCGCCGCCCCCGACCCTGCCTGCTCACCCCCCCACCCTGCCTGCTCAACCCCCCACCCTGCCTTCTCGCCCCCTCCCCGCCTGCTCGTCCACACTGGGTGGGGGAGAGGTCAGGCCGGAGATGAGCTCACCCACAGCGAAGGAGAGAGGACCCTGCACCTCTCTCCCCTCCACACGTGAAACCCAGCCCGAAGGGTGCAGGAAACCTTTCTAAGAATATTGATCACAGAGGGAGGGTGGCTGGGCCCCATCCGGGAGGGAGGGCAGAGCCAGATGCTCCCCAATCAGAGCCCCTGGCCGGCCAGGGCCCCGGGCGCAGGGAGGGGCTGCGGCTCCTGCACTGTCACCCGTTTCCCCAGCCTGTTTCTCTCTGGCCTGGCCTCCCAAGGGCTTCAGAAGCCGCCTCTCACAGGGAGCCTCTGGCACTGAATAGATGAGTGTCAGGGGTTCTGGTCCAGCCTTCTCCACCCCGACTCCAAATCCCCACCACTGAGCAACCCTGCCCCCACACACCTCCCTGAGGGGCATCTAGTGTGGATGGCTTTACTATGGGACCTCTTCCTTCATTGCCTGCAGCTATGTCATCTCAGGCTGGAGCTCCCTGAGAACAAGGGACACCATGAAATCAGGAAAACATTAACACCGCATTGAGAATGTGCCCTGTTCCAGGCTCTGCGCCCAGCATGTTCTGGGCACCATGACCCCCTCGCTGTCACAGCCCTGATTTCCTCAGGCCCCACCCCCCACCCACCTGGGCCCTGGAGAAGGCCCGCCAGCTGGTGGCTCTAAAGTTGCCTCAGTGGCTCTAACTCAGGGTCTGGGGAGCCTGGGAGGGACCACAGGCATCAGAGGGCTCTCCCAGGCCCCCCCCCCCCCAGGCTCCGCCCCCTGCACTGGCCCCGCTGCATGGCCAGGGACACAGCCCACAGGGACCTGGACCTGTCTGGACTCAGGCCCTGTCTGGGTCCCCAGCCCTCCCCTCCCCCCCCCCCCCCCCCAGGGCAGGAGCCCTTCTGCCCCAAAGGATGAATGTGATTCAAAACTGTGTGAAGGTGCAGAGCAGTGAGGACAGCGGATGGGGGCCACCTGCACTCCTGAAAAGGCCAGGGAGGGGAGGTAGAGGGACAGCTGGAGTGTGGTCATTCTCCCAGGACACTGGCCCACGCCCTGCTTCCGCGGGACTTCCACACGTAGTCATTCAGGGGCCACACTGCTGGTCCCCAGGATGGTAACTTATTCCAGGTGAGCATGCAGGTGGTGGGTACAGGGTCACACTGCTAGTGGTGCAGAGGGAACTCAAAACTGCTCTCTCTCTCTCTCTCTCTCTCTCACACACACACACACACACACACACTCACACTCACTCGCACACCTACTAATGCTCAGTTCCTTGGACTTCTTTCCCCTGAGTGACCCCAAACTTGGCCCACCCCAGGAATTCCTGGGGCCCTGGCTACCAATGCTTAGATCTCCTAAGATACAGAGCCAGCTGAAGGCATTCTTCAATCTTGCTTGGGCCATGTCACCTCAGACTGAGAGCTCCTTGAGAAGGAGAGATGTAATAAGACCCAGAATCATAATCAATAGGCAACCGCCAGGTGCCTCCCTGGGAGCCCCTCCCCCTTCAGTACACCTCACAGCCCCGCTGCCATCAGGCCACCCCCCCACCTCTGTGAGGGACCCCAGCCTAGCACCCCTGCAGGACTTGGGGTGGGGAGGCTGTGAGCTCATGACAGAGGTGCCACACTATTCACCAGATGCTCCTTCACTGCGAGGCGAGGCCTCATGGGCCCAGCACAGGTCTGATCTCTGAGGGCTCCCAGGACGGCAGGGGCCACAAGCTGCCCCCAGCACTGCCTTCCTGCTTCGTCACCAATGCCCGGCCCTCTCACAGAAACAACACTGCAAGGGCAGGAGGAAGCATGGCGAGTCAAGGGCCAAGGCTGCCACCATTGACCATCACCCCTGAGAGCCACGGGAGACAAGATCCATGGGCGAGGGTCAGTGCGGAGGGACCTGGAGGCCTGGGGTCAGGGACAGGCCTTGAGGGCCCAGTAGGACATCTACAAATAAAGACAAGAGTGAGGTGTTCCCAGGGAAAGAAACTGGGCCAGCAGAGTCACCAGTCTGGGAAGCTGGGGCCCAAACCATTGCGTCAAAGATGTCCCTACACGCCCAAGAAGAAGTGCGCACATGTGCAGAGCCTGGCTCTGCTGTGTGACCTTAGGCAAGTTACTCAGCCTTTCTGGGCTTCACCTATAAAGTGGGAACGAGAATAGTACCTCCTTCATAAGATGCTTGTGAGGCTCAAGTTATCATTTACAAAGTGTTTAGAAACAAGTGTGCTTGGCACACAGGAAGTGCTAAATGGGTGACTATTATTCCTGGTGTGGATGATGATGTCATTTCATTGCATAGAAGCCTTTTCTCACCGAATCCCCAGTGGCTTGGCTGTTACCTGGGGAGCCTGGGTTTTGCTGGGTTCTATATTTGGGGCAAGGATTCACTTGCCCACCTGCCTGAGAGAAGTTACCGATTGCAGCAGTGAGCAGTGAAGGGCCTGAAGGGGCGCCATGTGCCTCCCCACTCTGCCAGCCAGGGGTCGGAGGAGCAGAGAGGAGGCGCGGTCAGGCTGATGGGGTTCTGAACTCCCCAAGTCTAAGTGAGTCAGGGTCCCCAGGGAAGCTGTTCGGACGCCCCAGAGGGATCCTCCAACACCCTTCGCAGCCAGGCCTGGAGGGAACAGCCCACTGCACTCCAGAGTGGATGGCACACTGATTCTCTTCTGGCCCAGCTGGTTGTGGCCAGTGCAGGGACCGCCAGGACTCCTGTCCCTGGATTACTGAAGGGCTGGGCCCCTGCGCTCTGCGAAGGATCTGCCCTCCCCTAACCAGCCCGCAGGGCCAGGCTCTGCCAGGATGGGTCTGCACCAGGGAGGGAAGCGCGTGTGGAGTTAGACAGTCAGTGAGCTGAGCGTGGGCAGCAAGGGGGTCCCAGAAAAGCCGGGAGGGGCAGAGAGAGGATTGGGAGGAGGCGCCCCGCTTCTGATGGGGAAGAGGGTTCCTGACTGTGGAGCTTGGGGCCTGGTGGGGGAGGCAGGGCTGACGTTAGAATCATTAAATAATAAATAATAATAATAATAAAATAGTTACAGTAATAATATAATGGTTATTGCTATTATTATTGTTAATAGCTCCTACTCTGCTCTTCCCAGAACCTCGCTTGTGTTCTGCCAGTTAGCCCCAGAACACCCACTAGGAGGCGGGGAACGTCATTAGCACCTGTTGGGCAGAGAACAGGGGCAGGGGGAGGTGTCACAGTCGGAAGCAGCTCAGGGTGGAAGGCCAGCCATGACCATGAGCCTGCACGGCAGGGGTAACAGGAAGCAGCAGCACACACACAGGTGTGATTTTTGAAGGCAGTAAGGGTTCATGGGATGGAGCATATGGGGGTGCAGATCCAAGCAGACAAGTGAGTCAGGATGGTGAGAGATGCAGGTGCTGGTTATGGTGGGTGGGAGGAGGGCCATGGTGGGTGAGGTGAGGGACCATGGTGGGTGGGAGGAGGGCCATGGTGGGTGAGGTGAGGGACCATGGTGTGGGTGGGAGGGGGAGGGGCCATGGGTGGGGTGGGTGGGGGGAGGGGCCATGGTGGGTGGGAGGAAGGCCATGGTGGGTAGGGGGAGGGACATGGTGGGTAGAGGAGGGACCATGGTGGATGGGGGTAAGGGGTGCTGCTCGGAGTCTCCTGCATTGCTCAGGTGTAGAATGGGAGCCAGTGGGTGGGGGAAGGGGCCATGTTGGATGGCAAGAGGGCCATGGTGGGTGGGGGGAAGGGGCCATGCTGGATGGGGGGAGGGCCATGGTGGGTGGGGGGAAGGGGCCATGGTGGGTGGGGGGGGAGGGGCATGCTGGATGGGGGAAGAGGGCCATGGTGGGTGGGGGGAAGGGCCATGCTGGATGGGGGAAGAGGGCCATGGTGGGTGGGGGGGGAGGGCCATGCTGGATGGGGGAAGAGGGCCATGGTGGGTGGGGGGGAGGGCCATGCTGGATCGGGGGAGGGCCATGGTGGGTGGGGGGAAGGGGCCATGCTGGATGGGGGGAGGGCCATGCTGGATGGGGGAAGAGGGCCATGGTGGGTGGGGGAAGGGGCCATGCTGGATGGGGGGAGGGCCATGCTGAATGGGGGGAGGGTCATGGTGGGTGAATGGGAGCCAGTGGTGGGTGAGGTGGGCATGCAGAGGGGTCAGCCTCTGGACGCTCCCCCTGGAAGAGCAGGGCTGCAGGGCTTCCTGATGACGCTGTAAATCAGGCTCCTAAGTAAAGCCATTACCGCGCCTCCAGCGCTCAGTCTATTGCAGATGCCGCTGTTTGACGTTACACAAATGTAGTTTATGACTCCCGCTGCTGTATATCCTGCCTGGGGCGGATCTGGGGCCGCAGACACGACCCCATGCACCTCGGGAATCAGGCTGGCTGGGACCCTCCCAGGCCAGAGTGTGAGGGGCCTATAGGGCCCTGGCCCCACCCAGTGATGGAGGGAGGGGAGGAGGAAAGAGGGCTGATGGGGCCCCTCCTGTAACACTTAAGTTTTGACACAGAATCCCTCCGGCCTCTGAGATCAGTGAGGGGTCACAGGTCTGGTCCCCGAAGCGCCAGGGGATGTGACTGAAGCCTGCCTCCTCCCCTGGGCTGGCCCTGCCTTTATGCCCCTGCACCCCTGCCCAGCACCCTCCCAAAACGGGGCTGCCTTGACTCTGCCACTCCTGCCCCACAAACCCCCACCTCCCCACCCTGGACGGGCTCCCCCAGTCTTGGTCACAAAGCCTCATTTCTCCCTCTTCCAACCTCATCATCTAGGAGCAGCTGTGCACAAGGACCGGCCTCCCTCCCTGCCTCCCTCCCTCCCTCCCTCCCTCCCTCTCGACCACAGCCCTGCCTGGCCCTCCCTGTGACAGAGCAGTGTTAACTTGCCCATGCCTCCCCCAGCCCTGGGACAGCAGGACTGCGTCTCCATCCTCGGGGTTGCCTTGGGGAGCCCTGGGCTGAGCCCCAGAGGCAGCTCAGGGAACGTTGGCTGAGAGGAGAGCTCTTCATGTCGGTTGCCTTCAGGTCGTGCAGTGCATGAGACACATACAGCGCTAAGGGGTGTTCGGTTGGATGGAGCCCCATGCAGGAGGCCTCTCTGAGTCTGGGACAAAGCCCCAGCCAGCAGCCCCTACACAGCCACCGCCCGCCCTGTCAGAGATCCTCTCCAGGCTGTCCCGTGACCCGCCAGAGTGGGGCAAGGTGTGAGCCACCAGCCCTGGGCAGGGCAGCCCTGGTGAGGCCAGGGCCCTCACATCCTCAGAAATACCTGGGCAGCACGAGGGGCGGGGGGGTGGGGGGTGGGCCTGACTCCCGCAGGCAAAGGGTCGGCAGTCTCTGGCACACGCGAAGCGAGTGCTCCCTGGGTCTCTAGCCTGACGAGGCTCCAAGAGGGGAGCTGCTCACTCACACACGTGGGAGCTGACAGAACTACCAGCTCTGCCCCAGCATCTAGATCCCAGCTTATCACATTGCACTGCACAGCCCATCGGCGGTGATGAGATCAATGCAGCAGGTCATGGCCAGCACGTTTAACAGGAGAGAAAGAGCCGGACAGCAAAGGTGGGATCAGGTAGGATAGGATAGGGTAGGGTAGGATAGGGTAGGATAGGATAGAATAGAATAGAATAGAATAGAATAGAATAGAACAGAATAGAACATTGTACTTAGGAGGGATATTGTTTCATAATATTTTTGTTTCCATCACACATGTGCTGTGATTTTGTGCATGTCCTATGAGGTTGTGATGTAAAATCTATTTCTTACTGTGGGTTCCAGTGATAACAGTTTGAAAGCCACTAATGTGAGTGACCTCGAGGCTAAGCCTACCACCCTGCCTGGCGCGGGCCTGCCTCCCGC
The DNA here is from genome assembly GCF_028538775.1 of Myotis yumanensis. Taxonomy (NCBI): domain Eukaryota; kingdom Metazoa; phylum Chordata; class Mammalia; order Chiroptera; family Vespertilionidae; genus Myotis; species Myotis yumanensis. The sequence continues at coordinate 86,911,582 of NW_027223757.1, read as the reverse complement.
TCTGCGATTGGATTCAGCAGCTACTAGCATGTGGAGTGTGTGCCTGCACTAAGGGATTTTTTTTTTGTCTTTTTTAATTTGTCAATTACAGTTGGCATTCCACATGATTTCACATTAGTTTCAGGTGTGCGGCACAGCGGTTAGACAGTGAGGTCATTTACGAAGTGGTCCCCCCATAAGCCTGTACCCACCCGCACCATCCACAGTGATACGAAGTTTCTGACTGTACTCCCCGTGCTGCACTTCACGCCCCTGCTGAGGGATGTTTCCCACAGGCTGCTGCCTTGTGCAGAGCTGTCCTCCATCCCGAGTCATAGCAGAGGGAGGCAGGTCCAACAGGACCTCGGGGACGCAGCCACCAGGCCATGTGCGGGGCCGGGAGCTCAGGCCCAGGAAGGGACAGCTGGGACAGGAGCCCTCAGCCCCCTAATGCTCTCTGCAGTCGGCAGGGGATGGGGACGGCTCCCTGCCTGCAGGAGAGAAGGGAAAGGACAGGGCTGTGTGGCTGCAGGAGAGCTGGCTGGACCCAGACCTTCCCTCGAAGTCACAGGACCACGGGCTGGAAGGACCAGGGGGATCCTGCAGTGACCCTCCTTTTGTAGATGGGGACTGTACCCACCCCGCCCCCGCCAGGGAGGCCAGTGACTGGCTGGGAACCCACCTGGGCATAGACTCCGTGTCTCCTAAAACTTCCCCATGAGCACTGCTCCTGGAGGGGCCGGACGCTGGGCAGTGGCGGGCCACACTGACAGGGCCCTCTCCCCTGCAGGGCCTGGCTGCTGTGGGCTCCACCTGGAGTCAGGGAGCCCCAACAGGAAACTCCACAGCCCAGGGCCTAGTCCAGGGTCAGGCTTATACCAGACAAGAAGTTTAAGAAGGAGAGAGAGAGAGAGAAAGGAAGAAAGGAAGGCGTTGAGGTTGGACAGCACAAGGTGTGCCCTCCGGAAGATAACAGCCCAATTAGGGCATGAGGACAGTGACATAGAGAAAGATCACCTCAAAATGAACATATGGCAAAAGACAGAGGAGGGGTGGAGAGGCTGGGCTAGCGCAATCACGGAAGGCTTCCTGGAGGTTGAGGTGAGGGGCAGGGCAGGCTTGGGCAGGCAGAAGGAAGAGCCATGACTACACGACCGTAGTGCCTGGATTGGGGAGGTCCAGGACACCCGAGGGGTCACAGAGGAGGGACATCTGTCTGATATGCAGACCAGCAGGGTTCTGCAGGGCTCCCTGGGGCTGAACGAGCAGGAACAACTAGGAACTGGCCGCGTGAATGTAGGGGTGGGGGTGGCGAAGGGAAGAAGAAAGGCTTACGAAGAGACAAGGTTCCGATTCCACATCCCCAGGGGGAAATGGGAGGCACCCGGCCAGCAGGCCATCCTGCCAGGACCCTGTGGCTCCAGCCAGGGCAGAGCTTGGCCGCGTCTCCCTCTGCTACCCCTGAAGCTGGAAGGACCTTAGCCTCCGAGAAGCAGCGGGAATGGGGCTTCCCAGTCCTGCCTACACATGCGTATTAACCAGCTAGAGAAAGCTCTAAAGGAAACCGGGTCTATTTCTGTCACTCGGAGGTGAAGACTTTCCTAGAAATTGACTGTTAAACCTCTATTGTGCATGCAAAGGCCCCTGCACGCACACATGCAGCGTGCTCACACACACACATACACACACACACACACACACACCATTGCCTATGGCTGCACCCCTCAGGGGCTGCAGGTGCACCTTTGGAGGGTCTGGCCCCAAAGCGTGTCGGGTCAGTACCCGTGTGTCCATGGGTGGAGGAGTGTGTGCAAAGGGTGCCTCCTGAAGCCCTAAGTCCAGGTTTTGACCGAGTGCTGACAGCCCCCAGCTGGCTTCCACCCCACTGTGTCTTCCTGAGGGTTGACTCTAAGCTGACAGTTGGCTCGAGGGGCTCCATGTGTAGAGACTCCTCCCCACACACCTACATGGTACCCACAGGTGACCCAGGTGGGTGGCGTCTCTTTCTTCTCTGCCTCCAGTAAGTGCTCCATGTCTGTGACACATACTCCCTCCCTCTCCAGACCAGACACAAGGACAGCAGCGGGACAGCAGCGGGACAGCTGCGGGCCAGTGAGCTCCCTCCACCGCCTCCTCTGGGGCCCTCGGGGGTCCTGGGGTGTGCTGATTCCTCACTTTCTCATCAAAGGGAGGGAGGAGCAGGGACCAGCGGCTCCCAGTCAGTCCCCAGTCATTCATCCTGGGGCAAAGACCATTAGGGAGCAGAGGTCTGTAGGGGCACCATCTGGATCTACCGCACCTGTTGCTATTTTTAAAACACACGTTGTGCAGCTAAGCTGGGATTAAGCCGAGGCAGAGGTAGTTGTGGAAGCAGCCAGTCCCGAGATGCTCTGTGTTCCCTTGGGCACCAGTGCTGCTGTGAGCCTGGGGGCCCTGTCATAATCAACCTCATCCCCGGGGCTGCCAGGAAACAAGATGAGAAAACAGGCTGGAAGCCGCAGGGGGGCTGTGGAAGGAACATCACTCTCCCCCCGCCCCCACCATCTACAGCCCTGTGCCTCGCCCCGTCTTCAACAGCTTCCTGCCTCACGCACTTCCTCTCCCTGACACCCTGCAGACCACCCTCTGTGAGCCCACCAGGCCCTGGATGTGAGGTCCAGGTGACTCATTTCTTACATGACCACCACGGTCCAGGAACCGGCTGGTGCTTTACAACATCATCTCGTTATATCATCTCATTTAATTGGTAGAACAGACCTGTGAGGTCAGCGCTCTTTGTGTTCCCGTCTGAGGGGCGACTATATTGAGGCTCCCAAAATCATACAACCAGTTCGGTAAGACCCGGGGATTCAAGTTCAGGTTCATGCGAGTCTGGGGCCCAGCCCTTTAGCCCTTAACCATCTGCAGGCAGCTCCCAGAGCGTTTGATGTCCAGCGGAGGACACAGACATGTAATATATGGTCTCCACCGGGTTCATGACTGAGTCAACAGCAACAGTTATCCAACCAACAGTTATTGAACGTCTGCCACATGCCAGCTGCCGCTGGAGGGCCTGGGATACAGGTAGACACAATAGATTCCCGCCCTCCCAGAGCTTCTAATCTAATGATCCGTCCAGGTGCCCAAGCCAAAACCCAGGGTTCATCCTGATATCTCCGCACTCACAGCTCTCCCGACATGATGATTACCACCGAGTCCTGTTGACTTTAGACATGATGATCACCACCGAGTCCTGTTGACTTTAGCATTTAAGTAGCTCCAGTAGCTGCCCACTGCTCTCCGTCCACCCCAATCTGAGCACCATTAGCTCTCTCCTGGACTATCCCAGCAGCCTCCTCGGTGGTCTACATCTGTCCAGTCCACTCTTGCCATCCACCAAGCAGTTTTCCACCACGCAATTAAAGTGAGCTTTTCAAAATGGAGATCTGGTTTCTCTTCCCTTAAATTACAGTCCTTCGATGCCTTTCCATGGCTCCTACCAAAAATCCTTAACCACCTCTGATGCCCAGTCCATCTCCCCAGACCTCCCTACACCATGACCACACCATCGCCACCATCACTGCAACCACACCCTCCATCCCCACTCCACCTCCAACCTCCTCCACCACCATCTGCACCACCACCGCAGCCCTCACCATCACCGAAGCACGAGTCTCCATAAAGCTTCCCTCCACGCGTGTGTCTGAGCCGGGAGCTGTGTGCAATGATAGAAGCAGACACCCGCTATTGAAGCTCTGACCACCTGAGACAGGGACTCAGAAACAATCATCATGGCCCCGTCTGTTCCAATACAAGCCGTAAGACTGATGCGGAGTTTCTAGCCTTCCCCATCTCTAAGAAAAGGTCTCCGTCATAGTCGAAGGGCACACTGCTTCTCCTGCCCTAACACAGGATGCATAGCAGCCAAGACCATCTGGAAGAGGCTATGGACCCCCAGGGAAATCACTGTAGGACTCCCCAGCATTTACATTCCAGCAAACCTGGGGGCGATGACCTTGGAGAGCAGCCCTCAGAGAAGCATGCAGAGCATGTTCAAGGTAGACAGAGGCAGGCCCATCCCTCAGAGTCCTTGGATACTGTCTCTACCTGACCTACCTCCCAATTTAAAGGATGAGAAATCAGAAGAGGGTCAGAAAGGAGACCCTCTGGATCAGCGGTTCTCAACCTGTGGGTCGCGACCCCTTTGAGGATCGAATGACCCTTTCACAGGGGTCGCCTAAGACCATCGGAAAACACATATATAATTACATATTGTTTTTGTGATTAATCACTATGATTTAATTATGTTAAATTTGTAACAATGAAATTGGGTGTCACCACAACATGAGGAACTGTATTAAAGGGTTGCGGCATTAGGAAGGTTGAGAACCACTGCTCTAGATCAAGGTCATACTGCAAGTCGCTAGCACAGCCAGGCTGCAAGGTCAGCTCTGAGACTGTCCGTTGGCCCACCTGGCTTCCTGGGATAAAGGGACAAGAGAGGAAGCCCCTCAAGGAGGGGCTACCAGGGTCCTCGTCTTCAGGTCCCAACGAGGACCGAGCAGGACGCTGGTTATCATCCACAGTGGAGAGGAAAAGCAAAATGGCGACACAGCCTGCTCCCAGCCAAGGAGACAAAATTGTGGGGGGTGGGGGGGAGTGATAGGAGGGGGAAGAGCCTCTGGTTGATGCTGCCTTAGCTGAAAGGGAAAACAGAAATCCCCTCAACTCCAGGCCCAAGGGGAGCAACCTGGCCACTTTATTACTTTAAACAACTCTTGCGAGTTGTCTGGTTCCCAGATGGGGTTCCTCTCTGGGCTCCCATCCCCCTGCTCTCTGTTCTGAGTCTCAGCTCCAGAGGAGACAGGGGTCACCAGATGGGAGGCCAACAGAGAGGGGCCTCAGTGAGGGCAGGAGTAATTGCACGAAGGGCTTATTAGCCATCCACAGTGAGCTCCCTCCCCTACGAACCCTTCCTCTCTGTTGTGAGGACCTGGCCTGCACTGGCCCACTTTACCCCACGGCAACCCATGCTGAGGCCTGATGGGGGGAGGCGCAGGCCTGGCCCAGCTGAGGGGGAGGTGCTGGTGAGGGGGGCACTGGCTGGCACCCCAGAGACCGAGGTTCCCCAGGAAAACCCTAACACCTGACCTGGTGTTTTTGATGACCCTAGTCAGCCTGCTCAAGAGCAGTGATGCCCGGATGAACCACTGTGCCACCTGATCAGTGTCCCCAAAAAATGTGAAAACGAGATTCACTGTTCCCAGAAGGTCTGCAGATTCCCTCTCTTGTCTCCTCTGCCTTCCAGTCCCATGTTGTCTTTCTCAGCTGACAGCGTCTGCTGACCGCTTCTTGCTCTAGAAACGCTGTGTGCAGATGAACTCTGACTCCGGCCGGACAGCGGCCTGGGCCGGCCGAGGCCTCTGGGAAAACCCACCGGCTGGCCTCCCCCAGTTCATTAGGCACAGGTGGTCCACGGAGTCTTCCCCGTGAACTGTGGAAACCCTGCTCCGTGGGCCTGGGGGACTGTGGGCTGGCGGGCTGATGGCAGGAAATGGAGGCTGCGGCCTCTCTTTACGGAGGACACTCCCATGCACCTCAGCCCTCACCCACGGCAGCGCCATGCCCCTGTGGGCGAGCGGCAACATGTATATGTGAGCAGCCGCTGGGCCCCACATGAAATGAAAGCAAAGATGCTGTGTGTGCTTTATTCCCATCCTGGCCCAAATCCTGGCCCAATGCTAGGAAACAGGGTGTTAGTAAAACCCACCATTTCCTCTGAAATGGGTGGCTGAGCCAAACCTGGGGCCATGGTTGGTGGCAATGAACTCATTAAACGTCTTTGAGTTCTCACCCCCATTTTACAGACAAGGAAACTAAGGCCCAGGGAGGTCAGATAACTTGCCTAAGATCACAGAGCCAGTAAGTAGCAGAGATAGGCTGGAGACCCACCTACACCGCCTCTAGGGGGTGGGGACAGGGTGGGACAGTGGGAAGGACATGGGTCACTTTATCAAGAGCTCTGGGAGCCACACCTGCCTGCAGGGGACAATGGGACAGTGAGAGGAAACAGCCTGGTAGGCAGGGAGCAGGAGGTGAGGACAAGAGCCCCACCTACACACCAGGTGCAGGGGAAGGCTGAGAAAATACTCCAGCTGCTGCTGGGGGAGGAGGCCCTGCGGATGGAGTCTGTTGCTTTAAGGGTGGGCCAGCCTGGAATCCGGGGGAGAGTTGGTACAGGTGGGTCTCAGGCTGGGAGGGTGTCACAGGTGAGGAGCAGGCCTGGGAGGGGTCTCCAGGTTGAGACAACCAGCTCGGGGCCAGGGGACTGTGGAATAGAGGATTCTGGCTGCAACCGGCGAGTCTGGCTGAGAACCCAGACAGGAAAGCCCTCCCCGGTCAGGACAAGACGGGGATCACATCCACCTCCATGGCACAGTGTGACTGTGGTCGGGGACAGGGTGGCAAGGGGAAACCCCGCGCTGACCACATTTCACAGTCCAGACATGCCAAGGAGGATTAAGCACGTAAGCTGGGCCCCAGCGCGTGGCTGAGCTGTGTGAACCTGGCCCTGAACCGCTCTCACGGGGCGGGAGGCTTCTGCCCTCTGAACTCTGTGACTTCGAATTCACGCGCAGTAATCCATCCTCCACACATCCATCCGGACCAATTTCCTTAAAGGCACATCGGACTATGTCATTCTGGATTAAGAGTTTTGCTGCTCCCGGCCAGCCTCCCCACCAGGCCTAAGCTCCTCAGCCTGGCACGCAGGGCCCTCCCTGGCTTGGCCCTGCCCTCCTGTGCCACCATTCAGCTCCCCTGCCCTGGCCTCACCCTCGGTGCTGGCCCTTCAAGGACGCCCTCAGCACAGCCTTCCCAGCTGCATGTGGTTGGCCCACGCCTGCCTTTCCCCATCTCCAGGGTCTCAACGCTGGAATGAGAATCCCCAGAGAGCTTTAAAACTCCAGGGCCGGGCCACACCTAGAACATTAAACCGGACTCTGCTGGGCCAGGAACCGATGGTTTCTAAAGCTCCCAGGTGACTGCAATGTGTAGCCAGGGCTGAGAACCACTGTTCCCTTTAACCAACCTGGACCTACTCCCCTGAAGATTTTGCCCACGTGTCTCAGTCATCATCAAATATTTATTGAGGCGGGCACTATTCTAAGCACCGGGTATAACAATAATGATAGCTAATACTTATTGGCACTTAACATGTGCCAGACACTGTTCTAAGTGCTTTACATGTATTAACTCATTAAACCGGAACAACATCCCTGTGGGGTAGATACTATTATTTCCCCATTTTACACACGGGGAACTGGGGCACAGAGAGGTGAAGCGACCGCCCCAGGGTCACACAGCTGGTGAGCACTGCAGTGGGACTTGCACGCAGACTCGAGCACCAGTCTGCACTTGTAACCCCTGCCCATTCCTGCCCTCACAGTGCTCACAGGCTGCAGGAGAGAAGCAATGAACAAACAAGGAGATAGTGGGGGGGTGGTATATGGAGAACAAAGAAGAGCTGCCCTGAGTGAGAACGGCAAGGGCCACCCAGGGCAATGCTTCAGCTGACTCCCGACGGATGAGGGGCTCCTGCCAGGCGAGGGGGTGTGGGTGGGGGATGGTGTTCCAGGCGAGGGCCCAGTGAACTCCAAGGTCCAGAGGTGGGAATCCGTGATGTGCCCTAGGAATTGTGGCAGTCTAGTGGGGGTGGGGCGAGGGCACAGACAACAGAAGGAAGCTGAGGGGGCCAGCGCCTGGCAGGCCACCTAACAGTTAGGATTTTATCCTGAGAGCAGTGGCGTCTTCAGCAAGACACGCACAGTGTCCGTGGGAGGGTGAGCTAGAGCCTGGGAGGCGGGGCCTTCAGGAGGCTGCTGCAGCTGCTTCCCAAGAGGCGCCTGCAGGGAGCTGGAGAGACGCGCCTCCTCCTGGAAGCCCGCCGGTGCCTCACCTCCAATCGTCACCAGCATGGTGCACTGTAATTGCCTGTGTACTCCTTGGCCTCCCCTGCAGACTGGGAGCACCTTGAAGGCAGGGACCAGGTCACTGGCCTCTGAACCCAGCAGCTCACCAATTCTAGGTGCTCAGTGAACGTCTGCTACCTGCAAGGGAGCTGAACAGAGGCACCCGGGCAGCATCCCGCAGAATTCTGAATTAGGGAGGGAACTAGAAGTCCCTCTGCCCACCTTCTGTCCTTAGAGCTGCAGATCTCATAGACCTTGGCCAGAAGGAGGAATGTTGCCCCCCCCCCCTCCCAGCGGAGCCCTTCACCCCACCATCATGGCTGAGCGCCCACCGCCTCAGTTGGGAAAGCAATGTTAGAGCTATAGGTAATCTGCCGCAGCCAATCCCTTCCCCTCTCCCCCTAGAAAACCCCATTAGGCAGGGCAATGGGGAGGGAGGTGACCATAGCCCAGAGCCCCCCTGGAATAGCAGAACCCGGGATTCCAGGCCCGAAAGAGCCCAGGTATTTAGCTGGCAGTGTGGGCACCTGCCGCTGCTCTGGGCCTCTGACAGTGAGGACAGGGCCAAGTCTGGCCTTGGAGCTCCTTGCTGGTCCTTCTGCTGCCATCGCCACCACCAGGTGGGCCCCAAAGCCATGTGCTGACCCACCTCCACCTGAATGACAGGAGGGCAGAGCCAGCAGGGTGGGAGGCTCGGAGGGGTCACCCAGGCACCATGGACAGTTGGTGGCAGAACTGGCTGGGCACCCAGGTTTCCGGACAGCCAGTCCAGTTTCCCCATGGCGCTGCCTCCCTCTCTGCGTCTTAGGACCGTCGCTCTCTAGCGGTGCTGAAGCGGCCCAGAGCCCCTGGACTAGGAGAGCCACTGTCTCCGGGAAAGGCACCCAGCCAGGTCCTCCAGGGATGGCACTGCCCCCTCCTCACTGGCAGAGGCCAATCTCCGTTCACAGTTGGTGTCACTGTGATGGTTGAGGTTTGGGTCCAAATCCAGCTATGTGGGCCTGGGCAAATGGCAAACTCTCTCTGCCTCAGTTTCCTCACTATGGAATGAACATGATAGTGGCAACGACAGTCCTATGTCCTAGCATCATCATGGGAATTAAATGAGTTAGCAAATTAAAGTTATTATGACAGTTACTCACAGATAATTAAGTGCTTTGTTCATACAAGTATTAGTGAGAACTGCCTAGGTCAGGGTCAAGGGACCTGGGTCACTAAATGAGCCTGGGCTATTCACCAAATCCACTCTGTGCATCGGTTTCCCCAGCTGTAAAATGAGGGAGTAATTCATCCCTGTGAGTGGCCTGAAGACAACCAAGAAATGCCAAGATCTATGAAAAGAATTCGAAAGTTAAGAAGAAAAAGTACCGTCCTGGCCGGTGTGGCTCAGTTGGTTGGGTGGACTCTAGTGCACCAAAAGATTGCTGGTTCCATTCCCAGTCAGGGCACATGCCCCGGTTGTGGGCTCGATCCCCAATAGGGGGGGCATGCAGGAGGCAGCCAATCGAGGTTTTGCTCTCACATGGATGTTTCTCTGTCTTCCTCTCTCTCTCTCTCTTCCTCTCTCTCTCTTACTCTCTCAAAAAAAAACAACACAAAACTCAATAAAATTAAAAAAAAAAGAAAAGAAAAAGTACCTTACAAGTGGGAGGCTGATGGGCAGGTAACCCCACAGCAGATAAAGGGCCCCATAAATCACCCCTGAGCCAACAGCTGCCTGGGTTTTATGGGCCCCGGGGCCCAGGCCACTGTCCTGAACATCATTCAGAATTTATAGACTCTTGTCACCGTCCTTCCCAACTCTTTTATTCAGTCACCTTAGAAACAAGCCTGGCGCCCACTGAGCCCTTACTGCCCTTCCAGGGAAATGCTGCCCCTCCTGCCCTCCGCCCCTGCCTGGTGGGAGGAGGGAACTGTGGCTGGCAGGTGCATCCACTCTGCCACCAGGTGCCTCCTCTCCCTGCAGGACAAGCGGACAATGACAGGGAGATCAAAGGAAGCCCCAGCGCCCAAGGGGAACCAGCCCTCTGCGCCTGCCTGCCTGCCTGCGACCCAGTCATCGCTACATTCCTACAGGACTGGGCGGGGCCGGGGGCCTCCCCCTGGTCATCAAGCAAGGAAACCACAAAGGGCAGCACCAGCTTGGACCCTGAGGGAACCTCATCCTGCTTTCACCACTTACAAGCTGAGTGAGGTTAGGTACACAGCCTGGCCTTGGCCTGCCCCGTAGGCCACTGGGATGAAGTGATGAGACCTGTTCTCAAGGGATAAGGTTCAAGGGGAGCTGCAGCAGAGGGGCCAGGAGTGTGGGGTGCTGGCGCCAGACGGCCCGGGCTCAAGTCCCAGTTCAGCTGCTTCTTGGCTGGGTGACCCACCCCCAGTCACTTTACCCCTCTGCGCCTCCTTTTCCTTCTTAGTAAATCTGGCTAAGAATGTGTAATTCACAAAGTTTTGTGAGGATGAACCAGGATGTCCTCTCTAAAGCCTGCCGGGCTCAGCAAATGTGAGGGACTGTCCCCAAGGGGGGTCCAGAATGGTGGTCAAGGACATGGCAGTGGGAATCGGACACAGCTGGGCTCCAATCCCAGCTCAGGCTGCAGTGTCTGTGGCACGTGGGTAGAGTAACCAACTCATCTCAATGGCCTGGGACTTACCTAGTGTTAAAGCCCGGAGTTCTGCATTCCAGGAGTCCCCAGTCCCCTTAGACCCAGCGCAAATGCCATGGCTGCTCTGAGCTGGTCTCCACATCTGCACAGAGGGAGGCAGCACCGACTCCGTGAAGGCAGCAGGGGAAGGAGTGAGAGGTGCCTGGGAATCGCAGCACCAGTGATGCCTAAAGGATGCACGCCCAAGCCAGGCCCGGCAGTGCTTTGTGGATAGGCCCTCATTTCATGCTCATGACAGCCCCAGAATTAGGACTGGTGTTGGCCCCACTTTACAGAGGAGAAAACTGAGGCTCAGAGAGAAGTGACCTGTCCAAGGTCATACAGCTCATAAGTGGAATCACTGAGATTCTAACCCAGGCTGTCTGGTTCCTGGGGCTCAATCACTGAGCTCAATTATGTGCCCTGTCACATAGCAATAAACAGCAGTGGTTAATAAGAAAAACAATGAACACATCACTCCTCTGAGGGATGCTCCAGTCATATCAGCACGGGGTGTGAACCGATGATTCCAGGAGGGAGTGTGAGGGTCCCTCCACCTTCCACTTGGTACTTTCCTTGTTAGAGGCCCCTTGACAAGGACAGATAGGCAAGTGCCTGGCCATGGAGCCCCGGGAACCCACGCCCCTCTTCACAGCAGGCCTGTGGGAATGTGGATGTGGGAATGAGGATGGGGGAAGGAGGATGCTCGGGCTGCATTCTTTGGAGGATGGCTCCATGGCCAGGCAGCTCACTCCCAGGAAGGCGGCCTAGATGCAGCCGTCACCAACCGGTGGTCCTAGGGCCCCTGGTGGTCCATGAGGTCCGAAAGGTTGGCGACCGCTGGCCTAGAGCAACATCCTCAGGCTCGGCCTGTGGCTCACTCTTCTCCCTGCCCCCAGTAAGGGACATGCAGATGCAGATGGCCCTGAGGGTCCTGCATCTTCCAGAATCACCTCCTCTTCCCCTGAGTGAGAGCTGGGACGGTGAGAAGGGTTCTGAGCCATGGGAAGTTGCCTAACGAGGCCCGGATGGGCACCATGACAGTATCTCCTCAGGGTGGGGCGGGAGGCAGAGAGCATGAGCCTGGGGAGGAAGGGCCTGTCCCTGTAGTCCAGACTGAACCCATACTCCCTCCAAACTTTTCATACAGGAGTCTGGGGTCCCAGCAGACAATGCTCAGCAGGGGTCCCCAGTGAGGGAGGGGCTGGCCCTGCAGAACATGGGGGGCTCCAGGCACCGCCAGCTCCTCCTCTCACACCCGCTAGCCTGCTGGGAGCCAGGCTGGGCTTGGAGACCGGTGGGAACCCAAAGGGCAAGGGGAACTGCACAAAGGCAGTCCTGTGGGGCCCCATGGGGGCCAGGACAGCAGCTTCCTTCCAGGGACACAGGGAAGAAGGAGGGCAGCCGACCAGCGAGCCACCCAGCCAGGGCTCCCACCACCCCTGCTCTGTGCCTGCCCTTCTGCCCTCACCTGGGGGCCAAACTGCAGCTACCAGGGTCCCAGTCAGCTCCCAGGAACACCGTCCCCCACTCTGGGGGCAGCTCCAGCTGATGCAAGGCCCCCTAAGTCTTTTCCTCAAGGACAGTGAGACCATTACAGAAATTAAGGGTGTGCGAGGACAAGAGTACCCCTTCGCAACACTGTGTCCCCACCCTTTCATCCTGACTCCAACTCAGCAATCACAGGTGACAGCTTAAATCTCCGGTAAAAGTGTAGACTCAGAACCAGGCTGCTTGGGTTTGAATCTAAGCTCTGCCCTCTAGAAAGCTGTGTGACCTTGAGCAGGCTACTTCACTTCTCTGGGCCTCCATCTGCTCATCTGTAGAATGAACCGAGAGCAGCGCCCACCCCTCCGGTTACATGTGGGGATAAAACAAGCACATCAAGCTTACATAGAACAGCGCTGGGCCCGCCGTAAGCATTCACTACCAGCAGCCATTACCCTAATGGTGTAATAGAACTCAATCCAAGCATGACCTGGTCACTCCATTAGCCTCTCTCAACTCTGGTGTCCCCACCTTTAAATGGAGACCGCCCTACTTCCTCACTGTCAGGAGGTCCAAAGTAGATCAACATGGCTGTGCGTCGAGCTTCGAACACTACCTAGTGCTACACATACGTGGAAGGAGTGAATATAATGCACTCGCTAATAACTATGAGGTAATATAAACATAATACTGCAGGGTAACACGATACAGTGTAACGTAATACTCTGCATTAAAAACTGAATTGAGAGAGAGACAAGACCGATGGAGAAGGAGGAGGAGAGGCCGAGAAAGGCCGAGCGAGACAGGGACGGCGAGGGAGGGCCGAACTTCCAGAGCAGGGAATCAATGCCATACTGTAATTTAAAAAGCAATATACAGTAAATATCAGCCGGCGCCACCAAGCAGCTGCATCACGGGGGGCCCGTCCGAGATAACTCACACCCCAAGAGGAGCCAGCCACCAGCCCCCCCGCTGGCCTCCCCATAACTCATAACCCACAGCTCTCTTCCTGCCCAGATTTATCCTGCAGCCGCGGTACCCACAGCACCTCCCAATTATGTGCCATATTTACGTGGCCGGTGATTTATGAACAGGCTGATCACAGAGCCCTAGAAATGAGTTCAGGGTCTGGACTTGTCCCCCGAGGAGGGGAACTGGACTGGGGCTTTGCACCTGGGGTGGCTGGGAGGCCAAGTTCCTGCCGGACCCCATCCCCAGCTCCCCTCCTATGGACCGTGCCCTATACTGCTCTCCATGGCCTCCTGGTCTCCTGTCCCCTCCCCGAGGTCACACACCCACCCCTTTCATCACCCTATGTCTCCCCTTAGACACTTACCCCTAATCCATTCCTGCACCCCACTCCCCCAGAGTTCCTGAAACCCCACCCACAAGTGCTCCCTCCACGTCTGGTTTCTCTCCACCCCAGGTCTGAGGTCGTCAGTCCCTCTTCCGTGTCCTGGCTCAAGACCCACATTCTTACCCAAGGATGCTCTCCCAGCTCCTGCAACCAACAGATCCAGAAGGTCCTTCTTCCCGCCACCAGCACCAGCCCTGGGGAGTGATGGGCGGGGGTAGGGATCATGCCAGGGGCATGTCTTTCTGGCCTTCTGTCCACCAGGCTGGATCAGATGCTCCTTCATCACAAGAGGGTCCCCATCCAGGTCCCACAACCCTTTTAGAGCCCCTAGCCCAGTCCCACCCCACCCCACCCAGGACATTCTGAATGGCATCAAAAGGATCCAAATCAGCATGCCCTGTGGCCCTGCCACCAACTCCCATGCCCTAGGTACTGTGTGCATGGACACAGCCTGCTCCCCCAGGCCTGCGTGTACACCCCACCTAGACACGCAGACCTGGGGGCTGAGTTGCTCACCAATCTGACTCAATATGAATAAGGCCCGGGTGAACCCATCACCACCTTCACACAAACCCTCCTCCCTGAAACCCCCCCACACCCCCACCCCTTGGCTCAACACTGTGTGAGCATAAGGGATAATAAAAAACCCAGCTGGACCAGGAACCACTTAGTAACCTCTGTGCCTCAGTTTCCCCCCATGTACAATAGACGTAACAATAGTGTCCGTCTGTCCTGCCTGCCTGGTAGCATGTTAGAGGGGCAGATGAGAGCAGGTAGAGAGCTCTGCGAAATCCCCGGAGTTGCTGTGCAAGATTTAAGGGGGCTGTTTGAAAGGAGTGTCCGTGAAGCCGGTCCACAGTGGTTCCTCTCCACGCTTAGGAAAATACCACGGCTCTGGCCCCTATGAATGATGACAGCTCACACTTACACGGCGTTCGCCAGAGCTGGGCACTGCTCCAAGCACTTGACACACAGTAATGCATTTACTTCTCCTAACAACCCTGTGCCGTGGGTCCGATGATTACCCCCATTTTGCAGATGAGAAAAGAGAGGCCCAGAGCAACCTACCCACATTCACAAACCAGGACAACCGAACACAGTGTCAGCACTAGGAATGGGGCCCCGTGCGCCCCTGCTCCCTATGGAAGAGGGTGCTGCATCCGAGCATGTGAGTCCTGGGCATGGCGCCCTGTTTACCTACTCCGTCCTCCTCTTGGACATAAACGTCCGAAGGACAAGAAGTGGGCCCTCCCTCCTCAGACGGAGGCTTCTCAAACACAGGAACCTGCCTCGCCCATGTATAACCTCCGTGCGCTTCCCCTGCCAGACATTCCACGCCCAGACCCACGCCCATCTGAGGCCTGGGGAACCCTCTTTCCCCTGAGCAATGGCCCTCATTTGTCATGTGCTTAGAAGCTGTGACTTTGAACAGAGGCTCTAGGATTTAGGTCTATTCCAGGGTCTCCCCTCGGTTCCCCTTCTCCCCAGTCCGGCCCCTGTGACGCAAGTAACCAGGCCTGGGGGAAGAATAAAGGGTTCCTTTAGGGCCAGCTGTCCCTAAACTGGGACCACAAGCCCCAAATCTCCCCCAAATCTCTTCACCCCTCAGTTTCTGTTTGGGTGAGACTGTAAGGTGTCGGCTTATTAGGGGGTGGGGGAGAGGTTTAGAAAAGCCGCTGGAGAGTGCCTTTCTCAAGCGGACTCTATCACCACCACCAACACCAGCTTTACCAGTGGCTAATCATGTGTGACCTCCAGCTGAGTCCTGAGCGCACACACGTGCACACATGTGCACCGGAAATGCAGGTGAGGGAGGGCACCAGAAACAAGCCAGCGCAGGAAGCCTTACCACCCCACCTCCACCACGTCCTGGAGTCCACAGGCAGGGCCGGGAAAAGCACAGGAGAATAAATCAAGTGATCGATGAGACGGAGGGCTGTGGGTTCGCATGGACTGGGCTGGAGAGATGATCCATCTTTGCAGCATCTGGCCTGCTGGCGGCACACAGTAGGCGTTCAGTAACTGCTTGTTGAATTACTAGTAAACTGATCGGTGAGGACTGTGAAAGGGATGGATGAAGGAGCATGGGCTTGCTCACCAAATCCTGAATATCAGGCGCTCCTGACCTTAAAGCTTGAAGGGGTGGAGAGGACATTTAGAATGAGTTAAAGGAGGCCTCACTCCCACAGCAGGCGGCAAAGGATAGAACTTGGGGCTTCGGGAGGCAGGGAAGGCTGAGACCATGAAAATGCTGTGAGTTGAGGCACATCCATGATGAGCACACCTTGCTCCTTAGCAAGCATTTTGAGAAATGGCCCTGAGAGGGCTTTCTCAGCCCTGCGGGACAGAGGTGGTCCTCGACCCTGTGGGGACAGAGATGTTCTCACCCCGTGGGGACACAGATATCCTTGACCCTGTAGGGGCACAGATGTCCTCGCCCTGTGGGGACAGAGATGGTCCAGTGCTCTTCTCACTCTTCCTCGGTGGAACCAGGCAGAACTGGGGCTGGAACACCCCTGGGGCTGACCGAGGGTGGCGCTTCGCGATTGCTAGAGGTTTGATGCATTCAAAGCCCCTGAGAGCAGCGAGGCAGGAAGGAACGGTCACCACAGCCACAGGCGTGCACACGGGTCCCGACAGCGGACAGAGGGCGGGTGCCGCTCCATCTCACTGTGTGGCTCGGGCCCGTTTCCCATCTTCCGCACAGGGACACACAGACCCTGCCTGCTGCCCGGCGAATGACTGTGCTATGGCACCAGCTGCTGTGATGGGGACCCTCTGGGCGGGTCAGAAGTCTGGGTTCTCCTGGCTCTGCTACCTACATGGCCTTTCTTCACCTGAGCTGGTTCCTCATCCAGACAGGGAAGAGGCCAGAGCTGTGCCCTCTGAGCTCAGAGCCGCAGGGACCAAAGGAGAGCATACACAGGAACGCTCTGTAAGGCGCTCAGTGCTCTGCAACGGCATGGCGACTGCGCACTCTTTTTGAGCATGAAGCCGAGGAAGTGTACAGGACAGAGTGTGCTAGTTGTGTCTATACACGTGAAAGCATATGTATGGTATGTGAAGATGTGTGTATGCGAGTCTGAAAGTGTGAGTGCATGTGCAAGTGTATGTATGTATGTGCATCACATGCAGGTATTTATGCACGTGCATATGTGTGTTTGTGGATGTAAGTATAGGGGTGTGCATATGTGCATACCTTGTTGTGCATGCCTTGTAAGCATGTATGTGTAAGTATGTATATAATGTGATGCCACGTGGCGTGTATGTGTCCATGTATGTTATAGTGTGTACTTGTGCATACGTGTGTACACATGTTTGACTGTGTGATTGTGTAGGAGTGTGTGTATGTACACACACATGTGTTGGAGTGGAGGAGGAAGGAAACACCCCCCTTTGCACTGCAGCCCTGGGATCCTAGTCATTCAAAACTGAACCTAGTACAGGGGTTTGTTACGGGGTCTGGGGAAGGCTAAGGGCACTCAGAGCATCAAGCAGAGGGAAACTCAGGCCAGCGCCTGCTGTCTGGGAGGAGAGCACGATGAGGAGATGGACAAGTCACTTCCAGGGCCTGGATGGCTCAGCAGATGTATCTCTACTCAGGCTGGTGCATGGACTTCTGAATCAAAGGACCAGACACCACACAGGAAGGGACTTGAGAGAGCACTCAGACCCTGTGTAGAGGTGAGGACAGCAAGGGGGGGTGGCTGGCCCACGTCACCCAGCACGTTCCCGCACAGCTGGAAGGAGAACTCATTCCGGGTTCCCCAGCTCCCCAGCTCCCCAGCGAGCCCTCAGGACCAGCCCCAGTGCCTGGTGTGTACAAGTCCCTCTAGCTTTTACCTCCGTGACCCAAGTACCCGCACTCCCTCCTCTGCCTCTGGGGGACCTGCCTGGGTATTATTATAGTGGCTTCATTAAGGGGAACATTGAGTCAAGAGATGAACTTTGCCCACCCAGGAATCTTCAATATCTGTGATGACAGGACCTCATTGCACAGCCCATATCGGCCATTTGCAGGGGTTTCCAGGAGCTCAGAAAATCGTGCATGCCATCTCCCTGGGCCCCAGCTCTCTCGGCACTCAGATCCAAGCCAGAACCTGAGCCTAGCTCACGCCCCAAGCTCCTCCAAGTCCTGCGGGCTGAGTGACCATGCCACTCATTTTGGGGGCCAGAGGGAGTCATGTAAGAGTAAGGTCCAACTTACTCTGAAGTAGGCACTTGCACAGACACCCCAGTTTAGCTGGGGACCACAGTACACCCCCCTTGCCAGCTTATTCAGCTAAAGCAGGGAACAGCTCAGGGAGGGTAGCTGGGAAGGAGAGGCCAGCTTTGCAGAAGAGGAACAGGAAGGAGTCCTGGGGAAGGGGAAATGGGGGGACCAACAGACTTAGCGTCGCCCTGAAGTGTATTAGAGGCCTGGGTTACGGTGCGACGAGGACTGCTCCTGTGGCCTAGACTGAAGTGGGGTAGAGGAAGGGCTGTGTGGAGGGGAGGCGGCCCGGGTGGGAAATGCAGAGGGGAGAGCGAATGAGAGACTCGGCACTCTGCTTCTCGTGTTGTGTCTGGGCAGACTGACTGTGGCTTAGCTGCCGCCCGTGGGTGAGTTAATGTAGGACATGCCAATAATAAATGCACTGAACTCTGAGGAGCCCAGCTGGGGGATTCTGCAGTCTCTCATGTTTCAGGGCTGTCCCGCTGGTGCAGGACTGCCGCCAGGAGACCCAGGCTCTCCCGCAGACAACCCCAAGCAGGCCGAGACATTGCAAGAGCCCATTTTATTGCTTAATCCAGCTTGAAACACCTCCATCTTGCCTCGATAGTGCCAGTCTGCCCCTCAGGTTGGTCTGCACCCCAGTAGCCTTGGCCCTAGAGGGTATCTGAGAGAGCGGGCCCAGATCCATTTAAGTCAAAGGCTCCCGGTGTTCCGTTGCTTGTAAGCAAGGCCACACACAGCCTTGTGTCTCCTCTGCAGGACCCTCCTCCCTCTACACAACCTATAGCTACAAGGCCAGAAAACCACCCAGGAAAGAACACAGGCCAATAGGTCTCGACAGGTGTAGACAGGGGCACTGCCTGAACCGGCTGGCTGCACTTGGACTCCATCGTTAAACCAGCCGATGACCCAGCACATAGCTGTCTCAGGTCTGGCCTCTCACCTCTTTTCCTTTGGTCCTAGCCTCCTGTTCTGGGGCCGTGCATCCAACCTGCCCCCCATTGTGATAAAATCGAGATGCCTGCTTGAAGGTCTGGGTTTTGCATCACTAGCCTCCTCCAGGCAATGCCAGTGCTGCTGGGCCATGGACCACACTCGGGGTAGTGACATGCGGAAGTGAATTTGTCCTCCTCACCATTTCCCATGGATTCTCCCTGACTTGTTCGTCCACCTTCCTTTCTAATCCTAATATGTTAAAGCATACATTCTCAATGGGGGCAACAGCGCCCCCCAGGGGCAAACATGTGTTCTTGGCAAGGCCGGGAAAGCATCTTACTCTTGTACATAAAGCACAGATACACATACACACATCAACAGAGCTACAGTATACCTGTGGTGTTTAAATTTTATGGGGGCTGCAATTAGGGGGAAAAGTGTCTAAAAAGACTCGTTGGAGGGAGCAACAGTGAAAAAAAAGGTCAAGAAACCATGGCTTAAAGAAAATGCCCTCTGCCCGCTCTGGTACCAAATTTTCAATGATGGGCGTCTGATTATAAAAGAAATGTAATATGTGCCAGCGTGTCCTTTCTAGTTGTCTGCTACCAATCCTGCCCAACGGTCTGGACCATCCCTGTTCCACAAGGCACAGGCCTTGGGGGTCACAAACACAGGGTGGGGCAAACGTGGGTTTACAGTTATACACAAAACACAGTTTTAGCCCTGACCAGGTAGCTCAGTTGGTTAGAGCATCATCCCTATATGCCAAAACACAGTTTAATCTTGTCTTACTATTTGCTAATTCTTGTATTACTCCCCCCCCCCCCCCCCAAAGACTGTGAGCCCACCTGTGCCCTGGCTGCTGAAAGGCTTGCTCAATGAGTGAAGCCCATTCACACAGGCTGCCTGCCCTCACAGCAACCTTGGCATGCGAGCACTGGCGTCCTGATTCATCGGGAAGAAAACCAGGCCTCAGCGGAGTAAAGCGATTTGCCTCCCGCCCAAGTCACACGTGTGGGTCGGCGGAGGTGGGTCCCCCGACCCGCAGTCCAGTCCAGGGCTCGCCCCACTGTCCCATCTTCTGTGCTGTCCGTGGGGATGGTGCTGACTGTTTGATGGGAGCTTTTAAACAGGTGGGCATGAGTGGGCAGGCAGCTGAGATGCTGGGCTCTGTGATGGAGGCTCAGAGTTGCCTCCTCAGCCAGGCCAGGAGGCCAGCAGGTTAGAGGAGCCTGTCCCAGCTGCCCACTGGTCCTCACTGTGGGGGAGAGGCAGGGTGGAGGAGTTAAGGAGCTTTGAATTCAGACGACATGAGAGTAGAGTGAACCTTGGCTTTCTCATTGGTAAAATGAAGGTAATAACAGTGGCAATTTCACAAGACTGTGACATAATAATGTAAAGCTCTTAGATTTGTGCCAGGCACATAATAGCAATCAAGAAATTGTTTATTTGAAGGAGCTGGTCCAAATAGCCTAAGACATTTCTTGGAATATCCATTCTATTTGTTCAGTATTCCACCCCTAAAACTTCCCAAATTCTCAGTGACATCTGAGAATGTAAAAGAAAACAAAATCTGCCCTGGCTGGGTGGCTCAGTTGGTGAGAGCATCATCCCATGCAACAAAAAGGTTGTGGGTTTGATCCCCAGTTGGGGCGCATATAGGAGGCCACTGATAAATGTTTCTCTCTCTCTCCCCCCCCCTTCCTCTCTCTCTAAAAATCAATAAAAACATATCCTTGGGTGAGGATTAAAGAAAAAAGAAAACAAAATCTGCCTTCTATGGACTTTAACTCTTTCTGAAATCCTCACCTCCTCCAAGAAGTCCTCCTGATTGCTCTCACCCCAAGCAGTCTAGACATGGCTACTCTCCCTGGTCCCTATCTCCAGATCTGACTGCCTACTTTCTGAAAATACCTTTTCTTAAGCCCCCCCCCCCCCATTATGGTTAGACATCCCTCTCCACCCCAGTTCCAGTTGGTTTATTTGTCAGACCCTGCTAAGTACATGTCTAGGTGTGAGCCCCTCTCCCTGACTGGCTGTGCCCCACAACTCCACAGAGGGGACCCAGGTCCAACCACAGGCCCTGCACAGACCCGGCCTAGACCTGAGAGCACCCTGTGAGGCCACTCTTGGTGCAGGAAGAGGCAGAATCAGAGAGGAGGAGGTCGAGGCTGGATTCTGGGGGGCATTTCACACTCAAGCTTCAGATGGAAAAGGGTGACAGATGACACTTGTAAAGCACAGGGCCGGAGCATACTGAGCAAATGTGCAGGAGGCTGTAAAATCCCGGAGCAAACAAGAGAGAGGCGAGGAAGCAGGTGCCACGGCCCCAGAGGTGAAATTTGCTTCTGAAATATCAATTCCAGAAGTTTTCCGGAGGGCTTCCCGGAGCCTTTTAATGACCAGCTTACGTGTGATGGCATCAAACCCTCCTGGCAGCTCTGAGAATAGAGGATGCTGGGGCACTGTCCTCCGAGCCTCTGAGGGCCCCTCCCTCTCTCCCAGCCCCCCCCCCCCCCAACCCAACACGCCTCCAGATCTGAACAGGGGCTCGGGGAGCGCCGGACAAACACGGGGCCACAACACATCTGCCAGGAACACGCTGTTCTTTCCTTTCACAGATGAAAACACAGACGCGCCAAGGGTCAACAAAGATGTGGCAGAGCCAGAATTTGAACCCAGGCCCTCCGATTGAGGTCCCACTCCACCGTCTCACAGCTCTATCCCTTCATTTACTTTAGACCCTAAAACCACAACCATGCCCAAAGAAAAACCATAAAACTCCCACATGGCTGTTGCTTTCATCCAGGGCCCGATTCCACCTGGCTGTCTCGGGTTGTTTTTTTGTTCTGTCTCTGCTTTCAGGCTAGCAGCCTCCCTGATCAGAATGGGGATGCCCTGGATGCCAGTAACTGCTCATCTCTGCGTAGGACAGGGCACTTTCCGAAGGAGAGCAGACCCTGCTCCACCCCCACGCGCAGGAGACACTTGGCAAGCCTGGCGCTGGGTCTGAGCCCCATCCCTCATTTCACTTCAGAGCTGCAGCCCCGACAAGAAAGGTGATTCCTGCTGTAGCCACACCAGGGACTGGGTGGCCCAAGGCTGCCTGGTTCTCCCAGTGGCCCCACCTACCTCGTCTGCATTTCTCTCCCATCCACCCTCCTTCACCCTTCCGTGCAGCGTTCTGGAAGCTGTCTGCCCACACCGCCCAACCACATGCCCACCTTCAGATTTCTGGGTCTGGGAAAGGAACCGGAACCTCGGAGAAGCCAGGAGCCGAGCCCCAGCGCCCGTGGACGGCACCCAGTCCAGCAGCACCTCCCCGAGAAGCACTGCCAAGAGGCTGAAACGGAAATGCCAAGTTTGCTCTTTGTATTCCCCAGGGCGAGGGCAGGAAGATAAGTAATTACATTCCTGGGCAGGAATTAGACCAGAAACTCTAAATGAGGGCTGGGCAGGGGCCTGAGCAGAAGCATGTGAGGAGGCTTAGGAGAGAGGAACTCAGCACTCAGGCCAGACTCAGAGGGAAAGATGACATTCCAGCATCGCGGATGGCCCAGAGCTGCCTGGTCCCCAGCAGCTGCCTGCCGGCTCCAAGTGCAGGCCCTCCCTGCGCAACCCTGGCCCCCTTCAGCCTCCCCAGGAGCTGGCCCGTCCGATTTGCTTGGTTGTATAAGCTCCACGCAGAGGGCAGCAACCCGCCTAGGGCACAAGCCCAAGAAGCGGGTTCTTAGCTTCCAGTATCCCCACAATCCCCGCCTCAGCCTCCCCACCGTGAGTTCCAAACCAGCCCCAGCCACATGCAACAGCCCGCTTAGACCCTCCGCCAGGTCCCTGGGAACTTCACAGCCCAGGGACTGGCATGGACACCCCCCTGGCAGCTCCCTAGCTTTGCTCCTCCCCAACTGTGGGGAGCCGATTTCCTGAAGCCACCCCTCCCCCCATCCCGCAAGGCCAATCAGCCCCTTGCAGCCTCAGAGCCCCCCCCCCCCACCCCCAACACACACACACACACACACACACACACGCACACAAACACACACACACACACATGCACACACTGGGGCAGGGCAGAGGGTCAGCCTCTACAGCCTTGCCCGCAACTCCAGCTCAGAGCGCCAGCTCCCAGCAGCTCCCTCTCCCCGCAGGTGTCTGCCTGCCGGTCTGGGGATGTCTCCCCTCCCTGTGCATTTGGTGTTGGCTGGCTCGGTTGCTGCTGCCTTTGCTCAGGCTCCCTGCTCTTTCTCTCTCGGGCTCTGGCTTCCAGGGGCTCTGTCTCTCTCGAACTCACTGCCTATGTCCTTTGTGCTGGAGTGACAGGGAGACGGGCAAGACACCTCCCTGTCGCTGCCTGGGGTCTGTGCAGAGCCAGGCACTGCTGGTTTCTGAGCTCTCCGTCAGCTCCCTCCTCCCTGCCCAGGCTAACCTCAGAACCAGGGCAGGGCTGGGTGGGAGTCGGACCTACCAACCAGGCGCTGCTGATGCCAGTTTCCATATTGCTTCATCATGCCATCCCCATGCCCCAAGCTCTATACACACATTCCCCCTGACCTCCCTGCTTCTGCCTGAGACCAGGATAGGGTCCCTGAGTCTGCCCGGCCTGTCTCCCCAAACTGCAAGGATGCCTTCCTCCCCTCCAGGAGCCCTGAATCTGCCCCTACCCTACACTGGGCTCTACCCGACTCGTTCAGCCCACAGGGCACAGGGAGCCCAGGCTGGACCCAGCCCGCAACAATAGCTCTGGCCAGGCCTCGCTTGTGGAGAGATGCAACAGAGTGGTCTGGCGGCAAAGTTCTGCTGTTTCCATGTTTCCATCTGTCTGGGCTCCTGTCTCTCCCTCCTGCCCTCCGGCCTCACAGGGACCGCTCCCCCTGCTCCTCGCCAGTTTCACCCCCACAAGGGAAAACCAGAAAGACAAGGAAACCTCCCGAGATAAGGACGGCGAAAAAAGAGGAGTGTGTCCGCACCAGTGTCCCTGCGAGGGAGTCCTCAAGTGAAAAAGAAACGGATGCAAAGTTCCGGGTCCCCAAGTGCGTTCGGCCCCGCGCCGAGCTCCCACAGACACCCGATCGCGGAGACACGGCGGCAGCGAGCACTCACCTGGGCGAGGCAGCATCTACCCCCGGGTGGGAGGCACCGAGGCCGGCTCCGCGGGGCGGCCGGGCTCCCCCGCTCGGCCACGCATCCTTCCCCGCCCGAGGCTGGAGCTGAGCCCTGGGCTCCGGAGAACGCAGGCAGATGGTGGCCTCGGACGTCCACGCGGGAGAGCCCTGAGCGGCTTATTCAGTTATATCCATGGCATCTCGCAAGAAGGGAGGAAAAAGCACAACTTGTCCTCTTCTCTTCCAGTTAAAAAAAAAAAAAGCAAAAAAATATAATCCCTCCCTAGGAAGTCGCCTTGGCTGGTAGGATTTTCCAGATCAAAGAGCCGCGGGCATTTCTGGGCACCCCGGGCATCTTGGAATGTGGGGTGTCTTCAAGTTCAGAGGAGCCAACCGGGCTGTGTGTGTGTGTGTGTGTATGTGAGAGAGAGAGAGAGAGAGAGAGAGAGAGCCAGGCACTCACACCCACACGCACACACAAACACACTTCCCCGCACTCCCCGCGTGCATACTGCCCCCCGCATGCGCGCGCACTCGCGCTCTTGATCACACACACACACACACACACTCACACACACTCACTCACAGCGATCACACGCGCAGATCCAGGAGGGCACCGGCGGGCTGCGGAGGCTGCGCGGGGCCAGTGGTGAAGGAAGCCGAGCGGCCGTGCGCACGGTCCCCGCGGAGCTCTCGGGGTGGCCGCCCCCAGTGGCGGACCACGGAGCTGCAGGGCCAGGGAACCAGCCCCCTTCAGCGCGGACCACTGCTGCCTCCGAAACCGGAGCGATCGCGGGCCCGCGGAGGTGGCGTGCTGCGGGCAGAGAGGCAGCGGACTGACCACCAGGACTGCACGGAGGGGCAGGGGTGCGCCAGGCCGGGGTCGGGAGTGGGGGGCGGCCGGGCCGGGAGCCCTGGGAGCCGGGAGGCCGGGCTCAGAGGCCCAGCGGCGCGGGCAGTCCCTGCGCCAGGCAAGCGGGCTGCCCTGGCTGTGCCGATGCAGCCGGCGCTGGTGCTGCCGCCTCACGTGCGGAGCGCGCAGTGCAGCCTTCAGCCCGCCGCCTGCCGGAGGAAAATTCTCCCCGTGGCTTGGGCTGGGGGTGGGGGCTGGGAGCCTGGACCCAGCTCTGATTCCCACATCCTAGGACAGACCTATGACATATGAGAGCCTGAAGTATGCACTCGCGCGCGCACACACACAAACACATACACACACACACACACACACACACATTAAGACTTCACTGGAATACGTGAGGTGTGCACTGGTGCCAACTGTTTGCACATCCTTACAACTCTCACCTTGTTTGATCCTCCCAGGAGCCCTCATTCGACGTCTGAGGGAACTGAGGTCCAGGACAGTAGAGACTTGTTCAAGGCGCGTGGCAGGTAGTTGGGTCCCTACTCCAAGCTGAGTGTAGACCTCGCATCTGAAGGGATGGGTCTGGCCAGAACCTCACCTTCCTTTGGTCATTCTCTGCCACTAGGATCAGCAGCAGCTGGTTCCTGGGGACAGGACTCTGCCTTCCTGAGCGTCCCAAGCGGTAAGTATACCCTTCCCTCAGAAGGATCAGAAATGTCGAGACTCCTCTGGTTCTCCAGCTGGTAAATCCAGGGCAGAGAGAATGTCATCTCTTCTCCCCTAGTGTCCGACACCGCCCATGCACCCATCCCAGATACCCACAGGGAGGCACATGAGGCCTGTGGCTATGTCTCTGCAGCCCAGGATCAGCTGGAGAAATCTGTAACATAAGCCCCTGCCTCCTGTCTGTGCACATGGCGGATGGTGTGTGTGTGTGTGTGTGTGTGTGTGTATCTGCAGCAGCCCAGGCGCCTAGACCCCATGTGCTGGGCAGCCTCCCCATATGCACCAGGGAGACCTCCTGGTCAGCATCCTGCAGACCCTGAAAGACAGGCCCTTCCCCGCAGGGATTCTGGAAAGCCTGGGGGAGAAAGGACATGGCCAAGATGAAACTCAAGGCATGGTAGAGGGGGCGGCACAAGAAAACAGGCAGAAACCAGGTGCACAGAGACCCAGGAAGGGAAAAGAAATGAGAAGGGGAGGAAGGAGGAAAGAGGAGGAGAATAGTAGGAAGGTGGGTAGAAGCAGGAGGATGTGAGGGAAGAGGAAGGGGTAGGGATGGAGATCGGGATCAGCATGGAGATGCTTTCTTTATTGCCTGCCAGAGGTGGGGGCTACCAGGGAGGGGTAGGAGGAGCTATCGCCCAGGCTCCAGGCTCTGACTTTCCCAAAGGGTCAGGGCAGCAGGCTAGGTTATCTCCTCACCCTACAGTCACCCAAGAGAGGATCAGAATCTGGCGGCAGGGACAGGAGGAGGCTGGCAACAGGGCAGAGAGGGCCTGCTCTCTGAAACCAGCAAAGCTCTGGGATGGTGTGGAGGAGGGGCCAGGGCCCCCAGGGATGCTGGAGGGATGGCCCAACCTCTGCTCCAAAGTGAACTCCCTTCCCCATCAGAGTTTTCCCAGCTCAGAGAAGGGGATGGATATTCCACGAAGAGCTAGGACCTGGATCATTTCTTGCACTTTGGTTAATTCTGACAACTGGTTTCTTTTTCTAATTACGTTGGCCTCAGCCTGAACTGAGCACTGTATTCGCAGTCAGATGACCTGGGTGCGCACCATGGCTTTGTACTAGTGGCAATGTGACAAGTCCCTTTCCCTCACAGCGGTTAGACTGTGTACTCCCTAAGGGCCTTCCCAGCTCTAGGAACCTCTGAGCGCCCTCAGCAGACAGAACAGAGTGGGAACCCAGATGCACCTTGGAAGGCCAAGAGAAAGCCATTCACCATGGAAAACCCCAGAAGGTGACCCACACTTGGAAAATGAAAAGGTGAACAATGGCAGGTCTGTTGGGTCCTTGAGCAAGTCAGAAAGGCAGGGTAGGGGCACTGCTGTGGGAGCTACCTGGCTGCTTTTCCTGGTCACTGACCACAGAGGTCAGCCAGGGCTTCCCAAAGGGGTCAATTAATCTGTGGGAGATAAAGGATGGGGGGGGGAGAACGCGCCTATAAACAAGCCATTTCTAATGATGGGCAGCTGGAATCTTCTACACTCACGTTTTCACTCTTCTAAACAACCCTGCGATGAACATCTGTGTACCTAAGTCTTTGCCCACATTCTTGGGCTAGAGTCCCTGAAATAGAATCACTGGGCCAAAGGCTAGGGCCCTTGAGAGGCTACTGCACACACTGCTTTGTTTCAGCTTCAGAGCCAAGGCCCTGAGGTGCAGGGCAGATAAATGACTTCCCAGAGCGCTCCGCAGGTGTGAAGGATGCTTCTCACACCCTTTCCTGGCTCTGCACCCAGTGCTTCATGCTGCACGTCATGGCCGCACCCGCGCCTATAACTCCAGTGCTCCGATGTGAAGAAGGCTTATGCTCCCCCTGCCTCCAATTATAATTCATCTTCCCCTGCCCTCCTGGGCATTCGTGGGCACTCCATACCCACTGTTCAATGAGATGACAGATTGATAAGAAGCGCTCTCAGGAGGGGCAGAAGGTAGAAAGGCATTTGGCCTGAGAAAGAGAAGGTCAAGGTAGTCTGGGCCTTCATAACCAATAGAAGGACTATCCCTGTGCAAAGGACTATGGGAGCCTCTCTCTTCTCTGTATCCACTGAGTGTGAAAAAGAGGGTGTAAAGGAGAGAGGGGAGAGATTCAGGTTAGATAATAAGACAGAGCCAGGTGCTTGAGGCTATGGAATCCAGTGGGATCTGTAATCCCAGAAATGTACTAGAAGCTTCGCCAGAGTCTCCCATGGCCCCTCAGGCCTGGAGAGTGACTTTGTGGCCAGCTAAATAACAGAGATCCTGCTGCACAGTCTCAGAAGGCCTGGGAGCTCACTCCACTGAGTCTACTGCATGGACCGGAAGCTGGGAGCCACTCCTAAAGCTTTAGCTCCCCATTAACTCCCCTTCCCCCGGGACCCACAGCCAGCCTACATCCCAGTGTATCCCACGCTCCTGGAACTTGGTGGATACATCGTCAGGAGCTGAGGCCCAGCCCTGGAGTGCATGTTCTGGAGATGCAGGTTGAGTGTCTTAATCCTGCAGTGCCCTCTACCCTCCTCACTTCCCCAAATCAGGAGTAAGAGGCAAGCAAAATAGAGTCTTATTAGTATGCATATACATTCCCAGATTCCTTAACAGAGTGACTAACACCACCTACAGTCATTAGCTCCAGTTTGTTTTCTAAATCCAGTTTATGTTTCATTCTCAAGACTTCTGTTTACCTCTCCCCCTCCCCCAAGCCCCATGGGCTCCCTTCACAACCCCACCCTCTTGCCCCTAAACCAAGTCTGGGGTTGGGTTCCTGATGCACCAAAGGGTCAGACCATCCTGGGAGATGTGTTCAATGAGCGGAAACTCTTCACTGAGCCCACCACCTAGCTGTTGGGGTGAACACAGGGAGGAGGAAGACAGTCTATTCCTGGAGGGAGGACATTAACCAACCCTGGCACAGTGCCTCGCGCTTTATAAGAGCATCCCCAAACGCTGCCTCGCTCGTTTGTCACAACCATCACACGAAATGGATCATTATCCCCATTTTACAAAGACACTAAGTCTTAGACAGGTAACGCGACGGCTCCAAGAGTTTGGAGCTCTTGATGGATGGCACTGGATTTCAAACAAACTCTGACTCCTCATCCGAGGCTCCTTCCTGGGTGTAAGGCAGCCTCTCCAGTACTAGCCTCGGTGCCACTGGGTGGCGAATGACCTGGTGCCGCCTGAAGGGCAGTAGATAGTTGGTGAAGGCTGTGCAGCCCAAGAGAAGCACCTGGAATTGTGGGTGGTGTGGTAGACGGAGCACCAGAGGGAAGATAGAGGTCTGGACCCTGTTTCTTTAGTGCGACCCGGGGCACCTCTTCCTCTCGCTGGGCCTCAACTTCTCCATCTCTAAAATGGGAAAGCTGGGGCTAAAGGGTTTCTAGTATCCAATGAAGAACAGCCAGGAAAACAGCCATCCAGAGAGGGACTTGAGACAATAGATGCCACTGACCTCCCTGGCTCTTGCCTCCTGCCAGGAAACCCCCAAATCTTCAGGGTGCCATTGAAGCAGAAACACTGTGGGCTGTGACAAGTGCCAGGAGAATCTGGAAGGATCACAGCTCTTAGCTACTTCCCTCACCCCCCACACTCACCACAGCCCTCCTAGGGTTTCCCCAGACCGCCCCACCCTCCCAGTCTCCTCTCTTGCCATCGAGCACATATCAGAGCCCTAGGCAGCACTCACAGTATGCCAGCCACTTTTCTCTGCCCTTGATAATGCTTATTTTATTTCATTTTCGTCCAAACCCCAAGAGGCAGGTACTGCTATTATCTTCATTTTGCAGATGTGGAAACCAAGGCACAGAGGCTGAGCACCTTGCTGGGTGAGGGAGTTGGCAGGTGGCAGAGCCACATCCCTAAGCCGGCACCCTGACTCCAGAGCCTGTGCTGGGTGTGAGTGGTTGGGAAGTAAATTGTTTAAGGGAAGTCACTTTCCTTCTCCAACATGGACAGGGCAGGTTCGCTAAGTGTTCACCCAACACTTAGACCCTTCCTTCAGGTCTCTCTGCCTTCTTTTATGTACTGTTTGGAACATATAGTCATACTGTGAGGCTTGTCTTATAATCCGGTCAGCTGTGGGAGCATGGCTGTCATCAAGTATGTTCCTGGCCCCAGCATCCTTCACCCACGAGATCTGCCGCAGCAGGAACTGACTGACTTCTAAATTCTTTCCATTCCTTAAGCAAGGCCTGGGCTTTTCTTTCAAAGGGACCTGGAGGGAGGAGCAGAGACCAAACCTCTTCCTGGTCCCAGGCAGGACAATAATTCGACTTCTTCTAATAAAACTACCTTTCTAAGTTTCATGCAAAAAGTATCCAGGAGGATTAAGGGAAATATCAGCTGTGGCCCATCCCACACTCTGGTAGTGCTGACCAGCTACACATTCAAATGATGCTAATAAGAGAATGAGGCAAAAATAAAGTGTCTGGGCGATTTCTGTGTTTCCAGAATAAAGAGATCAAGAGATCCAAGCAAGAAAACCAAACTATCAATAACAACAAATATCAAGGAGGTGTTGACATTTGCATGGCACTTGATAGAAGCATTTGGCGGGTAAACATGAGAGAAACTGGCTGTCCAGGTGCGATAACAGCACAGGCAAAGGCGAAGAGGCAGGACACCACCATGAGGGGGCGCCTTGGGGAGTTTTCTGGTGTGACCCAAGCAAGGGCAGAGAAGGCCTGGTGGTCAGGATCCTGGACTCTGCATACAGACTCTGGGTTTACGTTCAAGCCCCCACCTGTAAGGGAAGTTACTTTAGCTAGTTGCTGGGCCTCTTTCTGGCTCCCTTTCTTCACCAGTAAAGTGGGAATAATCATAGTCACAATGTCACAGGTGGATGAGAAGTTAAGTGGCGTGACTTTAGAATATTAGTGACACATAGTAAATTTCCAAGAACTGGTAGTTGTTGTTATTCATGTTGTTATTATTATTCAAGAGCACAGTGGGAAATAAAAGAGCAGGATAGGTTGACATTTCCTTGAACATGAAGGTAATGAATTTAAGTCTCTTTTATGCAGATAACTGGGCGACACTGAAGTGTTTTGAACAATGTAGGGGTTTGGTGGTTTGAACTGCTGGAAGAAGACCTGAATAAAAGAAAAGCATTTATAAATTTATTGAAATAACCCAGGTAGGAGAAGAAAGGGGTGAGATCAGAGACTACAGTGGTGACAATAGAAGGGGGATGTGAGGAGTAGAATGGATCCCTGAGGTAACTAGGTTGGGGTCTGAGAAGTGGGGGTTGTGGTTAGAACCCACTTCCTGTCATGGAGCCTCATCAACTGGAGGAATGGTTGGTGTCCCTGGGAGATAGATGCTACGAAGGTGGGAGAAAGTGGAAGGGCTGGGGGGATGGAGTGATCAGTTCCACATGGATGTCTGGAGTTTGAGAGCTTGGGGACACCCAGGTCTTCCTGTCTAGGGCATAATTCAGCAAATGGGTCTGGAAGAAAGAGTCTGAGACAGAATGGAGGTGGAAGGTCATGGGAGCGAAGGAGATCCCCAGGGGAGAAAGGTTGAGTTAGAAGGAGGTGGGTGTTGAGACCCACACTCATTCAGCCTTATGCATGCAGAGGCCGGCACGAGGCATTTTCCACATATTGCCTGTGCTCCTCCCTGTAAAGCAGAAATTGGTTAGCCCCATTTTATGGATAAGAAGACTGAGGCTCAACAAGATAAAGCAGTTTGTCCAAGGCCAGTCTGTTAGTTAGAGAGGCCAGCAAGGAGACAGAGAAGCAGCCCATGGAGGGTAGAATAACAGGCTACTATTGTGGAAATTAAGGAAGGGGAGCGAGCTTAGAGTTTTGCTTGGCAAAGTCCCCATGCCAGGTCTCATGTAGCAAATGTTATTTGTATGATACATGAAGGGTAGATGGAGAGACTCTTCTTCGTGGGAGGAGATTGCCCTCCACACTCCCCTGATTCCACCTGGCTGTTCCCATTACTGGAGTAATCAATATCTCAGCACAGCTGTAAGCAGGGGTGGTATTGAAAATATCTACAACTGGTATACCCATGTATAGCCCCTGTCACACCAAACATCATTCTGTATTTGTTATATAACCAGGCGATCCACCTCAGGGTCCTAGATCAGGCAGTGGCAAGGGGACATGTGGGGGGCTCAGGCAATGGTTTGGAAATATTGCTCTATTTTCATCATCAATATGGCTGAATGGTGCATTTCCAGCCTGCCTGTGACCCAACTTGAGCATACCCATGAGCTGTGACACCTTGGTCCACTGGCAAAGGATTGTGTTAAATAGTGCATCTGACCTGCAGAGGAGTAGGTCTTGGAGGGTGGGGACTGGTGAAGCAGAGCTATCGGGTTTGGCGATTCAGAGGTCGTTGGTGGCCTTTAAGGGAGCAATTTCTGCAGGGCTGCGGTGTGGACACCAGCTTGCTAGAGGCTGGGGCTGAGTGGGAGGTGAGGAAGTAGAGGCGGTAAGCGCACAATACTTTTTTGAGAAGTTTAGCTGTGAAAGGCGAGTGGAAGGTGGGATGGAAGCTCAGGAGAAAGCAGAGTGGAGGAAAGACGTTCTTGGGGGTGGAAGCACTTGGGTGGAAGCCAGCGTGAAGGAGCCAGTGCCGAGAAAGCAAGAAGAAATGGTCTGTGGTGGGGGGTGTGCAGTGAGGGTGCATGAGCCCCAGAAAGAGGCAGGTCCCTACTTCCACAGCAACCAGAGGAAATGAACAAAGGGGAAGGAGACAACAGATACTTTGAGTTGTAGGGAAGTGATCTGTGGCCTGCACATTGTAAGCTGAGTGGTAGAGAGAGAGGAAGTGGGATCTGAGGGGAGGGGAAGATTGAAGCAGCCCCTGGGGCATGAGACTGGCTGTTAGCCAGAGGATGAATATGGGTTTTTCAGACAGAAATGGGGCCCATTGTTCTTACTATGTTGTGGCGGATATTCAGGGAGGTCATGGGACTTGGTCCTGCAATTTTTCAACTGAGAACAACAGAAAGAACCAGCACGTGCATGCTCTCAGACTGGGGTAGTCAGGAGGGCATGGGGACAAATCAAGCAAGCAGCAAACTTTGGTTCCTTTTGAAAGGTGGATCTTGGGGAAATGAGTAAGCAGGCATGTCAGGCTAGACAGGGGTTATTGGATGGCAATCGGGGTGGGCTTACTCTGGCAGGGGTCTGGGTATAGATAGACAGTCAGAGAAGGAAGGATGAGAATTTGCAGCCAGAACAAAGGAGAATACAATTCCAGGTTTTGAGGCTCGTGCCAAATGTTGCCTGTTAACAAGAGACCCACACCTGCATACCTGCTCTTTCATAGGCCCCTGGGCCACCTGGAAACCTCATTTCCGGACTTCCTGGCCAGCTGGATTCTGCATAGGGTGTCCTGATGGGAAGCTCTCGCATGAGGTTAGAAGGTATGAAGGTGGAAGCTGTTTCTGCTTCTGGTAGCAGCATCAGCAGGGGTGTGGGCTCCTGGGTTTCTCCCAGGTTCACAGTGGCTGCACAGTGTCTGGCAGCACAGGATCCTGGGATCTGGGTTATGACGCTTTCTTCCCTTTTATCCTTTCAGCTCTCTGAGCAGCCATGGCTTCTTGAAGTTACTAACCTCTGAGTACTAGCACCTTCTCTTTTTTGCCTTTTAAAATCCGACCAACACCTTTGAGACACATTGCCTACATTCAATTCCCCTGTTTGAAATGCCTAGAGTGGTTTCTACTTTTCACCTGATGGACTGGGCATGTGACTGACTGACATGAGGAGGAGAGGAAGGCTGTGGGATGGGGAGTACTGAGGTCAAACAACTGAGAGACCAGCGAGGTGAATGGCTCACATAGGAATCCATGGTTCAGGCTAGAGAGAAACTGTTGCGCCCTCCTCCAGGGGAAGGACTCCATTGGGATATTGGGCTCTCCCACCCAACATTCCTTCCCAGCTTTCACGCAACCAGGTCTTTCTCCTTCCCTTCAACTCCCCAAGTTAACATCCTCCCTTGACCCCCTGAGGTTCCATTCCAGTGACGAATCACACTGTGATATGTTTGGCGTCCCCTCTTTCTGCTACTCCTTCCTGAGCTATGTCCCCTTCATAGTCCACCTTCCCCCCAAGTCCCCAGGAATAGATTTTGTCCCCTGGTTTTGAAAGTCTTACTCCTTCTTAAAAGAATTTCTTAACCTGGAGCCCCATGAGTGATTCTAAGAGGGGCTATGACCCACCTGAAATTCTATAGCCAATTTCACAGGTATATGTATATATGGGGTATTTTTGTGCTTTTGTTTTGTTTTGTGGTGTGTGTGTGTTAGAAAAGCTAACTTATTTATCAAGGAATCCTTGTTCCCTTCACCTTGAGAATTGTTGAAGGGAGAGGATAAGAACAATCACTAATAGAGTCTTAGGAATGTAATTTGCTCTAGGTCTCTAACTTTTTGTATGACCTTAAAAAAAGTCTTTTGCATTCCCTGGGCCTCAGATTCTTCATATGTAAAATGGAAACAATAATTTACAACTTTTAGAATTATTGGAAGGATTACATTTGGTATAAAAGCCAGCACAATGCCTGCCTTGGTTGATGTTGAATAAATGGCAGCTACTGGTGTTGAGCTAGTTTGGGTTCCTCCAGAAACAGACCTGTAGACAGGGGTTGAGTATGACTATTTTATTTAGGGGGTGACCTAGAAAATGTCAGTAGGAGAGTGGAAATTGAAAAAAGAAAGGGGCCCAGCCAGAGTGGCTCAGTTGGTTGAGCATCATCCTGTGAACCAAAAGATTGCCAGTTAGATTCCTCATCGGGGCACACACCTGGGTTGAGGGTGCTATGCCTGATTGGGGCACGTACAGAAGGCAACCAACCCATGTTCTCTCTAATCTCTCTCTCTCTCTCTCTCTCTCTCTCTCTCTCTCTCTCTCTCTCTCTCCCTCCCCTTCCTCTGTCTAAGCATGTCCTTGGGTTAGAATGTTAGAATTAGGAAAAACAAAGGAAATAAAGGGAAAGAATCCAATGAAGGGCATGTTATCAAGTGAGTGTTTTCAGTTGCAGCTCCTCCCACTGAGATTTCTGGGAGAAGGTATGAAGCACACCCTGAATTGTCGCCCCCAGGGGTGAGGAGGTGGAGTATTTATTCACCTACTTGCCATCTATCATTGGTTGAAAGCTTCCAGGGACATTAACTCTCCAGCACAATTGGCTCCCTTGGCCAGGAAGCACACTCGGGCATGAAGTCCCAGGTGTTCACAGTAGCAACGGAGTTGTACAAAGGTGACTTCTCAAGAGATAAGAGCAGGGCAATGACAGTGACTGCCACAGTGACTAACATGAGCCGTCCCCTGTCCCCACCATCAGCACTGATAGATTCTGCACTCCCATCCCGTTAGCCCTTAGCTTGTCCCCTTGCTCTAGCTCTGTGCTGGACTAGCATCACGGTATTGTGAGCGTGCATACTTGTCTCTCCAAGAGGACTGGCAGCTTTCTGAAGGCAGGGGCTGTATCAACCCTACCTCTCTGATACGGGAATTCGACATGACAGCTGACACAACATGGAAAATATCTTGTCCGTGTTTTTAATAAATGAACTGCCTGGCGTGTGGCCGTTTGCAGGTTTCCGATGACCCCGCACTGCTGGAGGGGCGGCACGATTAGGAATTCTGCACACTCGGTGGCAGATTTATGTCCCCTCCGCTTCTTTGGCAGGTGCCTTTATCACAGCATGTACGGTTCCTGAATCATTTTCCAGGGGATTCATGTCTCAATATTATAATCTCCAAAGTGATGATATTAGAAATTCAGTTTTAAAAAGGAACTGTTTAGGGTGTCAGCATGTGATGATAATCATCTGGGTCCCCCCCCCCAATTCTTCTTGAACTGCAATAGTAAGCTCCTTTCCACTTCAATACAAAGAATGAGGAGAATATGGACTATTTATGCACCCCCCCCCCACCCATCCTCATCTCCCATCCCTATACTGCCAGCACATGGGGAGCGTACCCTGCTCCCCAGAGCCCATGCCTGAATAAGCCTGATTGCTTTCCTGTATTTCTATATAAAACCTTAAATATTCATCACGCCATCAAATTAAATGGGATTCTTCGGCTGTCATTCTTTTCAACACACTGAGTTATTTTCTTTGGTACCTGTCCTACCAGCATTTGAAGCCCCCAGAGACTAGGCATTTATCTAACATTGTCCCTTATTAGCTCAGATCCCAATCAATTGAGAGGATGCTAATGAAAACAGAAGGTCGAGGCTTGTTGTGGAGGCCAGGGGATCAGGTCGGGGGTTAGGGGCCAGCAGGGAAAGTTCAGCCATTTCGTGTAGCTCAGAGAAGGTTTGCGGGTGAAAGGACAGGTGGAAGTAGACACATGGAGTGGGTCAAAGGGGAAATGGGAACCACCCAACAGGTGTATGATGGCCTTCCTTTTTCCCTCTTCACCAAGTTTAAGGGCTGAGTGCAGGATTTCAATATTCTCTGGTCAGAAACAGGGAGCTACCTGGTAGGTGGGAGGGCATTTTGAAGGCCCTTTTAGCCCCTCAAGTCATTAAGTTTCTTTGTGTGGCAGTGATAGCAGCTGAACAGGAAAGGCCCTGGGGACCCTGCTGGAGAAATTGAGGGGGGAATGTGAATATGCAAATCCAACGGAATATTATGTATAGCATTGTGGTAACTTTCAATGCAATACAGTGTATTTTAATCTACTGCCTCTGCCTGTGCGGTCCCTTAACAAGGGAATCCATCAGCGAGCAGCCAGTCATGTGCAGGAGCATGAGTCCCCCAACTCCCCGCCGCAGCCATTTATAATCAGCCTGAAGTTGGATAACATGCCGCGGGAGAGAGCCCCTAGCTGCTGCTGCAGAGGAGAAGGAGGAGGAGGAGGAGGAGGAAGAGGAGGAGGATCTGAGCGCTGCCTGGCGTCCTGGAGGGGCTGGGGCACCACAGATCCGCACTGGAGAGCAGCCCACCATCCTCTAGTTCACTGCAGTGCCAGATGCGGAGTATGCCCAGCTACAGGCCGGCGCGCTTCTTCAGGTCCACGCAGTGCTGGACAGCGCACTGCACGCTCAGGAGAGTGGAATGTATCGCCCAGACCAGGAAGATCACGGGACAGTGGGGAAAGCCTGGGTGATGTGTCCCCAGCAGGAGGACCAGGTCGCAGCATGGGGTTTGGGTAAGACCCATCTCCTCACCGGGCCTCCACTTTTCTTATAAAGTGAGGATTTGTTCCACATGTTGTCAAAAGACCCTCAGTGCCCTGATTGCATGAATCAGCTGCTTGTACGTGCAATAGATGGCCATGGAACAGTGGTTCTAAGGCCCCTGGCCATCAGTATCACTGTGGAAGGAGATAAAACACATATTCTTGGGCTCAGCTGTGGTGTGTTGAGTCAGTAGGCCTGGGAGAATGTCTATTTTTTGTAGGGATCGGCTCTAGAGTTAAGCTTCGGTTTGACCTGTGGCATAGCCACAAATAAGTCCCAGGTTAGAGGGCAGAGCCCTCTCAGCATAATTAAACTTGACCATATGGCCGCCCCCTAGATCCTTCCTATGTAGCTAATGGGCTTTGGGAGATGCAGCAAGTGCTGCCAAAACAAGTGAAACTTACAGAACATTGTAACTATGTTGACCACTACCTTGTTTTTCTCTGACTATAAAATAAAGCCTCAGCTGGATCCTTCTCTGTGGCCTCATCCAGGCACAGGAGATCCACCGAGCCCCAGCTGTATTCTCTTTGTCTGTCTTTTCTTTAATCCTTCACTGCCCCTCCTCAGGCTCACCGAACCCTTGGCTGTGCTGGCATGGCACAATTTTTAACATGCCATCCTGGTTGACTCTGGCACTAGTCAGAGGAATTTGAGAAATACTGCATTGGAACATCTGATTTTTTGACTTCCTGAACTCTCCACTATGACTTCTCTGCTCTTGCACCTCCCATCCTCATATCTGAGCAACACACACATATACATGCCAGCATCCCTGTGCACAAATTAGTTACTTATTCCCAAAAATTTAAAAAATATGTTTTTATTTATTTTTAGAGAGAGAGGAAGGAAGAAGAATAGAGAGATAGAAACATCCATGAGAGAGAAATATCATCGATTGTCTGCCTCCTGCACTGTCTGCCTCCTACTGCAAACCAAGCCTGCAACTGGAAATGGAACCAGCGACCTCTTGGTTCATGGATCAACCCTCAACACTCAGCCACACCAGCCAGGCCCAACACTTTCTAAGCACTCATTATGTCCCAGGAAGACCTCAGTTCCTCACAGATGAACAATCCATAAGTGAAGGCAGTTGTTCTCAGAAAGGTCCCAGTCTCCCAGGGAAGACAGACAGGTGGATAGCTAACTATAACACAGAGTGATAAGGGCCCAAGGAAGGGTGTGTAGCGGAGTGTGGTGGAGGCACAGCTGTGTAGGCTCATGCTGAGTGCTCATACAATGGGGCAGATGGCTGCCCCTTTGGGCACAGAGCCTCCTGCTTGGGTTTTTCACGTGCAGCTTCTTCAGTGTCCTGGAGGGCTCCCCATCTGTGTGTACATAGCACACCACCAAGGCGTGGTCAATGCTCTGCTCACTCATCAGGGAGCCTCAGGGTACAACTGGCTTGCAGAGAGAGCTTCCTTCATCTGGTCTTCTCTTTATCCTCTTCTGTTCTTGAGTTTCCTCTTTGCTCAAGGTTCTTCCTCTCTCCCTACTTATCCACACATCTCTACTTTGTGGCCTCCTCCCAACAAAGAGTCTCCTTTTCCCCTGGCTCTATTCCTTGTCCCTAGATGCCAGATGCCATCTGTGCTGAGGGTGGTTTGTAGTTGCTGCTGGTGAGGGAGGTGCTTGAAGAGATGGAGTTGGATTGTCTATCACAACACATTATGTGAGGGTGGGATGAGGTTTGACTCCAGCAGTGACACTCAGGGGAGCTTGGTGCTGAGGTGGTAAAATTGGCAAAGTGGGCTTCATGTAGCAATCAGAGTTCCTAATAGTAGCTGCAACCAAACTGGCTCAGCACGGGTCACAGCTCCCTCTTGCCCAGAAGTCTATACACAAGACTCCTTCCCTCATTGGCAAATACTGAGTCTTTTTATTCTCTACTCCTATTGTTTGTCTTGCATTCTGTCCTTTGCCACCCACCGCTTAGTTGCCATTACCGTTCTTCTCTTTCTTCATGAACCTGATGCTTTGGACATCATTCTCAATACTGTGCACTCTACAGCCATATCCACTTCTGAATACCCAGTCCTTCCCTTCCATCCTTCTCTGATGGAGACCCTCTTCTCGGTTCTTCCATGGCGGCCACCACTTTCCTAAGGTCCATACAATTCCATGCATGGGATAAGAAATCACAAGAATCCTTTATCTTTACTCCGACAATGTTTTATTAAAGTGTTTATCTCACTCCCTGCATGAACCTGATCTCCAAGTCATGCCAGGTTTCCCAATGATGTCCATATTTTTATGCCACATCCCTGCTTCCATAAAGAAAGTTTGAAATATATTTATGTGCCTGTTTCAGTTCTAAGCAAAGTTTATGACATGATCCCTGTAATGTAGTATTAAGGATCCCTAATTTTTCCCAGATCATGACTCATGCTTGGATTTCTTGCTGGGACTGTCCTAGACCATGATTCCCAACTTTGGTGGTTTCTTCTCCTGGAGTCTTTCTTATTTTCCTTATTAGAATAATCTGGTTTGATATCTGATGCTCCAAAGCAGAAGTCTCATCTAAAATCAAGATATGCCAACCTCCTCGCCCAACTCAGTGTACTCCCATGACCACAGACCCACACTGTCATGGCCCATCACCCCGGTGGCCTCCAAGGAGACAGGAACTGGTTCATAGGTAGCTCCCTTCCTATGCTATAACATGACAATTTAGTGGAGGAATTAGACACGTTCCCATAAGTTCCCCTAGGCCCAGCCCACCCAGTTCTTCTTTGGCCCACTTGCCCATTACATTTAATCAACATGACAGCTCTCCAAGATAAGCATTTGTGTTTCTTCTCTGCAGGCGTAGGAGTGAAAGCTCACAGAGGTTGAATCATTTGTCCATAGTAACTAGTGGGCCTGAGATTATAACAGGCTATCAGCCTTCTTAACCCAGGAAAGAGTCTCAGAATGGGTGAACTGTTAGCTTTAGAGGAAGGGGGAGTCAGGCATTCAAAGTAAAAACTTTCCCTTCTAGTCATCCCCAGAATGGATGGTTCTCCTCACTTGTGGTTTAGCCAAAGACAGTCATAGACTTTTTGGGACATTAAATACGCATGGCGGTGCGTCAGGGCCCTGCCCATATCCCCCTAGCACTCACTGTTCTGTGCTGCTGAGTCTCTTATTGCAAGCACCTGCACCTCCCTGCCCGAGGGCTTGCTCCAGCAGCGAGAACATGCCTCCCACCCGAGAGACTGGAAATGCTAACTCCCCGAGAGAAGATCCAAATCAGTGACACATAAGAATTTGGTGGTTAATTACTTCGTCACCTGCCATGAGGGACAACTCTGTCCCACACTATCTCCCAAAAGATCCCCGTGGGATTGAACCCCAGTTGTCCACACTGGCTGATTACTGACAGACCTTGTGTTGGCTCTTTTCCTGTCTCACTTCCACATTCTGCTACTGGTACTTTCTGGACTCACCTCCTAAATAAATGAACTACTTGCACTTGAATCCTAGACTCAGTGTCTGCTTTTGGGGAAGCCAGGCTAAGACAATCTCCGTGGAAGCTTAGAGGTCATCTGGCTCAAACATCTCATGAATAATTTAGCTCCCAGAGCGGGAGGTGGCCTGTACAAGGTTACACCTGTCAGAGCAGGCCTGGAGCCCCAGATGTCTCTAGCTCAGTCCCGCTCCCATTACATCCTGGGATCCCCTCCTGCAACCCCTGGCAGCCACATCTCACTGGAAATGCACCACCAGGAACTGGTGACACTGGTTGGGGAATGGGGTAGGGAAAGAGTGAATGAGGGCAGAAAAACTCGCAGTCCAAAAATCACTTTATGATTCACCCATGTACTTTGTCTGTCAACAGTTTTACACCACTCTGTCCATCTGCCAGGTGGGCAGCCCTGACCCGGATTAATTACATAGTTCTCCTGAAACTTTGGGACCAGAGAGGTTAAAACAGCTTTGCATGCCTATCCTAGCAGGCCCTTTTCAAGCAGCTGCTGGCCTTGGTGCTGAATTTGCGCTGGCCCGAGCTGAACTAGACTAGGCTGTTGGAGGTTAGAGGCTTAGAACACTATGAGAGCGGGGCATGTACTTTTCACCTGCCTGGTGGTACAGGTGGGGGATGTGAGGCCCAGAGGATGGATGGGTGTGTTCCATTCGCATGATTACGCCCGCTATTTAGGAAAATCAAATCTGACTTGGCTATGATTACCTGTGCCAATGGAAGGGAAGGCAAAGCTCATAGATTTCCAAATGTCACGTAATACAAGTAATTTCTACTTTGAGTGTAGATTGAATTTGAATTTTGAGGAGAGGAAAGTATTTGAAGGTGTACCTTTGTAGTCATGTTGAGCCCTGCTGAACGAGACAAGAGAGAGAGAAAGGTGGAGAAGGAAGGGAGAAAAGCCTAGGATTAAGGATGCCCTGTGGACAGTCTACATGGGGTAATCTACATCCACTCCACTAGTACAAACATATTTCCTTCACTAGTTTCCACAACAGTTTCCTACACACACACACACACACACACACACAATGGCTTTAAGATATAACTCCCAAAGAGCATTGTACCCACCACTTCTTTCCAGAATCTCAAGCATCCCATCTCTTTGCCAGTCTGTTACTGCATGAATTCTGAAATCCCTCATCCTTTGTCTACCCAACCACCTTCCCTTATTTCTCTGCTGCTGAGCCCCAGGGAGAAGATGTGCATGCTGAGCTCGGACCAGAGTTTGGGTCCCATGCCTCCATCTAGCCCCGTATCCCTTCCTGTGGTTTGGGCCTGGATAATGTTCTCTAACTCCCTGCACTGGCTATACTAACCTTTCTCAATGTCTATGAAGACCCCTAAACTTCCCCAGTTTGTCTTAGCAGATGACAAGGCTTCCCTGTTAACGATGAAGAATCAGGCTATCAGACATGGATTTCCTCAGCCTCATTATAAATCCATCTGCTCTCATAATTATCTATTCCTTCTGTCATAAAGGAGGAAGTGTTTCTTTTTCTGCCCAAGGAAAACCATCCTATCCATGATGTAGAGCCTTCATCCTGACTCTGCAAAGAACTCGTCCCATCAACAATGCTCCTCTTCTTATCACCCTCTCCCTCCCACCGTGCTTACCTGTCAGCACAGAGCAGGTTCAAGTTCCTGACATCTTATAAAACCCACTTCTAGCTAATCATCTCCTTCCTTTAAAAGCCACAACTTCTAAGAGAGTACCCTGTCCTTGCTATACTCTCTCACCCCATTCATCCCTCAACCTATTGCACTGTGGGCTCCAGACAAAT
This sequence comes from Myotis yumanensis, assembly GCF_028538775.1. Lineage (NCBI taxonomy): Eukaryota > Metazoa > Chordata > Mammalia > Chiroptera > Vespertilionidae > Myotis > Myotis yumanensis. The sequence continues at coordinate 86,869,939 of NW_027223757.1, read as the reverse complement.
TAATCCACAGAAACCGCCTTGTTTAGGACACAAATAATTTTGTAATTGCCACTTCCTGTGAACCCTCCCCCCACAATCCTTTTCTTGCTTAATTTCAACTTACTTCACATTTATGAGTATGTTTAAAATCATGCTTCTTCTTTGATGTGTTTGACAACAGTGGTTTTTCTCCTACCTCATAATCACACCTTCTCAGTTTTTGGAGAACTCCTTAAATTTTGTTCCTCAGTATCCTGCCCTTGACCCTCACCTCTTACTTTATGCATTTTCCCTGGGTAAACCCACCCATGCCCCTGGGCATTGGTCCTGACTGAATTGCTCCAAATGCATGGCCCAGCACAGCCCTTTCTTCTAACCAAACAATAATATCTCAAGGCCTGATGGACACCCCCACTGGATGTCCATAAGCACCTCAAACTCATCCTACTCTCCACAGAAATCATCACCCTTTCACTCAAAGGTGTCTTTGTTTCTTGTTTTATACAGCAAAGAACATGTGTCACCTTGACTCCATCCCTCACCTTCCTGTACTAGTATTCCATAGGCTTTGAATCTGTAGTTACCTAATGTCTAGTCTCATGGCCATCCAATGTACCTCATCTATTTGATGGTTGAGCTTCTCCTTTTATTTTTAGATGCTGGTGTGTGTGTGTGTGTGTGTGTGTGTGTGTGTGTGTGTATGTTTCTGTCTGTCCTTGTTTTATTCTTAGTAAAATTCAGTTCTAGGCAGGGAAGGGGCAAGTGACCATCAGTCATTTACACTTTAGTGCAAACAAGTTTTCTGAAAAATAAATGAGTTGAAGAGAAGGCTTGAGTGCCTTAGATAGTAGCTAAATGAAGAACACAGGGGCTCTCCCAGGCACAGAACCAGCTGGAGCACTTAAGCCAAACTCTGCCAACTTTTCAATTTTCTTACATCTTTGACATGCAGTGTTCACTAGCTTCCAATTACATGAAGTTAGCTTCAATTACATGAAGCTTGTTATTGCTTCACATCTATCTCAGAGCTGACCCAATCTCACATTGACTTGTACTTGGGGATATCTGAAAAGATTTTGGATAGTGTTATCTGGTCTCCAAACATAAGCGCACTTCTCTCTCTCTCCTGCACTTTCTTTCTTGCTACTTAGTTAGAATATAATTAAATTTGAGTTGTGGCCAAAGCCGATTTGTGAGACAAGCATTTGGTTAGTGATATCGAGCCAACCAGGTGAAAAAAAACCAGCAAAACTTCAAAAAGGCCAATAATCATCTTGTGATTGAAATTCAGTCCCTCTCTTCTCATCCCCTCTCCTATTAACTTGGACAAGTGCTGTAATCCCTTCTGGGACCCTCAGCTCATCGCAATTCACAGATGAGTATAAGTGTGTCTATGTGCCACAGCAGAGAAGGGAGGGTCATGCATGAGCCCCGCAACCATAGGTGAGGAGCTCTACTCTAGTTTAAGAACAGCTTCCAGGAGAATAGAAGAGGCCAGTGTTAGCTGAGTTAGGGGCTAGGGGATTGGGATAAAAACAATAGTGGAAGGAAGATGATGAAGAGGAATGAAGGAGTGTTTAGGACATCAAATCCTGGAATCTGGGGATAGAACACAAGAAAAAAATTCAGATTAAGAGTCAAAGAGAAGGTCTTTAAGGATCATTCACTCAGGAAACAACAGATTCTTAAGCTTGCGAATGATCTCAAGTGGCATCTATCCTAACACCCCTTCTCCATTTTACTGACATGGACACTGGGGCCCAGGAAGAAAATGACTTACCCAAGGTCACCCAGTGCTGTTCAACCAACCGGCACACAGTGACGTGCCCTGCACTATGCCTGATGCTCCGGGGCTTCTGAGAAGTATTGAGGCGCAGTCCCCTCCTTCCTAGGACGTGGCACCTGACTGACAATGAACACACCTCTCCCAGCAGCCTGCAGCCTCGACGTGCTGTGGCCAGCAGCACACCTGCTCTAGGTTAGCTGTGAGCCTGGCCCTTCTGTCCCCAGCTCTGCCAAGGATCTTTTCGGGGTGTGTGTGTGTGTGAGTGTGTGTGTGTGTGTTTGCATGAATATGCTTCTCGTTACCTTTCAATACCAGAGAAAAAGGATCTTCAGGATGACTGTTACTTTGAGTTGGCCATACCTCTGCTGCCCTTCCTGGCTGTGGCCAGCTCTTTATAACTCTCCTCTGTGGGCATGTCAGGTAGTTCTCCACTACCTGTGGGCTGTCTGCAGGCCCTAGAAGGCAGGAATGATGCTAGTGCTTCCCTTGGATGCCCAATATTCCCAGTTGAGGATATAGATTTTCTATATACACTTTTTGGCTGGGCTGGTTGGCTGGCTGGCTGGATAGATAATGGGCACTGGAGGAAATGGAAGCCCATAGTAATGAAATAACCTATCCAAGGTCTCACAGTTTTGGGCAGAGATGGAAATGCAGACCTTCTGACTCCCGGCTCAGTGCTCCACTTGGCCTCCACAGCACTTGAAAAGCAGAGGCAGATAGAGCGTGACCAGAGCATGCCTGGCTTCTTGGTTAAAGCCTTCTCAATGCCCTTTCATGAAGTCCCTTAGTCCTTGAGAACAAAACTAGTCAAATCGAGAATTTAAAGATCTGGACTCTGATGTGGGGTATACACGTCACATTGCCTCTTTCAGCCTCAGTCCCCTTATTTGTTCAACAGGTTATATTTAACTGTATGGCATTGAAGGGAAGTTGAGCCCTGATATTTTAAAACTCATTATTCTAGATGCCAATGGGGACCCAAACCCCATTAATTTATTTTCATCAATAAAGAACAATAGCGATAATAAAAATAACCATTATGATTATTATATTTTCCAGCTGGATGGGACATGTTTGGATGGGAGGCTCTTCCTCCCTGTTGCTACTTGGGGAATTCAGAACTAAATATAGCCCAGTGCCAGGCATCCCAAGTGCCATCATCTCAAATTAGGAAACATATCTGCACCTCCTATCAACAGTCCTATGGCAGACACACTGCCAACACTAGCAGAGATGCAAGAATCCTGTATGGCTGCCTCCTGGGAGAAGCCGTCCAGATGATCTGTGGGAGACCCTGATGACAGGGTCACAGTCGGGGGTGGGTGGGCACGGGAATGTATGTGAGAAATGACCCTGACTCTCAGGAGGACTAGAGCACCTACTATGTACCAGGCTGTGGGCTACGTAATTTATATATGTCACTTCTAGTCCTTATGGCATCTTTGAAAAATAATCTCTCAAGGCCACATAGCTTGTAAGTGACAGAGGAGAGATATGCATCAATGGCTGTCTCATCCCACGTCCATGTATCATCTACTACACTGTACAGCCTCGCCGCAGTGCCTGCCTTCCCTCCTCCCTGAGCACTGGTGGGTGCTGGCTGGGATTCTGACCCAGTGCTGAGTACACAGGTAAACGAGACTCGGTTCTTGCTTCCAAAGACCTCCCAGTTAATGCCCAGCTGATAACATTAACTGATAATTGAAATACCTACCAATAATGATAAAAATAAATGCAGTGTAAGGGTTCATAGACAGGGGGGCATGAAAACCCCCAGGAGGAAAGCAAAGTTTGAGTCAAAACATCCAAGGTGACCAGCGTTTGACAGTCAGCGAGGCATGCAGTGGCCATTGGCCAAAGGAGCTGTAGGGGCAGGGGCAGGGAGCTCTGAGAGAGCATCGGGTTTGGGGGACAGTGATGGTGCAGGCGGAGTCATGTCCCCTCTGCACGACCATCTCCACTATCCATGTCGAGTGGCACTCTCAGTGCGCTGAGGGAGAAGGGCCACTTCAGGGCACCCCAAAGTAAGGACTTCTTTCCTTCCCACCTCACAAAACCACAGAAGTGTGGAGTCCTAGACCCAAGAGACCTCAAATCCCAGATTCAGGGAAAAACAAAACAGCAACCAAACAAAAATTAGTGTAAGAACCTGGGGCCAGAATAACCCCAGAAAACCTGGCCCCGTCCCCTTGGCCTCCAAGCCGCTCTCGCAACCCTGGCTTCTAGCTGGACAGTGTCTCCAGGGAGCTGAGGCTCTTCCCAGTGGACGCTGATTGCTGCCTTGGGCTCTGAGCACCTTCCCACCGGGAGGAACCTGGGAGATGGGTGCCAACGCCTCCGTTCCTTCCTTCTATCTTCCTCCTCCTCCTCCTCCTCCTCCTCCTCCTCCTCCTCCTCCTTCTCCCCACTCATCCTTTTCCTCCTCCCCCTGCTCCATCTTCCTCTGCCCTCCTCCCCACCTACCTTGTCAGTTCTTCTCACCCCTCCACCCTATTACTTCTTCTTTCCTTTGCCTGACCCCTCCCCTCCCCTGCCTTCCCTCCCACTTCTCTCTCCAGCTGTAGCTTCATGATGTCAGAAAATATAAGCCAGCCACTTTTTATGCATTGTTTCTAAACCCAAGGCAATAAAATGCTCCTTTCTTTGGAGGGGAAGGAAAAGCCATCACTCAGGCCTTAGCAGGGAGCACCCACTTGCCTTCTCCCTGGCGCTCTGTAGGGGCCACTCTTCCCCTCACGACAAGGCCCGCTCCCAGAGCAGCCACTTGGAAACAGCCCCGAGGGCACAGAAGCAGCAGGTTCTGACAGGGCTGTGACCTGACACCGTGTCCCCTGCCTGTCACACCCTCCTCCCCTCCCATTTGCATGTGCCAGACTCCCATCCCTTGGCCAGGGCCCTAGGACAGTCTCCACCATTTCTGCCCAAAGAGGTTTCAAATAGGCTGTGCCCAGCTCAGGGGTGGCTTTCATGACAGGCCAGGCCAGGCCCACCCTCCGCCCACCCTGCCCACTGTGAGCCTAGAGTTCCCGTCGGAGGGCAGGCAGTTCCCTCCAGGGACTCCCTCTGATGGAGTAGACACAGTCCAGAATCTCGGAGCTTCCGGTCTGATGGGGGCAACAGAACCCCCACAACCCCGACCCTCAGGAGTTTCCATGTTAGCAGCTGGCACCAGCTCACCCCAGAACTGGAAGTCCACTGTGGGGGTGGGGTGATGCAACAGAAAGGACGGGAAAGCACAGGCCTTGGGAGCTGGGTAAGAGCAGATCCCAGCTCCAGCACTCACTGACATCGTCTATAAACAGGGCCTCCTTTCCTGGCCGCCTGCGTCCCAGGGAGGACATGGCGAGCTGAACTGTCGCTCCCTCTAAAGCAGCGGTTCTCAACCTGTGGGTCACGACCCCTTTGGCGGTCGAACAACCCTTTCACAGGGGTAGCCTAAGACCATCCTGAATATCAGATATTTACATTACAATTCATAACAGTAGCAACATGACAGTTATGAAGTAGCAACGAAAATAATTTTATGGTTGGGTCACAACATGAGGAACTGTATTTAAAGGGCCAGAAGGTTGAGAACCACTGCCTAAAGTCAGTGGCCCGGCCTATGCACACTGGCCTGTGATTGTTGGTCTCTGCTTTGTGGCCACTTCTTTCTGTGCCTCTTTCCTCCCCTGCCCCCGGGACCTGCGTGTCAATCTCTACCCCTCAGACTCTCAGTCACAGCAATGTCACTTGGTAGAGGGCCAGCTTCAGGCCAGGCACAGAGCTAGCTGCCTAAAAACATCTCAATCACCACTGTTGGGTTCAGATCCGTTCTCCTTCTGTGACCACGGCCCCGCCATCCCATGCCTGGCTCTGAGTGGCTGCCCGTCCCGGGGGCCCGTTCCCGCGATGTCAGGTCAGTGCGCCCCGTAACTGAATGCTGAGATCTGTAAACCTGCCCAGAGCAGCCGGCCAACACCGTGGCTCTGGGCCTCTTTCTAGCTTACCCCCCAACTCCCGCAGCCAATGCTCCCTTCGGCGAGTTTATTTCTCAAACCCTCCATTATTAGTCACAAGTCCATTTTCCAGAGGGCAGTGCTGGTACACAGGAAGCCTGGGATGCTGGTTCAAGGTCACCGGTGATGGAAAGGGCTGGGGGCCCATTCAGCAGCAGGCCAAGCACTGCGTCTCAGAGGGTGTGCTCGCCTGTCCTGAGCGCCAGCCTGGGGGCGGGGGCGGGAGAGGAGGGGGGGCGGCATGCCTGCAGCCCTGGTCCAGGCTGCCTGCCGCAGTGGCCACAGCAGAAGCCAGAGAGGCGGGCCCGACACAGAGTCAACATGACTGTCTCGCTCCTGCCAGGGACTCTGAGGAGCTATGAGGCTGGCGGCCAAGCAGAGAGGCCAGTCTGTGAGGATGGCTGGGATGGAAGCCCCCTTCTCTGAACACAGCCCGGAATGCAGAGCGACCAGGCTCCTGGGACTGTGCTGCTCAGACTCCTCGGCTGCAGGCTGGCAGAGCGAACGGGCACAGTGCCCACCACTGTCCCTTCCCCCATCTCCACAAGTCTCAGCTGGAGACTTCCTGCTCCGTAGGCAGGCTCCCGACCCCCTGGGTAAGATAACATCATCTGTGCCACCTCTGCTTCCACTGGGGTCCCTGAGACTGAGTGTCTGTCTGCCCTGGGATGTGGGGGTAGGGCACAGTCACGTCGAAGCCCCCTGACAGGCCCTGGAGAGCAGCAGCCTGACCAACTACTTCAGTTTGCCTGGGATGAGGTCAGGAGAGACAGGTTCCCAGGATGTGGGACTTTCGGGCTAAAACTGGCCAAGTCCTGGGTGAACCAAGACAAGGTAGTCAGTCACCCTAGAGAACTGCCTCGTCCCACCCGTTGCCCCCGGTTTCTGGTTCCCATCTTCCTTCCTGTTCTTTAAGCATCTCTCTGGACCAAAGTGTCCTATTCAGCCTTTGTCCCAGCATAAACCACAAAGGGAACACATTAGAGAAATGAGTGAATAGATGACATCCACAAGGCCTCAGCGTGCAAATGCTGAGAGCAAGCACCCTGTGCACGCAGCTGCCCGGAGAGGGCTGTGTGGGAAACGAGAGGGCATTGGCCTCTTCTAGGGACGCAGGTGCTCTGACCAAGGGGCTGGGGCCCGCAGCATTGACTCACGGCTTTACCGCGGTGCCCACTGCTCGTCCCGGTGGACTCCGAGTGAAGACCCGGCTATGAAGGGAGATGCCAGGGGCCTGGGAGCTCTCACGCCCACGTGCATGGCCGTCAGTACACGTGCATCCTTTCCCTCAGCCTCCTGGCAACCGCTCCTCTTGCCATCCCAGCCAATCTCTGAGCTCTTCTCTTCCCGGAAGTCTGCCAAGAGGAGGAGTTTCAGGGAGTCTTCAGATAGCTTTATTCCATGTTCAGGTGAGACTCATAGACATCTTTGTTGAAGGATATGCATCTTCTGACCTAGACCTGGCCCGTGGAGGGACAGCTGAATGGGTGTGTCAAATCCTCTAATGTGATTGGGCGTCCCTTTCATCCCCGGGTATGGCTGAAGCATGCTTATTGTGATGTTTATTACAATGTGCTTATAAAGGCTCTGCAATGCGATTTAAATGGTAATACATGCACTAAAATGAAATGCCTCCCCTCTTCCCATTATCACGTGTGCGGTGCGTGTGCGTGTATGTGTAAAATATCCATTGCACATTTTTTAAATGGCTATTTACAAACCAGGTGGGGAGAAGAACAAAGTTCTCAGACTAATCTTTCAGGAAAGAAAGAAAAGTAGCTCTGAGGTCGGTATGTTTGGGGAGAGAAACAGAATAGCTGGCTAACGTTCATAGGAATTAAAAATTAACAAATGAGGACTCAAGGCATTTCTTCCCCGAAGAGTAATCATTTGTTTGTCTTAAACAAACGAGTAGGTTGATTACGATTACCAGCACGTGGAAGTGGTGGCCGAGCCTGACTCACAGCTGTGAAATGCAAACAGATGAATGAAGACATAATCGCATCCTCACTCCCGCTAATGACTTTGATGAAGGCAGAACATCATACCAAACACTGACGAGATGAGCCGCGAGGCTAATGTTTCCATGAAAGTTCTTTAATTAATGCATGCCATCTCTGTTCTTTGGGGCAGCCTTTTGCTGCAAATCTGTTGCTTAAAAGCTAAGCATGCTGGTCTATATCATTATAAAGAAAAATGTTATTTCCCACAAGGGTTGTATATATTTTTTCCAACAATATTTTTCCAACATTTTTTAAATGAAAATCTTAAACATACTGAAGAACAGAAAATGAATTTTTAATGAACACCCATATACTCAACAGCGATATTCTACCATCAACCTTTTAGAATATTTGTTTTGTCATCAATCTACTCATCTGTTAGTTAATTTTTGATGCGTTTCAAAGCATATTATTGACATCAGTCCAATTCACCTTTAACATGTGAGTGTACATATCGTTAACTGAAGTTTAAAATTTGTTTACAGTTATTTTGTATAAAATATAAATACGGTGAAGCATCAATCTTAAATATAGCATTGGATGAGTTTTGACAAATGCACACGTCTTAATAACGCAAACCCTTAGAACATGACCATCACTTCAGAAAGTCCCCTCACATCCCTTACAGCCAGTCTCTCCATATCTCCCCTCCCCCAATACACACACACACACACACACACACACACACACACGTAAGCACTGTTGTGATTTTTCCAGTTCTAGGATTTTAGGGAAATGGACATGGAAGCATAGGCCTTCAGTACACACTCTCCTGCATAGAGTTCCTTCACTTGGCACATTTCTGAGCTTCATCCGTGCTGTGTGAATCAGTAAATGATTCCTTTTGACGGCTGAGTAGCAGTTCCTGAATGAGTGTATCAGTTTGAGTTCTCCACCTGCTGATGGCCACCCGGGCTGTTTTCAGTTTGGGGCAGTTATGATTAACGCTGATAGGAACATCAAATACACCACTGCTTGTGGACACATGCTCTCATTTTATTTGGGTAAGTATCCAGGGATGAAATGACTGAGTTGTAGGGTAGATGTATGTTTAGTTTTCTTTACAAAACTGCCAGAACTTCCGCAAGTGCTTGTACCAATTTGCACGCCCATCAGCACCATGAGAGTTCCAGCTTCACATCCTCCCCAGCAGGGAGCTGTCAGCGGTTCTGTTGGCAGCCATTCACGTGGCTCTGCTGGGGTATCTCACTGTAGTTTCAGTTTACATTTCCCCGATGACTAATGATGTACAGCATCTTTTTTCATTTAATTATTGGCCATTCATTTATCTTCCTGTGTGAAGTGCCTGTTCAAATCTTTTGCCCAAGTTTATTGGGTGATTTTTCTTTTTATTATTGAGTTGCAGGAGGTATGGATATATTCTGGACATTAGTCCTTTGTCAGATATCTGTTCTGCAAGTATGTCCCTGAATCTGCATCCTGCCTGTTTTTCTTCAGTATTGTCTCTTGGGGAGCAGAAGTTTCTAATGTTTACGAAGTCTGGGTTAACAATGTTTTCTTTTGTAGTTATTGTCTTTCTAGATCCTGTCTAGAAATCCCTTGCTATCCCCAAGTCACAAAGATATTTTCCCAGGTTCTTCTAGGAGCTTTATTATTTATAATCCATATTAAATTAAATTTTTATGTATGTGTAAGGCAAGGACTCAGATTCATTTTTCCATGTTAATATCCAGTTCTTCCAGTGCTATTGGCTGAAAAGACTTTCTCTCTATCACATTGATTTGATGTCTTTGGTGAAAATCAAATGTTTGTAGCTATCTGAGTCTATTTCTAGACTCTGTTCTATCCCATTGATCTATTTGCTGATCCTACATCACTCCATACTGTTTGGATTGAGGTAAATTTATAGTAAATATTGCAGACAGTTAGCATAAACCCTTCAACTCTGTTCTTCCTTAAATAATTGCTTTGGATATTCTAAGTCCTTTGTATTTTCATATAAATTGTAAATTTAGCATGCCAATTTCTTCTTTAAAAACCTGTTGAGATTATGATTGGGATTTCATTGAATCTAAGGAATGATTCTAATTTGGGGAGATTTGACATCATACCAATTTTGAGTCTTCCTATTCATGAACATGGGATACCAGTCCAAAAATTTAGATGTTTACTTTCTCTCAGTGTTTGTATTTTTCAGTCTTGCATTTATTTTCATAATTTATTCTTAAGTATTTTAGAGTTTGTTGCTATTGTAGGTAAAATTTTAAGAAACATGTTTGTTGCTGGTCTGTAGAAATCCAATTGCTTTTAGCATTTGACTTTATATCCTATGATCTCAGTAAATTCACTTAGTAATTCTAGTAGGTTTTTTGTAGCACAAGCCCTAAACCTTAGCATTTTCTAAGTAAACAACCTAAAAACACAAACCAATCTACAAATACAGTTTCACTGCTTCCTTTCCAATCTTTATGCTTTTCTTTCATTATTGCACTGGCCATCATGCCCAGTACATTGGTGAATTAGTAAGAGTGGACATCCTTGCCTTGCTCTCCACCTTCGGAGCGCTAGCAAATAACTATCTATGGATCCCTCACATTTGTGTGAGCATTTCTGGAAGAGAAATGCTTGCAGGCAAAGGCACTAACCTTTGGAGCAGTGGTTCTCAACCTGTGGGTCGCGAACAATGAAAATACATCCTGCAAATTAGATATTTACATTATGATTCATGACAGTAGGAAAATTATAGTTATGAAGTAGCAATGAAAATAATTTTATGGTTGGGGGTCACCACAACATGAGGAACTGTATTAAAGGGTCGCAGCATGAGGAAGGTTGAGAATCACTGCTTAGGAGTATCTTTTGTTCTGGACTATCTTTCGAAATGTTTGTACAGCAAACAGCCTAGGAACACAGGGATAGTGTCCCCCTCTGGAGAAGAAAGATTATTTGTTTGCTTTCAAGGATAGTCCTTCCAGGGCAAAGACTGAGCAGGTTTGCTTGAAATCCCTTATAAAAGGTTGAGGTTCCCTAACCTTGGGGTTCCTCATCTATGACACAAGCCCACTTCTTGTGAAGCACCCATTTAGGCCCAATAGGACTTGAGGGTCAATGATGAGAACATGAAGCTCATGCTACCTTCTGTGCTGTGAGTAGTTATGTTGTTTGTCTCTGGCCAATGAGTGCCCCATCTCCTGTCAGCATCTGCTATGGATCAAATGGTGTCTCCCCAAAATTCATATGTTGGAGCACTAATCCCCAATGTGACTGTATTTAGAGATGAGGCCTATAATTAATGTTAAATGAAATCACAAGGATGGGGCCCTGATCCCACAGGATTAGTGTCCTTGTCAGAATAGACACCAGAGAGAGCTTCTCTCTCTCTCTCTCTCTCTCTCTCTCTCTCTCTCTCTCTCTCTCCTCTCTTTCCTCTCCCCTCCCCATGCTTAGAGAAAAGGCCATATGGGTACAATGTGCTATCTATAAGCCAGGAAAAGAGCTCTCACTGGAAACCAAATCCTGCTGGAACCTTGACCTTGGGCTTTCCAACCTCCTGAACTGTGAGAAAATAAATTTCAGTTGTTTAAGCCACACAGTCTGTAGTATGCTATTGTGGCAGTCCATACCAATACAGCATTCATAAAACTGTGATAGGCTAACTTCTTAGCTTGCGAGTAGGGTGAAATTCAGACTGTTCACATTTCTTGACAAGAGGGAAAGCCTTAAATCTTTAACCATTAAACATGATATTTGTTATAAGATTTTTATAGACATTTTTAATCAAATTGAGAGTCACCCTCTATTTTTAATTTTCTAAGAGTTTTTAATATAATTGGATGTTGCATTTTGTCATATACTTTGTATCGCTGATACGATCATTTTTTCTCCTTTATTTTATTAATATAGTGAATTACATTGATTAATTTTTAATGTTAACCCAATCTTACATTACTGAATAAACCTTAGCCATAAGGTCATATAAATATATATGTGTTGCTGTACTCATTTTGCTATGACCTCCCAGTGAAAGGGCATGGCCTCTCCTTCCCCCTTCATTGGTTGGAGTGCAGATAGGATATTGGTGGGTTATCATCTTGGAGCATCGAGATAGAAGTTTGAATCCCTGACAACCTTGGGAGCAAGGGACACGAGGCAGTCCTACCTGCCTTCGATCACCTGCTATAAGATTTGTAAGTGAGAATAAAATAAACTTCAATCTTATTTAAGGTACGGTATGTGGGGTCCCTTTGTTATAGCAGTCTAACCTGAATTCTACTAATACTGAAGCCTTCCTAACTCAAAGTTCAGAAACCTCTGCCAATGGGTTGGTATTTCACTTGGAACCTATTTACCCTCTTAATTTAGACTTTAGATCCCAGCTATGTAGACTTGTCACCTCTGGGATGCCAGAAGCAGCATCTGCCTGCTCACCACCAAATGCCTGCACCTAGCTCAGTGCCTGGCTCTCTGACTAAGCAGGGGCTTAATAAATATTTGATGAACAAATGCACCAATGAATAAACCTTGTCCTTCCCTAGATGAAACATTAGCCATACCACCTTCCCTCGGAATAAGAATCACTGTCCACTGCATCACCTCATGCTCACTCTGAGAAAGCACAAGGAGACATTTCTTAAAGTTTCATGACCAGATCAACCTGCATTTCTCCTAAGCAAAATTCCCTGAGATTTAAAAAAAATCTTGGGCCACTATTAAAGTGAAAGTGTACTGTTCTTCAGCTGCCAGGAAACTGAGACTAGACCTTGGACCCCATCACTGCAAACGGATGGCGCCCAGACAAGATGTTATGCTCTGCCAAGCATCCCTCCTTCAGGGTCTAGCCACCCAATCCCCCTGCTAATTGGAGTGTTGCCTGCTGGCTGCTCACAAATACATCCTCTCCTGCATTTGCCCTTGGGCGGGGTTTCCAGATCAGATGAAGGATAGTTAGTTAAACTGGAATTTCAGATAAGCAACAAATACTTTTATTTTAGTATAAGTATGTCCCATGAAATGTTTAGGACATACTCATACTAAAAAAAGAATTCATTGGTAATCTGCATTTTGAACTTAACTGGAAATCTCATGTGTTTATTTGCTCGACCTGGCAACCCTACTCTTGGCTGAGAGAGCTGCCTTCAAGGCCATAGGCCTCCCCAGCAGCCCACATCCGAAGACTGGTGCAGGTAGGGCTGGAGTGGCCTGGCCTTCCTGCCTGATTCCATTACCAGAGCTTGATGTAGTGAGTAACTCATGGCCCAACTTCTGATTCTGCCTAGTTCTGCTACTTTCCCTTCCCTTCCAGGGATGTAGATCCCAAGAGCAACCCTAGTATACTTATTTTTAATATGTTTTTTTAAATATTTTTATTGATTTCAGAGAGAAAAGGATAGGGAGAGAGAGATAGAAACATCAATGATGGGAGACAATCACCGATTGGCTGCCTCCCCCATTCCCCGCACTGGGGACTCAGCCTGCAACCCAGGCATGTGCCCCTTCCGGGAATCCAACCATGACCTCCTGGTTCATAGGTCGATGCCCAACCACTAACCCGTGCTGGCTGGGCAATATGTTTTGTTTTTGTTTTTAATATATTTTATTGATTTTTCACAGAGAAGAAGGGAGAGGGACAGAGAGCTAGAAACATTGATGAGAGAGAAACATCAATCAGCTGCCTCCTGCACACCCCCCAATGGAAATATGCCCGCAATCAAGGCACATGCCCTTGACCGGAATCGAACCTGGGACCCTTCAGTCCACAGGCCGACGCTCTATCCACTGAGCCAAACCAGCCAGAGCTGGGCAATATGTTTTTATTGACTTTAGAGAAGAGGGGAAGAAAGTGAGAGAGAAAGAAACATTGACGTGAGAAAGAAACACGGATTGGCTGCCTCCCATCTGCTCTCTGACCAGGGATTGAACCAGCAACCGAGGTATGTGCCCTGACCAGGAATCGAACCGGCACCTTTTAGTGCACAGACAACTCTCCAACCAAAGGAGCCACAGCAGCCAGGCCCTAAGAAACTTCTTGATGCTAATGTCCTCAGACTCTGCTTCCTGGGAGGCTGGGCCTGAGAGAGTGCCTCTCAGCCACCACCCTCCTCCCTCCTTGTACCTTCTTCACCCCATTTTCCCTTGGTACATGTTTCCTAATTCATTTGGTCCTTTTGTATCGTGTGTGTTTTTGTAAGGGCCTCCAGATTCGCTCATGGGACAAGGCGGCATTTACATACATGCATATCCTTTTTTTTTGGTTTGTTCTGAGTGAAAGATGACTAGAAAGATGCCTAGAAGGAATCCCAGGTCTTGTTCTGACTCCACAAGTACAGCCGGAGATGGGAAGAAGTCACATGGCATCTCTAAATCATCTGCCTGCAGAGTGAAGGTAATGAGATCTGCCCTTACAGACCTCCGGCACCAAGGGCTGCACATCAGCGGGCGCTGCCTGTGTAAAGCGCTTTCCGACTCTGATTTGTGCTGTGATTCTGGCTGGGCCTGGGCCCCAAACTCACTAACTTCTCACCGACAGTCCTCTTGTGTGATGGAGACCCCACCCTGCAAGCGATGCGCATCCCCTCGTTGGCATGATACTGCCTTCTGAGCATCTTGGCTGTGTGACGTCTTTCTACACTAACTACTATGCTTACATGCTGGCATCCAGATGAGTCTTAAGAGATCAATGCAACGAGAAAGGAAGAGGTGCCTCGCAGCCCCAGGAGAGCAGGAAGCTCCTGAGCCTCTGATTGAATGGCAGAGCCAAGCACCCCCTAGAAAGCGAGGGTGCTTAGGACAGCAGGAGTGAGCGAAAGATGCCCCGAAGGCGCTGGTTGATGGGAGGGTGTGAGGAATGGGGACCAGGGGAGGGGCAGCGGTGGCGTCAGCAAGTGCAGCAAGGTCAGCTCCAACGCTCTCCAACACAGAACACAGGCCACACCTGTGTGGGGACCCCCAGACTCGGACCCAAGGTCCTCAACCTCAGCTGCAGAGACTCGCCCGGGGGCCGAGGCACCTCTCCAGGTACAGAGGCAGCAGTGAGCTTGGAAGTCCCTGGGTGAGTCCCCTGTGCAGCCTTGGGGTTGAGTCCTGGCCCCTACACTGACTAGCTCTACTGCCTGAGTGTACGGCCAAGTACCCTCACTTCTCAGCTCAACTTTCCTGATTGGTAAGAGAGGAGAACACCCACCTCTCAGGGTTGAGTTAGCTGCTCAGGGTTGAATTGAACACCCACTTCAATTAAGGTTGAAGATGGGGAAGCCCAACCCCTGAAAGTGACCTTATTTAGAAATAAGGTCTTTGCTGATGTAATCAAGTTCAGATGAGGGTGTTGGGGTGGGTCCTGATCCAATATGACGGATGCCCTTATAAAAGGGGGAAATTTGGACACAAAGAGCCAAACTCAAGGACAGCAGGATATGCTGATTGGGGTTGTTGTGCCACAAGCGTTGGATCCACCGAGCTGGGGAGCTGGGGGAGAGGCGGGGACCACAGCCTGCTCCAGGGCCTTCAGCGGGAGCATGGCCCTGCCCACACCTGGATTTTGATCTTCTTGCTTCCAGAATAATATATTTTTATTGTTTTATCCACACAGTTTATGGCACTTTGTTGTGGCAACCCTAGCAAACGAATGTACCATGCTAAAGAGGTTTTATAGGACTCAAGAATAAAATATATAAAGCTTCTGACACGTGTGCATACAATATGTTATGATGGTATTATTTTATGTATCTCTTTTCACTTCTTTATATAATGTGGCTGTGTGGCATGGACAGATATTGTGGCCTCCCTGTGTCCCACTTCTCTTATCTGTAAAAGGGAAGTGACGAGCACCTACTTCAGAGGAAGGTCAAGAGCATAAAATAAGCTCAAATGCGGAGCCCACGGAACAGGGACTAGCACATAGTGAGTTCTCCATACACAGAAGAGTGGTGATGACGATATAAACTGAGAGGAAGAACTAGATGATCTCAATATTTCTAGCTAGAAAGCCAGCTACTATAACACTGCTTTTATTTTTATGTTTTAATCCTCACCAGAGGATATTTTTTCTATTAATTTCCAGAGAGAGTGGAAGGGGAGGAGGAGGAGGAGGAGAGAGAGAGAGAGAGAGAGAGAGAGAGAGAGAGAGAAGCATTGGTGTGAGAGGGCCACATCCATTGGTTGCCTCCCGCACTGGTCTGCAACCGAGGTGGCTGGGAATCGAACCTGTGACCCTTTGGTCTGCAGGCCAACACGCTGAGCCAAACTGGCAAACCAGGGCTACAACACTGCTTTTAAAATGGTCAAACAAGCGAAAGAAAACCTCTGTGGTTTTCTGCAGGTTGGCTGCAGAGTGAAACAAGAGAGAAGGTGTGGTGTGTGGGAGGACCAGGGAGAGATCATGCCCTGGCCACTGGGTCCTGGGACTCAGCTCTGAACCTCAACCACCGCTGGGCCTGGAGTCTGTCCTTTGATGGATCCTTTGTCTGCGGAGCTTGGTTGCTAACAGCACACAAGACAATTAGCCTGAGTGTGCCTTATGTGAGGGACCCGAGACACCAGGGCACACGGATGGCCTCACAAAGCTGCTGCCTCGGCCGGGACCCTCCAGCTCCCAGGTGAGCCCAGGAGGGCAGGGGTCTGGGGAGGCCCCATCCTACCCGCTGTACTGAACAACCCAAGAGGACACCGGACGGTGAAGGTGATGGTGACAAGGTCTTGCTGTGATTGGAGGACCAGCCCACACTAGGCTTGGGAGGCTGGGAGGATAAAGCTGCCCCTTTTTATTGATGCCTCTGCCTGTCCTCCCAGAGAAATCTGATTATCTGGGCTATGCTGGCAGACATCAAAATGAAATGTTTGCCTCCAGGTCCCCACTTGGGGGGTGGCTGGAGCCAGCTCCTGCCTTCCTGTCAGCAAACCATCATTAATCCCCTTCTCTTACAGTCGATATCCGATGTCACTTTTTCTCATTTAAGTGGCTCAATGACCTTCCCTTATTTTGCTCCTAATACAGAAGGCTCCAGTGGGGCCGGGCCCGAGACAAGCCCTTTAATTCAGAGGGTGTTACATCAGAGGGACGACGAGTGGCTCCTGGGGTCAGCCCCGCAGGGCTGTGCACCTGCTGCTCAGGGCCAGTCCCAGCATAGCCCTGTGGCTGCTGTGTGGGGCTTTCTCTCTTGAGCCCACATTTCTTACCTTCTCTTGACCAATGTGCCTCCGAGAAAGCCTCAGCTCAGCTTCTCCTAAGGAGCACCCTGGACTCCAGGGTCATGGCCTCTGTAGGCACCTTGCCCTTTGCTGCACCTGAAAACACATGCACATACATATACTCTCTCCCCCCGTCCCCAGCTTCTCCAGCGCTGTCTCTCAAAGCCAAAGCTCCCTCCCCTAATGGCTAAGCCATGGAAGTTCTCAGCCCTGGTTCTGTCTTAGTATCACCCAGGGAGTTTTAAAGAATACAGATGCCTGGAGAGAAACTTACCAAGTACTTTGCAAAGGAGCTGCCTAAATGACCCATAAACATGTCCACTGCTCAACTCCACTAGCCGCCAGGGAAGGCGGAGTAAGCACATCGGGAGTCTGCGGTACCCCCACACAGGCTGTAAACTGCGGAGTCCTGGCTGGGGCGGCGGGGAGCTCCAGACTCACATAGACGGCTGGTGCGAGGTGGAAACTGCAGCATCACACCCCAAAACTGCTGGGCAGTCCCTACACAGATAGACACATGCCCCGACCCAGCACAGGCCTGGGTGGGTGGTATCCACCAGAGGGCATGCATGCATTCACCGAACAAGCAGGCACAAGAATGGCCACAGCAAGTAAGAACGTTCATAGGCAGCCACGCCAGAAACGGTGATGTGCTCATCAATCAGAAGACGGATCAATGAAGGGTGGTGTTTTCATACAGTGAGATTCGAGGGCACAGAGAGAAGGAGCACATATAATTGCAAGCAACGACGTGGACGGCCCTCACACACGTGATGCTCGTGAGTGAAGCCTCATACACACACACACACACACACACACAGAAGCGCACACTTTTCATTCCAATTGTATGGCTCACAAATCGGCAAAAGGAAGCTAGGATGTCAGAGGCAGGATATGGTTGGTAACTTTAGGGGTGACTAGGAGAGAGACCCTGGAGTTCTGGGGGGGCTGGCTTTTCTCTGCCTCTTGCTTTGGGTGCCAGTAACATGAGTGTGTTGTGTGAGAGCATTTAGCATGCGAGAGGTAAGGGGTGTACACTTAGCATGCGAGAGTGGTATCCTTCAATACACGGCCTTAAAGCGATAGCACTACCCGGCCCACCTGCAGAGACTCAGAGCGCTTCCAAGTGCTAACGTGCAGCCAGGGTTGGGAATCTGGAGTTGGAGGTGGGTTGGGGTTGGAGTCCAGGCAGCAAATGTTGGGGCCAGTTCTCCCACAAACATGCTTCTGTAAGCTACTGAGTGTCTCTGGATCTGTTTTTGCCCTTCAGGCCTCAGTTTCCCCCAGGGTAACGTGAAAGGGTTGGACCAAAGGGCCAGTGTTCCTCCTGGCTATGACGTTAAGGCGCCAGAACAAACCACAGAGAACTGGTTGCAACTGTGGAGACCCACCTCCTTTGGCTGTGTCCCTGCCCCACCCCGTGTCCGGGAGTAATTATGTCAAGGCAGAGGCCTTTGGGCTGATGGAACCAGGGCAGATCCCCTGCTCCCCAGAGGATCCTGTGCCACATGGAGGTCAGCTCAGTGACTGCTAAAGATCACTGAGAGAAGGGAGCTTCTACGGATTTACCAGCCCATCTGCCCACCAGCCGCCCCCCTCCCTCCCTCGCACACGGGGAAAGGGAAACAGGAGGGGAGATGCCGGCTTCCCCTCTCTCCGGGGCTCTCCCTGGGCCTTTGAACAAAGACCTGCACTTCTGGATGCGCTGTGCCACCAGGGGAGCATGCGTGCCTCACTCCCCACCCACATCCAGGTGGCAGGGACCGTGTCCAGGTACACAGCCTGGAGCCCCACAGGCTCCACTGACATATTCTAGCGCAATTAGGCAGGCAGAGATGGAGCCGAGCACAGCCAGGATGCAGCTGTTGCAGAGCTAGTCCGCCTTGAGAAAATGTCACCCCCCTAGCCGGGACTGGGGAAGGGGCCAAGCTCGAAAGTTTCCTGCCCCCTCGGAGTTCACCGAGAATCCTGTTCCAGCATTAGTCATCTGAATGCCGAAGACAGCGACAGCTCGGCTCCCAGATGGGGAAGTGGAGGCACATGGATGTGGGGGACGACTGCCAATCAGGCGACGGGGCAGATGTCTGAGGAGGCGCACCTCCTCCTTCACCTTCTCCCAGGGTTAATTCTCCCAGGAAGTAGGAGCGGTGACCAGAGACCCTAACACTGTGCCCCGGGCTTGCCTGGGGCTGGGAAGGGCTGGAGGAGTGTGTGTGTGTGTGTGGGGGGGGGGGGGGGTAGGGGGGCCTGGGGGGTGCCATTCCTTTTAGTGTGTGCAGTGCATGGTTTTCCAAAAGTCCTCATGCAGCCCACAAGCCCATTTGTTCAGTCTGTTCAAATGAAGGAAAATGACAGCGCACAATTCCAGCTTCTGCACATGGAAACGCTTAACTCGGAAAGACAAGGGCGTCTGTGTCTTGCCAAGGCCAGAGGCGCGAAAGGACCTCCCAGCCGAGGGAAGAAAATTCCATCTGCCTTCAAGTGCTGCCCGAAGTTGATTGTCACCCCTGGACCTGGAACGTTTAAGAGTTTTGGGCAGAAGGACTGGAAGAAGACCTGGGAGAGACGAGCATGAACTTGCAGCATGTCATCCGGTAGTCGGCTCCTATTTGCTGAGCATTCTGCGCACATGAGAGAAAAGGAGACTAAGAGGGACAAGGTACAGAGAGGGAGTGACACGCCGAGTGACAGACTGAGGAAAGGACAGAGGGACAGGCACACACATACATACATGCCGAGGAAGAGGTGGAGGCAGAGACAGGCGGCGCCAGGATTCCATGCCCACAGGATAAGCTATAAATACACAGAGCAGCATGGGGGACCCATTAACATCACAGATAACGAGGTGGCACTGGCTTTGGTCGCCCCCGCTCCTCCAGCCCTGGGTCCCCCCGCTGCAGAGTCCACACTCCAGACCTCTGTCCCAGCAGCTACATGACAATGACTGAGTCTCCAATTACGTGTGTATGATGCACTTAAACCTATTTGGCCGAGACAGAGGCTTCTCACTGTAAGAACTGCCGTTCTTGGCTCTAAGCCCACCCATGGATGGGGACCTGAACAGCAAGGCCAACTGCTCGGTTGGTTCCCCGAGGACAGGCGTGCCAAACAGATTCTCCCTGAGTCCCTGAGTTGAACAGTCCTGCTGGGTTTGGGAGAGGGGACACTGGTGGGACTAGAGGTCCTAAGGGGGATGGACACGCAAGCCAAGGTGAGAGAGGACATGGGAGTTTTCTGGTTCATTGGAGATGGACATGGGGTGGGAGAGAAGTGGTGGCAACAGAGCATAACTGTTTCTACTGGGTCCACAGCTCGGCCTGAAGATGTTCTGGGGCCCTGGGGAAAGCCCCCTGGCTAACAAGCTCTCCCTGGTGTTGGATCTGACTTAAAATACCATTGCATCTGTTGGGGTGTTTACAGATGTCAATAACAGAATATCTAATTAAAACAATGGGTATTAATTGCATAACAAAAATCTAGAGATAGCCCACTTCAGAGTCAGGTTCAAGGGGAGAGGACATAGACCCCATGTCTTCCTGGAAGCAGTGTGAAAATAATTGAGACACAAGTAAATGAAAGTCGTTTTAAACAACTGAAGTTTAGGGTGATTTGTTACACAGCATTATTGTGGCAATGTCTGACTGATACACCTTTAAAAAATAATAATTTCCTGCTGGGCATCAGCCATTATTCGAAGGTTAGCTGAGTCTGGAGGGCATGGAACTCCAGAAAGAGCTTCAAGGTCTTTTGCTGCTGTGGTGGCTCCCCTCCTGTCATCTTCTTTTCCTCCCCAATCACCCACTGGACTGAAGTAGCTGACAGAAGCCCCTCTGCCCTTCAGCGCTTGCCGCCCTTCATGTGTGGCCTTCCCTCTTCTGTAGACACTGTTTTCAGACTCTTTATTGCTGCCAAAGCTGCACAGTCTCCTGTGGGGCCTCCTCATTTGTCACGCACACAGCCTCCTCTGCAGGCCTTCCTTTCTTAAAAATTCCTATTTGTCTTTTCTTTGTACAACATGGGTTCTGTGGCGGCTTTCTAAAGCCAGGGGCTGGCTCCTCAGGAAACCCACAGGCCAGCCAAGTGGTGAGGCGATGAGACGTTATCTCCTGCCTTCTCTCGGGCGGCTTTGACACTTTTAATCCTTATTCATCCGGCTTCTCCACTCCAGCCTCTGTGCTCATGGAGTGGCCTGGCTTCCGGCTTCCGTTCCTCATCCTGGACAGAGCTCTGTAATGCCTTAGATCCCAGGATCCCCTGCATTTAATCAATGCATGTGTCTCAAATGCTTGCCACATGCCAGGCACTGCGCGAGGGCTGCACAGCGTCCCTAGTCAGCCCTAGCGGGTGTGCGCGTGTGTTAGGAGGCACAGATGAGAAGTAGCATGTTATTCAGGGGACTTTGAATTCTGAAAGTGTTTCTTGAGCACTGACTGTGGGTAGAGCAGTGTGCTGGGCGCTGGCAAACGGCTGTGGCCAAAACAGACGGAGCCCCTGCCTTCGAGAGCTTTAGCGGGAAGATTTTATAATTCTGTCCAGAGCGCAATGGGATCCGTGAGGAGAACCACACTTCCCCGAGGGGTGGGGCTGTTTGTAGCAGATGCGGCCAGTGCTCTCCCACCCACCGCTCCAGCTCATGCTCATGGGGCCTCACTGCGAACACTGTGACTTGACTCGGGCCTTCTCCTGGCCGTGCACACAGCACAGGCCTGGCTGCCGGGGAGCTAATGGGCCCAGCAGCCTCCAGTGATGCCTGGGGCTGCACAGTGACTGTCTTGGCTTCCTTACCCTCCAGAGGGACATCCACGAGGCATGTTCCATGCAGTGGCCCAGAGGTCCCCAGCGGGATGGAGACCCACTCTGCACAGTGGTAGCTGCTCATCCGCATGGCGAATAGTAGCTTCCTGCCCTCCAGCCTCTTCCCCACACCCCTGCAGCACGGCCTGGGCTCGCCTCCCAGATGAACTACCTGCATGCAAGCCTGTGTTGAGGCTCTGCTTTGAGGGAACCCAGTAAACGAGTAATGATAGTGGTAGCGCTGGTGCGTGGGGAGCTGGCAGTGTGCCACGTCCCTGAAATTGCTTGACTTTCACGATGCACTTAATTCTCACCAGGCCTCCATGAGCAGGTATTGTGATTATCTCCACTTGGAAAAGGAGAGACCAGAGGCACAGGCTGTCAGTGCCAGGGGTGGCTCAGACCCAGGCTTCTGCTCCTGGTGGCAGGCGGTCCTGGAACAAGGGGGTTTAGAGGCTCATCCTGCCCCTGCCCCTCCCCTGCCCCTCAGCATTGCCCTCCCCAACTCTCTTCTCTCTTTTCCGTCTCCCAAGCTGTTAGCATCTTTGATCACTTGCTGGTTAAGTTTCTCTCCGGTTCTGTGTTCCCTGAGGGCACCGCTCCCCGGCTCCTGGAATAGGACCTGCTGCATGACCACTCCATCCATGCTCATGGAACGAATGAAGAAAGGACTCGGGGGCAGGGTGTCACCCACTGATGGGCTCCTCTGTAGAAACAGGTTGCCTCAGTCACAATGTGAGGCCCCGACCCAGTCCCAGCAGACTGTATATGTGCGCTCAAGTGTTTGTGTATGTGTGCGCGCATGTGTGTGCAAGGTTCTTTCTCTATTGTGTCTGCATGTGCACCCATGTGCATGTGTGTGAGTGCATGCATATGCACACATGTGTGTGTGCTTGTGTGTGTGTGGGGGGGTGGGTGTGCATGTCCTGGAGTGCCGGGAGCTGTCAGTCTATTGGGCTGGCTGGGCTGTGAGTGATCTGAACCTCAGGGCGGCCTAATCATGCCTGACAGATTGATTAGGGGAGAAAGTTGCTGTGTCTCTATTGCAACAGACAGGGCAGGCGTGTCTCCACTTAACCTTTCCCTTCTCACAGAGGAGGGGGTGCAGCAGGGTGGCAGGAGGGGGCTGGGCATGGAGGGTGAGCGAGGTCTGTGAGAGACAGAGGGAACAGAGGCAGGCACGGTAGCGTGGAGGGACCATGGCCAGCAAGAGATGCAGAGCAGGGGGCAGAGGTTGGAAGACAGGGGAGGTGGATGTCCCGCTGGCGTAACAAAGCCAGGGCTGGTGTCCGTGATGCGAGCCAAGGGCCTCCAGGGCCACTGACGTCCTCCTTGGGACTGATCACTGCCCTCTGTCTCCCTGCGGGACGGGCAGGTGGACGGTTAGACAGCCTGCAGTCCCACAGCCCATGCGGAGGCCCTAAAAGGCCGGTGCTCGGTGCCTGGTGTTCAGTGTCCAGTGCTCGATGCTTGGTGCTCGGTGTCTGGTACTAGGTGCTTAGTGCTAGGTGCTCAGTGCTCAGACAGGGCACAAAGGAAAGTGGTAGGCGCCTCAGAGCAGAGTCGGCCATCAGCAGGGGCAGCACTAGGGTAACTGCCTTCAGCTGGGGCAGAGGGCAGGCGTGCGAGGTGAGTGAGGCAGTAGAGAACCTGGGACAGGGAAGCAGTCTGAGCGCCCCACTCTGCCGAGGAGGAGCTGGTCTAGGGCGGGCAGGAGCCCTCCCAGGTCCATGGTTCCCGCTACCCGTGGCCTCCTCTGCCAGCTGGGTGCTGCGAGGGGCCCCGGCTGAGAGTGGGCTCAGTGCAGGCGTCGAGGGCCTGCCCGCATCTGTGGCCTCTGTCCCCGAGCCTCGCAGGAGGGACTGGATGGGCCTGAAACAACAGGCAGAGCAGACCCTGCAGAAGGAAGTGCTGACTCCAGCGGGGCCTGGGCCGTCCCCATCCCACGAGGGCCACGGGGGGCAGAGGAGATAGCAGGGTGCACAGCCAGTCCGCTCTGCTGGGAGAGCAGGCCGGGGCTTTCAGAGACCTGAGCTCCGATGTCTGAATCATCAGGCTCATTCCATTGGGGAAATCTCGTAGCAGATCTGATGCACCAAAAACACCTGTATATATAGAAGCCTGACCTCAAATATTTTATTTTAGATGGCTTAGGGAGGAGAAGGAAAGCTAAGCAGATCCAACGGAATTAGATCCGGCTAATTTATTTATATGTGTCTGCATCCTTCCCGTTTTATAATTAGAACGAGAGGCACGGCTCTCCTGGAAGTATGTGCCTGGGTTAGAATACACATAGGATCCCGATTTGGTAAACAAAACACATATAGCAAACATCTGAAAACAGAAAAACATGCAAAAGTGACTCTGGCTGCTTTTAGAATCACAGTGTGATTTTTTTCCCCCTTTTTCTTCTACTACCCCCACCCCACTGAATCAGCTACATGACTGAAACTGGGGGTGCAAGGGTGTGGCATGGTGGGGGAGGGGAGGCCTGTTTCGCCCCAATGGAGTCATCCCTGCCGCTCTCCCTCACCCCCACCAAGAGGGAGAGGGAGAGGGGTTTGCTGATTCACGTGATGCTGCTCCGGGTCTGGGTGGGAGGCCCTGGGACTGACACATGAGGAAATCGGCGCCAGGACAGCAGGTGTGGTCAGTGGCCTCCGGAGCCTGTTCCTCTTTTCTTGTCTCTGGTAGGACTCAGGCTTTGTGCCATGTTTACCCTCTCCCAGAGGCCACCGGTGCCGTGCAGGCATCCCCTCTCCTCCCTCCCCCCATGCCCTGGATTCGTCCCCAGGGTTTCCCAGGGGCTGTGTGCTCAGAGGGCCCCCATGTGTTAGGACTTGGGAAAACTCTTCGCCTTGTGTGCAAACGCCCCAGGGGAGCTAGGGCTCCCTGGAAGCCAACGAAAATGATGCCATTCCTCTTGCCAGTGACTTAAGAAAAGGCAGGTCTTACTCTTTATGTTGAAACCCTAATCCCCAGCTGCTGTGGATGTGGCCTTAATCTGGAGATAGGGTCTCCGCTGCTGATCAAGTTAAGGGAGGTCATGGGCGGGGGGGAGGGGCTAGTCCAGTGTGACTGGTGTCCTTATGACAAGGGAGGGATTTGGACTCAGACACAGAAGACACAGAGGGAAGGCCAGGTGAAGGGACCCTCATAGTTAGGACCCAACGTGAAGAGTGGAGGGTGCTGCCATGAGCCAAGGACAGGCTGGGGCTACCAGAAGCTGCACGAGCAGGGAAGGGTCCTTCCCCTGTAGGCTCAGAGGGAGCATGGCTTTGCTGAAACTTGACTCTGGACGTCCAGCCTCCAAGACTGTGACACAATAAATGTCTAAGTCCCTGGTTTGCGGTACTTTGTTGCAGCAGCCCTAGAAAACTAACACTGCATGTGACCCCATTTCGGCCAATAATATTTGAAGGAAAGTTGGCTGGCAAAAAACATTTCCCACCAATGCAGAGACCCAAAGGAAAGAATGATTTCTCTCATGATGATGTTGGTGCGTCTGCCTGTGATGGTGGGAACTGCTGCAGCCATCCTGTGAGCATGAGACTAGGCTGATATCATCAACCTGCAGAGAAAAAAAAAAAGATGGAATAAACCTGGTGTTTGATGATTTTTGACAAGCCTCTGAAATGGCCAGCTCTTCGAGATAACAAGTTCACTTGTGACTGAAATCATTTTGAGCAGGTCCTTTACCACGAAGTGCATCCTCAGTGACACAGCACGTGCATCCATCAATCCCCAGCCTCTTGGTCCAGGGCCAACGCTGATGCCACTGCAGAAGCGGGTGACTATTGATGGCTCAGCTGAGAAGCAGCCAAACCCTAGTTTATCAATATTAGATCCCTGAGCCTGTGTCCCCAGAGAGAAATCTGAGGAAAGCTGGTTGCCATTGTCCTACTCAGTTTTAATTTTTCAGATAAGAGTCCCAGAAATGTAGAGAATCGCAACCTGCCTGGGCAGTGGGGGCTTACAGCTCATCTCATGCAGGGGGTGTCAAGGATTGGTCCTCGGGGGAACCACGAGGTCAAAATGATGTTTAGAGTAAAACTAATCTGTGATTTGCTTTTTTCTCTCTTATTCTCTCATGAATGCACAGGGCCTCTTCCAGCGGCTGCCTGGCATGCGATACCCGCAGATTGAATGCAGGAATGGATATGAGAATCCAGCTGTCTTCAACAAAGGCAGACATTAAGGATATTTCAAAAAATGTAAAAAAGGGCCATCTTCTTACAATTTTTTTCTGTAAAATACAGTCAATTTTTAAAAATATATTTTTACTGATTTCAGAGAGGAAGGGAGAAGGAGAGAGAGATAGAAACAACAATGATGAGAGAGAATCACTGATTGGCTGCCTTCTGCACACCCCACAGTGGGGATAGAGCCCAAAACCCAGGCATGTGCCCTGACTGGGAATGGAACCATTACCTTCTGGTTCATAGGTCGACACTCAACCACTGACAATGGCAACAGTTTGCGGGTCGAGCAAAATAGAGTCATTTTTATTAAAATGTCATTTATGGTCATTCGTAATGGGTTTGTTATCACTGTTTTAAAATAATAATTATTTTTAAATTTATCAGTAAATAAAAATAGATGTAACTCACCTAAATAGAAGCTCTTTGGAGTCCTCAATAATATGTAGCCATGTAAAGGGGTCCTCTGCCCCAAATATTTTAGCACTGTGATCCAGAGACACCATGGCTGGCCCGGGCCAGGAGATGGGGCCCTCACAGAGCTGGGGCTGCCCACGGGGTGATGGAGACTGGCGTGGCTTGTGATAAAAGCAAACATTTGCAGGTGCCTGCCATGGGCCAGGCTCATTGTGGAGCATTCATCCCTGTCCCCTTGCGTACTTCTCACACCAACCATTTCTCCTTCTCAGCCTCCTTATGAGATAGGCAGACAGACACTACATCCGGTTTTACAGATGAGAAAATCATTACTCAGACAAGATAACTCTCTGCTCAAAGTCTCACAGCTGGTACGTACTGAGGTCAGGATTCAAATCTGACCCACAGCCAATGTTTCGGAACCTGGTCTCCTTGGCCTCTGTGCGCTCAGAGAGCCAGGTGCTCAAGTCCAACACTTCATTCCATGCTTGATCTTCACTCCCTCCCTGGACTCCAGGGTTCTCCTCTGTAAAAAAGGGCATGAAATGTCGGGGCCGCGAGGATCTCCGGAGAATGACGATGGGAGCACTTTGTGAACAGTGCCGTGGAGGTGGCCGTTATGACTGATGCCCTCACCGGTGGTCTCATGGGTGGAGCCACTTTTGAGATTATTGTGCAAATAGAGAGCATAAACCCGCTCCCCTGCTTAAACACATGTATGTATATGAACATGCATATACACTGGCAATGGGATTTGTGGCATGAACATGTTTATGTCAATACTCAGAGATATGCTTCAATCTTTACATTTTTAAGCTTCTCTCTCTCTCTCTCTCTCTCACACACACACACACACACACACACACACACACACATCTCAGCAGCTTTTATGAAGAATGACTGCACGGGGTTAAGAAAAGCGCCAATACTCCCGCAGCTAGAATGAGGATCAGCTCCAGGTGCCACTCAGTGGGCCACACCCCTCTCTAAACCATGAATAGTCAAGAGCACTTGAGGTGTGACAGGCGTTTTCAGGCCTCTTCTGAGTCTTTCTCTCTCAGCACAAAATTAAATAAGCATCATTTCCAGGCACTATTTTGTGAGGCAAGTAATAGAGTCTGAAACGATTATTAGATATTTACTGTAGCAAAAGCACTAAAATGAGATGTGCTTTTAAAACACTGAACAGTAAGCCAGGGAGGAAGGGGAGCTGTGGAGACAGAGCAGCTATGACCGACTCTGGCCGGGCACACAGTGTTTCAGGCCATGGCCCCGCGGCCTGCACCTTGGCAGTGCCAGGGCCCTCCCTTACACCTATATTTGCAGTGGAGGGGAGAGTCTGTTCTGGGTTGGGATACCAGTATGCTAGCCTCCCCACCCACTCACACACACACTCTTAGCCAGTATGTGTCCAATGGCAAGCCATTTTTCCTCTCTGGGTCTGTTTCCTCTACTGTGTCCTGAGGGTTGACCAGATGACCCTATACTTTGGGGTCCTTGCAGATTAGGTTTCTTGTAGTCGCACCACAGTGGGGCTGGGTGTCCACAGGAGCAGACAAACAGGAGGAGTGATGGGAGGAAGACTGAGCTCTGGGGCCAGAGCCTTTAACTAGGTCTTTTCATGCCTCTTATGAGCTCCCTCATCCCAGAAAGTGTGTGTAGAGGACCAGCTCAAGGAGGGACAGATGCCAAGAAATGAAGGCAGAGACAGAGGGAGAGGGACCCACAGAGGGAGCAGATGAAGGCATCTCTGTCCCTTCAACCCTCCATGATGCTCTTGCCCGCAGCCCCTGTGCCTGCCTGCCTTTGACCCTGAAACCCTTGCCTTCCCCACACCCATCTCCCCACAACTGCCTGGCCCCTCCACCCTCTTACACAATCCTGCCCCATCCCTCTTCTCCAGCTGCTGGCCTGGGATCTCAGACCCCAGGGCTGTATCCTGCCTCAGTCCCAGCAGCTCCCCAGTCCTGGGGGGTCTGCATATACCAGCTCTCTGCTCCTGCCAGCTCCCTGCCTCTAGGCCCCTGATGTCACTCACCAGCACGGATCTTCAGGCCAGTGGCTGATCTCATCTGAACCTCAGTTTCTTATGTGTAGCTCAGGGCTGACAAGGAGATGCCACAGGGTGTACTGGTGATTGGACATGAAGACACTTTGTAAGCTGACATGGCCTTTACAGGCTGTAATTTGGCTCCACGGTGCTTGATTGCATTTAATTTCATTATCCCCCTCAAAGCCCTTTTTGAAATGACGAGGTGTGCACACACAGGCGTGCCTGGGGGAAAGCCTATTTATCTTCTGGGGGCCTCTGCTTTTACACACACACACACACACACACACACACACACACGAGGCTCCAAATATGGCACTTGGGGGAAGATGGGTGAGGGGAAGGGTGGTGCCAAGAGAGAGGAAAAGGGAAGGATGGGGTTTCTCCTGAGTCTGCCCCTTCTGCTTACCTGAATGTCCTTTATGTGGCTGGAAGACACCCTTTATTGGCTGGGTTGTAGGGGAAGAGACTCCTGGGAAGTGCCCTTCCTACTTCCCTCCTCTTGGTCCTCGCTTTACTCCTTCATGACCCCTCTCTGGAATCACACAGCCTGATGGAAATTGAAAAAGAGCAAGAACAGGTGTCTGGGTCTAAGCCTGTGAATCTCAAGGCTTCCAGCCCCTGGTCCAAGCCCCCTGGGGGAAGAGGCCCCCTTAGCCAGACCTCTGTGCCACGATGTCCGTGCTCCCACTGCCTGAGCCACACAGGCTAGTCGGCAGTGTAACCATTGATCCACATCATCCACAGCTGCAGTTCCATCACAGGCCTTCCACAGCTGCTGAAGTTCATGCCTCTGTCAGCAGGGGGGCGTGGTCAGGAGAAGGGTCTGCACTGTGAGGCCACTCTGGGACTATGCTATGGGGATGGGGATGCTCTGGGGACCCTGGACCATGAGCCGATTTTAGTCAGATCTTAGCTCCTTGATATAATACACTGTGGGGTAGGGAGTGAAGCTGGTGGTAATTATCTATTGGGACCTATAGGTTTTTTTAACGAAAAGGATGGAACATTTTGTTTTGTTCTGTAGGATATTCAGCTTTGGGCAGAAGGGAGACATCAAGAAAATCAGAGGACACTGGCAAAAACCTGCACCAGGAGGTGGGACAGAAAATGGATAAGGAAGACGGAAGAGCAAGACTGTGAAAGGTAAGAATGAAAAGGAGAGAAGAAAAGCGGACATCAAGCCGGGGTTGCCCTTTCTCTCTCCTCCCTCCTAAGCTCAGGCAGGAAGGGAAAGTCTCATTGACAGACACCCGCGTGTAGTAAACGTGTCTCCTACAAATGACCTTGGAAAACGGAGTTAGGGTTCCGGCAGGCAGGCCAGCTCCCGGATGGCCCTTGGAAAACGAGTCTCCTCTCTTTGGGAAGGTCATCGTGTCACATGAGCAGAAAGGGGGAGGGGACAACCAGATGAAGAGAACCCGCCTTGGTGATCAGGAACCAAGCCACCCAGCTCGCCCCCGCCCCACCTTAGTGGCCCACCCTCCCTGACCCAGTGGGAGCAAGACCTGTGTTTACACAGGCAAAACGACGAGCATTTCCACACTTCAGCGTGTGGTGCAAGTTAAACAAGGTGGGCTGCTCTCGCCATTGACACTTGGGTAGGATCATTCTCTGTTGTGGGCTCACCTGTGCATTGGAGGATGCTTAGCATCATCTCTTGTCCACACCCACGAGATGCTGGTAGAACCCCAAAGCCTGACAACCAAAAAAGTCTCCAGGCCTTGCCCAAACCGTCTCCGGTCCAGATCCGCTGCTCCAGGGGCCCCATGCTTCCTGGAATGAATTCTCAGAAATGGTTGTTCTCCCTTCCCGGGTCTCAGGAGGACCCAGCTCACAAGCTGGCCTCAGCATGTACCCCACCCTTCCCAGTGTCTGGTGGTGCTTTTCCAGGGGCACCAGGAGGAGACTGTATAAACATCAGCGCTGGAGGCTTTCCTTCTGCCTCCGGGGTCTGCTCCCCAGACAGCCCGCACAGCCTGGTGAAAACTGGAGATAGAAGCCCTAGCACCCGCCAGTGAGAGGCGAACCAGGAGGAGCGCCCTGAAAGCCTGGCCCCGGGGACCCGTGCCCTCGGGGACGTGGTGTTTCTACCTGTGCCCTGTGCAGGTAGAAGCAGGGGCACCTGGGGCTGCATCTCCCCGTGCCCCTGAGCAGGCCCTGCAGCGCCCCGGCCCTGCCTCCCCACCTCTGCAAGGGAAGGGGCTGAGCTGGAGGACGTCCAGGGCTTCTGCCCAACTCTGATGAGCCACGTTCTGAGCTTCTCTGAGTCTAAGATTATAATTAGAAAAGGCCTCATGTGTGGTGCATCAAGGATGTGCGGAGCGTGCTATGAATTCCCCGCGGTTACCTCTTAATTACCTGAATGGATATAGGCGAGCATTGCTAATTCTAAAGGAAAAGATAAATCCAAACTTAATCTTGCAGGCCATAGAAGACAACCAATTCTGTCTCTCTTCTCTCATTCTCTCTTTCCCTCCTTCCCTCCCGCCCTCCCTCTCTTCCCTTCCTCCCCTCCTATGTATTAGAAGGAAGACCATAGAACCCATGGAGAAGCTACATGTGGGAGGGAGCAGTCCATTGATAATTAAGAGTTTATCAAACATTTGTTTTGATTAGTTTTTAGCAATGGACACAAACTTAACATGACTCGAATGTCTGGTTAATGTTTGAGTCTCCCTACCCCGAAACCCCCAGCCAAACCTCAGCAAACACCTATGCTCTCCCTTCTGACCCTCCTTATGGCAGCTCCATGTTCTCTGTTTCTATTTCTCCCTCTTTCCCTGTCTCAGTATCCCTGTCTCTCATTTGCATATCTCTCTGTCTCCTTATCTCTGTCCCTGCTCACCTGTGTTTGCCTTTCTCTGCATCTCCACCTCTCTCTCTCTCTCTCTCTCTTCCCTTCCCCTCCCTCCCTCCCACATATCACAAGAAATTGACATGGAGCCCAGGCCCGTCAGGAACATGATCCGCCTGTGCAGACCAGAGGGGCTTTCTTTGAGCATCTCGCTGTGATTCATCTTCAGAGGGATCGATCCCAGGCATCCATCTCTGCTCTGCAGAAAAGCTCTCAAGCAGCTGCTTCCCCACTCGGCCCGGACCTCTGGCTCTCACCGGGCAGCAAGGCTCTGTGCTTCGCTTGCTTCTGCCCCTCAACAAGCTGTCAGGCCCACGAGGGAAGGCGCCAGCCCAAACTAGGCAGCCCGCCCCCTCCGCCCCGGAGAAGTCGGAGGGGATGGGGTGCTGGAGGGAACCCTTTTCCCTGCTTTCTGCTCAGCTTGCCTTTCAGGCTGACCTTGTAGAGAGGAGGCCGGATCAGATTTCCCATGCCCTGTGTCTCTCGCAGAGCTGAGCTGTGTGCTCTGGATCAAGGGAAGCTGGTGGGCCTGCTGGGAGAGGTCACTTGGAGCAGGCCCAGAGGCCAGGCAAAGACAGAAGGGAGGTGTCGGCTGGGCTCACCACCTCCTACCCTCCCCGGAGATTCTCCTGCCTGGGGATAGGGTTGGACATCAGAGCATCATCTACATAGGGTGGCAGGAACATGTCAAAGGCAGCAGGCCATCCTGTCACCAGACCTTCTGCAGACCTCCCCCCCCCCACCCACCCACGTGGCAGGGCAGGGACTTCCCTGCCCTGCCATGCTCACTGGGCACAGTCATTGGGGCAGGGCTGAGCTCCCTGGAGGCCCTGCTGGCTGATGTCAGGGGTGTGTTGTAGGGTTCAACCTGGGATTTCTGACAGTGATGATGGTGGCCTTCTGAGGCCGTCCACTCTGGGATGGGGTAAGGCTGGGACTGCGGGCATGGGTTTCTCAGTAGCGTGTCATACTGACATCTGGGTCAGATTGATTGTTTTCCTGGCCATGTCTCTTGTAGGAAAATACATCACTGAATGCATTTTCAATACATCAAAGATCAAAATAGAAGTGGACTGGGGGTCAGGAGGTAAGTCCTGAGAGGACTGGAATGTGAGCTGACCAGTGAATAACAAACAGCATGCAGCAGCCAGGGGGAGGGCACCTTCATTTCTGACTTTTGCGATGAAGTTGTTGATAACAGAGGAACTCGAGCACCCCCTGACTTGGAACAGTGGGCACAGCAGGCTTGGAGTGTAGCCAGGTGGTTATGAACATGGTCACCGGCACCAGATGGCCCGGGTTTGAGTCCTGGCTCTAGAGCCAATAAACTATGCAACCCTGGGAAGCCTACTTACTCTCTCCATGCCTCAGTTTCCTCAACTGTAAAATGGGACTAATCATAACAACTACCTCCTAAGTTTGCTATGAGGATTTAATGAGATAATAGAATAGTGCCACATAGAATGAATAGTACATAAGTGTGACATTGTTTTTATAGCTAGTACTAGACTCAGAGGACTTGAATTTGATTTTCACTTGATTCTATGTCCAGCCCTTGAGCCAGGTTCTTAATTTCTCCAGGCTTTTGTTTCTTCTATAAACTTGTTCCCACCTCACAGGGATGTCACAGGGATTGAAGGTAGCAATGTACATGGACATATTGACTAAAACTGTAAATGATTGTCCAAATATGAGGTTTCTTGGGAATCACCAGGTGCAGGACAGCATCTGAGAGATGAGGAAGGAAGAGAAGAGAGCTGCGGGGACCATGTCTACAGTGTCAGGCCCACCTCCTGAGCCAATCCAGGAAGGCTTCACGCAAGAGGAGGGTTGCATGAGCCTGTCTTGCAGTACTTCTGAGAGAGGTGACTCACACTAGAAAAACTGTTCGCTAACAGTGACACCGACTGCAATGAGAAGCAGCAGTTCCAAGCCAGGGTGCTGTCCTCTTAGGTCTGCAAGAGAAACACTATTATCTCCATTTTCCAATGAGGAAACAGAAGCACAGAGAAGTTAAATAAGATGCCCAGCATCACACAGCCCATCAAAACCCAGCCTGCATGGCTCCATGGCACATGCCGTTAACCACTACAGCATACCACACAGGTGACATTAGACCTCCCCGAATCTGGCTCCTCTGCAGGGCCCCCACCTCTCCTACCCTGAGGAGACTCGGGGTAGGGTTAGACCTCAAAGCACCATCTGAAAAGGGGGGCTAGAACATGCAAAGACATCAGACCCCGCTTTCACCCCCACCCCCAGCTCCCAGCTCTCATTTCAGATCAGCTCTTCACGGCTACTTGAGCAGCAGATGTTGACTTCTTGAGGCACACCCAGCTGTTCATGGCTGCCCAGCAGATGTGGCCTCCTTCTTTCTTCTAACAGAACACCCCGGGAGAGACCTCTCCGGTCTGACAGGGCCGTGATCATTACATTTCCTCGTGCCGTGATTGGTCCGGGACCAGGCATGTATCCGAGGTGACAAGGAAGCCTGCGGGGAGGGGGGGCACTGGGAAACCCTGTCCCCCAACACCCACAGGCGGCTGCCTGTCATTATGAAAGACAGGAGAGGCCTGGGCTTTGATGACATCACTGAGCTGCCCCAAATCGGAATGACCTCCTATGGACCTCTGGTTCTATGATCGAAACCCCTACAACTGAAACCACTTCGGGTCAGATAATGGGTTACTAGCTTTCTAAGAGATTTACCAAGAACAATTCTCACTGCCTTGCTTCCTCCTAAGAGCTGGTATGCGGCAGGGGGTTCGATCAGCGCCAACAAGCACATTCCCACGCTTAGCGAGGGAGGCCCCTCGGGAGGGAGGCCCCTCGGTAAGTAACTGAGGAACGAGAGCCTTCTTCGGGCCTCATCTCAGCGACAGGCACACAATCCGCTCTGACTCACTGCACAGTTCAAATCAAAATATAGTCACTATTGAGCTCAAAATCCAATCATATGACTTCCCAGGGAGACACAATTCCAATAACATCGCTTAGAAAACTCCCCGTACACCGGCTGACACTTGCTTTCTTTTCTTCGGTCTCGAGTGGAGATCCTCACAGATGGAACTTCAAGGGCCTCCTCTGCAGGCCCCAGAGGTGCTGGGGGCTGTGGGGGGGGACCTTTACCCCTGGGTGGGGGAGGGGGCCTCCTTGAAGAGAAGCATAGCAGCTGCACAGAAGGAACCAGCTCCCTGGGGAGGGGGGCCCCTAAAGCCTGGCGAGGGGAGCAGAGGGGCAGCGGTGTAGGGGTTCCCGGAGTGACAGAGTCAGGCTTCCCATCCCCGGTGCTCATCAGCTGTGTGGCCCTGGGCACTTCTGCTCCTTCCCTGAGCTCCACCACCCTCAGGAGTGAAGGAGGACAGTGACCACGCAGGTTTATCGTGAGGGTGAAAGGTGCTGAGCAAAGGGACTGGAGGAGTCACAGGTCCTGCTGGTGCTCTGGGGCCGCTTAGGGCGGGCTAAGGAGCAGGCGATGTCCCACAGAGCTCCACAGGCCTCCTGCGCAGCTCGGAGGAAGGGTGGCTGTGTCCACTGTGTCCAGGCTCCTCACAGCTGAGTCCCACGGGGGAACCTCTCCAGGCTTTGATGGGGGAGGCTCTGGAGTGGAGAAAGCTTAGCTCTATGGGGTGGGATCCGAGGGATCTGGGTGCAAATTCCTCAAAGCAGCACAGAGTAGTGAGTGATAAGACCATTCTTGGGAGCCAGAGACACCAGGATTTTCACTCCAGTTCTGCCTTTGACCAGCTGTATGGCCTTGGAAAGTGTGCCTCAGTTTCCCCATTGGGGAGGTGGTGCTCAGAGCACCCCCCTCCCGTCCCAGGAGTGAGTGGGATTTGCTGGACGCCAGCCCTTGGTGACCAGTGCCAGGGCTCCTCTCACCGATTGCCACCGGCATCCCAGGCCTGGGCTACTAGAAGGAAGTGCCCAGCACTCGTGGGAAGGGAGGGAAGGCTCTGAGCTGAGGAGTGAGCAAAGTGGCTCATTTTCAAGTCCAATTCCCCACTTTAATTGAGTTTTGCTGAAAAGTCCTGTGCAAGCACTTTTCCTGCCGTTTTGCCAGATTTGATTCTCGCTGATAACACAAATGTGAGCAGCGCTGAAGACAGATTATGGCTGTTGGCAGTGGGACGAGAGGGTGCGCTGAGCCATGGGCTGGGACCAGCACAGTGGACTCCATTCTGATCGGGGCCCTTTCGATGTGCCTCTTCCCAACCCTTTCCCCCCCTTGGTGGCACACAGCCCAACTGGACACCCTCAGTGGCCAGGTGAATGCAATCCTTGACATCAGGGTCTCCTGGCTGTGGAGAGGAGATGACGCCCGCACGCCCGACTGCTCCACTTCCTTCTAGCTGCAGCGGGTCTTCCGGGTGCCACCACACGCTCCGAACCAGGATCTGTTCCCCAGAGACATGATCTTCAATGAGAGAGGGGTTTGGGAAGGGGGGTGTTGAGCAGTGGTGCCATCGGGGCATGGGTGGGCTGCAGGCCTTTGCCCGCTCTGTGATGGAACAAGGCTCTCAGATGGAACGCCTG
Source organism: Myotis yumanensis (assembly GCF_028538775.1). Lineage (NCBI taxonomy): Eukaryota > Metazoa > Chordata > Mammalia > Chiroptera > Vespertilionidae > Myotis > Myotis yumanensis. The sequence continues at coordinate 86,834,173 of NW_027223757.1, read as the reverse complement.
TATAGGCTCAATTCTGAAGAGGCTCCAGCCCATCTTTCTTGCCAGACAAGAAGGCACAGGGAAGGGTTTCTCCCCATCATTTATCCGATGCTGCGGGCACCCCACACACTGGGTCAGGGCCAGACAATCCGGCTGCGGAAGCTGTCAGTGCCCGGTTAGCAACATCAAGCAAACCGTGGTCCAATGGGAGTGAAAAGCTCCAGCTTCTCGCAGACAAGCATGGCCATCTTTCACGCAGAGCTCCAGTCATTTTCTCTAAATGGAAGCCTTTTATCCAGAAAACCTTACCTGCAACTTGAAGACAAACCAAATGAAGAAATAAAGGCATCAATGGGATTCTAACTGACTCCAGGAGAATTCTGGATAAACACACAACTTCGGTTCTTTTTTATTATTACAATTACACTAGGGGCCCAGTGCACGAATTCGTGCACCTTGAAAGGAACTGTGGGGTACGAGGCTGCAGTGGGCACAGGGGCAGGTCTCGTGGGTCTCAACTCATCCTCTGCACCCGCACCTGGCCCCTCCTGCCATGACCCCTGGTCCCCTGTCTGCTGGCAGCCCTGCCCTGCTGCTGCTGCTCCCATGCACTGATAGCATCAGCCCCACTTGCACTTGCTGACCACACAGAGCAATTGGGGCTGGCGCCAGCAGCAGGTGCGAGCGGCAGCTGCTGCCTCGATCACCCCTGAGGAGCAGGGGGAGGTGGAGAAGCCCTCAGGGTCGGTCAGGGCAGGAAGCCATCACTGGCACCTGCTGATGGTGCCGGGTGATCAGGACCAGCACTGGGCACTGGCAGTGGATGCGAGCAGCAGCTCCAGCTGCAGGTGCAAGCAGGGCAGGTGCTGGCAGCTGGTGTGAGAGCCGGGTGGGACTGCAGCACATGGGAGCAAAGAATTTTCAGTAACCACCAGAGGTTTGCCCTGATGACAGTGACTGGCACCCTTCCTTGGTCTGGCACCTGCGCTCACCTGCTCCACCATCCTGCTGCGGCTAATGCCCACCATGTTCCACACCCCCTGCCCCGGTGGTCAGCACACGTCATAGCAACTGGTTGTTCAGTTGGTTGTTACGGTTGTTCTGCCATTCGGTCTATTTTCATATTAGCCATTTTTATATGGGATTATTACATACAACTAGAGGCCTGGTGCACAAATTCATGCATAGGTGGGGTCCCTTGGGGTGGCCTGCAGAGATCAGGACCCAGCTTGCACCCCAGCCTCACAGCCCCAGCTCGTGGCCCCAGCCTTGCAGCCCGACAGCCCCACCTGGCCCTTGGCTTGGCCTGATCCGCCCTCTCATCTACTCCACCATCCCACCTGAGGGGCGATCAATTGGGGCTAGGCCCCTGGCCCAACTCCCTCAGCGCCTGGGAGCTGGGCAGTGGCCCCGCCTCCTGCGCTGCTGCTGGTCGCCATCTGCAGGGTGATCGGGCTCCCACTTGCACCCGCTGTGGCCTGACGCTGCCCGCTCACTTGCTCCACCATCCCGCTGTGGTTCCACTGTTGTCGGGGCCCATCGGGGCTGGCAGAGCCTCCACTGCTGCCCGCTGCCAGCACTGAGTCGCTGACACTCACCATGTTTCGCGCCACCCCCTGGTGATCAGAGCATGTCATAGCGAGTGGTCATACTCCCAGTCTCCCAGTGGAACGACCACCCGAGGGGACAGTTTGCATATTAGGCCTTTATTTATAGGATCTTTTAAAACAAAACATTTTTTATGTAAAATGGATAATTGATAATACAATGAACATCATGTGCCCAGCAACCAATTTACAGAGTTAAACATTAAGTTTCAGCTGAAGCCCTTATGAGTTCCGCCTGGTTCTAACCTCGGCCCCTGTGCCCATGGCCACCACCCTTCCAAACCCAGTGTTTGTCCTGCGCGGGTCTGTGGGCTTGTACAATACATGCATCCATAAATGACACCTAGCTTGCGTGGTTTTCAGCTTCATACCAATGTTATATCAATTACATTCTCCCACAAGTTGCATTTCTTTTATAATGTTTGAGACTTGCCCACACTGATCCATGTAGCTCTGGCTCAATCATTTCCTCTGCTGTATAGATGTACATTCTGTCTTCTCCAAGCATTGCTCTTGCAAACAAAGCTAGGATGAGCATCTGGGCTCATGTCCCCTGTGCACACACGCGGGAGATCCCAGGGACATACCTGGGGACGGGGAGTCATGAGTAGGCTATGCACCCAGTCACTTCTGCAAGGGGTGGGGGAGGGGTGCGAGTGAGTGGGTGCCACAGACACTCGGTGGTTGAGAGCCTCCAATGTCTACATGGCAGGGGCACTTTGCCAGGGGCAGCGGCATTCACACTTAACATGGCCAAGGTGTCTGGAAGTTTTATCTCAAGGAAAGTGTGACAGAAACGTATGGCATTTGTGGGGGTGTGAGTGTATGAGTGTGTGTGGTTGTGTGTGTGCAAATATGTGTGTGTGTGTAAATGTGTGTGTATAATATCCACAGGAGCTTTATGCTTGTCTGCCTTTTTGAGCAATGCATCCCGGCACCTCTAACAGTGCCTGGCCCGAATGCTCATTCAATAAATATTGATAGGCTTAAAATGCACCGTGCATGCCTGTGAACATGTGCCCCCGTGTGTGTGTGCTGTGCACAGGTGTGCATCCCGTCAGGGAAAGCATGACAGCTGGGAAACTGTGCATGAGGCAGGGACGTGGCCTGCGCCCCAGCCCCTGGGTGGGAATGGAACAGCAGTTCATCACAAAATGAAGAAAACTCAGAAGGGCTGAAACATGAAAGAACGAGTAAGCACCATCTGCAGATCTGGGCAGGGATCTGAGGAGATGATGCTTGCTAATTAGTCCACAGGACAAAGCCAAAGGAAAGCTCCGAGGACGGCATGTGGTCATCTTCCCCACAACTGCAAAATCCCTCCTCAGCGAGTTTGAAGAACCAGCACAAGTGAAGCCAAAGAATAACGAAAGGAATTAATAATTCAACAGACAAGATAGGAAAACCAGGGCTGACCATTGATACGCAGCCGTCAAGCCTAGGGGACCTCAGCGAACTGGAGGGACTAGGCCGTCAAGCCTAGGGGACCTCAGCGAACTGGAGGGACTAGGTGCCGGGACTTCTGTGGCCCTGGACTTAAATCATCACTCTCGTCTTCCCAGGCCACAGCGGTTGGGACAACCTACGTAGAGGCAATAATCTCAGCTGTTCTTACTGTGTCCCCACGGCAGGAATATGGCCTGCAGGGGGGGCACGGGCCATGAGCAGGAAGGGGACCGGACGGGAGACCAGGGTGCACTGGCAGCTCAGAAACCTGGATGATAGGCAGGCCGACAGTCAGTACCAGGGGTCTGGCTTCCGGCACCGCAGGGGTAAGGCGCTGCCAGTTGGCAGGAATAAAAAGAAGGATTCTGGTCTCTGGGCCAGTTTCTGGCAAGAACAAGGCAAGGGCTAGTGGGAGGAATCGCATGGCTCTGGAGCCAGGGGTCAGGGGTCAAATCCCTGGGCAAGTTGCTTGCTCTCTCCATACCTTGGTTTGGCCATCTGTAAAATGGGAATGACACTAGTAGGTAACATCGATGTAGAACCCACTACAGACCGGGTGTTGCCCTAAGAACTATTGACAGGTCATGGTGGCAGGTTCCCTCCCTCAATCTATTCACAGTAGAGAAAAGCAAGGCTCAGAAAGGAGCCTCCTGGACCTGGTGTGAGGCCTTCAATGTGCAGAACGCCTCAGGGCCGCCTGTGCTTGATTCTGGCCACCGTGGCAGGGTTGGGGTCCCAGGTGCAGTACTCAGATGGGCCTTAGCACAGGAATGGGCAAGGACATGTCCTACCTGGGGCTGGACAAGGGCGGCTGCCAGGTCTCAGAACCAAAGCATAGCCTGCATTGGAGATAGGAGCTCATCCATTTGTCTCCCCAGCACCCTTTCCCTGAGGGCCTCCGGAGCCAGCCACTCGATGTGCGTCTTCTGCGCTCTTCCGAACAGCCTACCACAGAGCTGCAATTCAGCCACTCTAGGAATGACCCCTGTCCAGATGGCTCAGTGACAGAGCCAGTTCCAACCCTAGCCACACCTTCCTCTCTCTCCTGGTCCCGAATCTCCGGCTTCCATCTTATTGGCCCAGGTTTATTAATATCTCAAACCTCATGTTATATCAGCCCTAGGTGTGTGTGCCGTGCACAGGTGTGCATCCCATCAGGGCGCCGCATTCTCAGCCCACTCCCCAACCCCCCAGGCTGGGATCCTCACAAGCAGCCATCTCACAGCCCCCACACCCTTGCTTCTCACTGTCCTCGATGTTTAGAGAAGCTGGAGTTGAGGTATTTTAAACACCATTAAAAATGAATTAACTTCCTCCCATAAAAACATCCCTCTCTCCCAAGGTAACAGGGCAGCTGGGCCTGGAATGGAAATCGTCCTGCTTGCTGTTTCACACAGTCAGACTGGGGTGACCACCCAGAGAAGAGGCTCATGCGGGTGGACACACACAGTCACGGGACACATGAGAAAATGAACATGGAGACACACATGAGCAATCAGACATACCACATACATTCTCACACACACACACACACACACACACACACACACGGGAGGCTGGTTCATGGCATACTCTTGGCCTCTAAACACTGACACAGACGACCCTTCCCTCAATACTCTGATATGAAACCGCAGAGACTCATGGGATTTAGAAGACATAGAGGCTTCTGACGGACAGCTCTCCCTGTGCCCCTGGGGCCCAGAGGCCAGGCAGGGCCTGCTGTCAGCCCCACCTGCTGAGAGGAAGAACTAGGACTGGAGTCAGGGTGGTGGCCGTGTGTCTGGCGTAGGAGGGCCTGCCACCCTCTACCCCACGCTGGCCATGGGGAGGGAATATGAATGAGGGGAAGAGCCTAAAACACAGATGCTGAAACTCCCAGTGGCAGCCCTGAGCTTTGGTTAATCTCCGACCCTGGTGACAAGATCTATTTATTTCCAGCAGAATAAATAATCATTGATTTTCTAAAGCAAACACTCTTCGTGCACTCTGGCCCAAGAAGCAAGTGCTGGGGCCTGGAAAAGAAAACACCGAGCCGCAGCCCCTGACCTGGCATCTGTGGGTCACCGGGCCCTTCCCAGACACTCTCGAGGACCAGGGAATCAGGGCCATGTCAGGGCCCCCCGCTCCAGGGGCCCCGCAAGCCCCGTCACCCTTCCCAAGAAATAACCTACGGACTCAAACCTTGTGCATTGCACACTGTTTCTCCATTGTTGCCCCGGGGAAACACCTCCGATGGAGCACTCATGCTGAAGGTTTACACTCTGCCCTCGGGGGGCCTCAACCATGGCACTGGCTGAGGGATTCCTCCCCTCCCCCGACAGCCTACTGTGCCCCCTTGGGAGCACTGCTGGCCAGTTGAAGCATTCATTCTCTGGATCAGTGAATGAAAGCCTCCAGCCAGCTAAGGGGGAGTCTCCAAGGGGCCCATTCTTCCATAGAGGAGTTGGGGTGCGGAGAGCTGGAGGCAAATGGGGAGCAGTGTGGAGCTCAGCAAGAATTATTAGGTCTGCGGAGATTTATTGAAAGAAGGAAAATGTGACGACATTCCTGGTCTCCCATAAAATGAGGACATTTCAGCAGTGGCGATGGACTGGAGGCAACAGGAAGCACTTCCGGGCACCGCAGTAGGACTCACAGTAATTACTGCTTATTGATTAGCTGAGGGCAAGAGGGTAGCAGGGTGGTGGGTGCAGGACACAGGCAGACTGCCCACTGGCTGGACTTATGCTAATCAGCTTGAGATGGTGGATGAGACACCAGAGCACACCTACCCACTAGCCTCAGTTTTCTCACCTGCTGAATGGGCTGAACCTGTCTTAGAGCCTGTTTGAGAGGACGACGTCGAGCCCTTGACAATGCTCACAGATTGTCAGCCAGAGTCAGCGCCTGCGTGGCTTCTCTTTGACCACCCCCCCCCCCCCCCCGCCAGATGTGTCCCCAGCCTTCTCCTCACTGCTGAGTCTTCTGCCGCAGCATCTCCAAGACAGCAGGTGTCAGTCCTGGCGTCCCACAGCTGTGTGCACGCCCAGCCCCAGCCCGCTCCCACAGCCCTGAACTCGACGGGGCACAGGATGAAACACCAAAGAGCTACGTTTTATGGGAACTGACTGTGCTCCAGGCACGGTGCTGGCACTGGGCATGAAGCTATTCCACTTAGCACAGTGCCAGTGATCCACAGCTGCCTGCACACCACCCACACAGAGGTTTGAGACAGTGGCAAGAATTTACATTGCTCCTGCGTCGGGGGTTGGCTGGGCTCAGCCGGGTGGTTTCACTGGGTCCGTCCACAGTGAGGAGTGTCAGATGGAGCATCCCCAAGGCTCTCACTCACATGCCCAGCGGTGGATGCCAGCTGTCATCTGGCCACAGTCGGGGTTCGTGGCAGGAACACCCACATGTGGCCTCTTCATGCCTGGCTTCCTCAGGGCAGCTGGGTTCCAAGAGCAAGTGACAGGGGAGATAGAGAGGGGGGGCAGAGAGAGAGAGAGAGAGAGAGAGCCAGTAGGGGCAGTTGTACTGCTCCCCATGACCTGGAAGTCCAGCAGCACCCCTGAGCCGCATTCTTTTCACTAGAAGCAGGTCACTGACATCAGTCCTTAGTCAAGGCTGTGGATTGACCGCCTGGAAGGGTTGTGCTTCAGGACTTAGAGATGATCTTTCACGTCACAGCCATGCCCAGCAGTCCTGCAAGGCCAGCGCGGTTGTGCTCAAGGCAAAAGAAGAAAATGAGATTCAGAGTAATTACCACCTTTGCCCCGCAAAAAGCCTCAGTTTCCCTGTGAAGCAAAGACAGAGCCTGTCTTCAGGAATATTTCACATAATAGAGGAGGCGCAGCCCTATCCAAAAGCTCTCCCAAATGGACTGGACTGTGGACACAGCCCTGTCCTCAGGTAGTCCTAGTCTGAGGGAGACACAGCCCTGCCCTCAGGGAACCCCAGTCTGAGGGGGACACAGCCCTGTCCTGAGGGAGCCCCCAGTCTGAGGGGGACACAACCCTGTCCTCAGGGAACTCCCAGCTTGGTGGAAGCTGAGTCACTTATATCAGGGTTTCCTGAGTCTTATTTAAAAAATTGACCCAGCTTATGTACATGCTCATTACAGTTGATTAAACTTGGCTTTTATACCTTGTTTTGGTTGGATTGTAGAGGTTATTGCCACCATTATCTTTTTTTTTAAATATATTTTATTGATTTTTTACAGAGAGGAAGGGAGAGAGATAGAGAGTTAGAAACATCGATGAGAGAGAAACATGGACTAGCTGCCTCCTGCACATCTCCCACTGGAGATGTGCCCGCAACCCAGGTACATGCCCTTGACCAGAATCGAACCTGGGACCCTTCAGTCCGCAGGCCGACGCTCTATCCACTGAGCCAAACCAGTCTCGGCGCCACCATTATCTTTTTGGAATTTTTAAAGAAATGAGTTAGCGAAGAAAGACTTTCCTACATCTGCCTTCCAGGACTTCAGTCCTCACGTGCTGGAGAGAGACCCGGATTGGGAGCAAGCAGTGGGTGACTCCAGTCCTGCAGCACTCAAGAAGGCCGCTTCCCTCCAGCCCTCTGTCCACACCAAGGCCAGGGGGGCATGGCCATGCCCAGCATTGCAGGGGTCAATGGCACGTCAGAGACGGATTCCATGCATGGAGTGCATAGCTGAGCTGGAATTAGAACCCAGGCCTCCCAGGCACAGGGCCCAGGGCTGTAAGAAAAATATCTCCATGGAGGCCAGCTCAAGGCGGGGTGGGGTGGGGGGGGGGGGGTAGGGATCCAGTGGGTACCTGGGGGCAGGAGAGTTAGGGTGGGAGCTAGGAAGAAATGGCAAAATTCCCACCCCCCGCTCAGGGAGATGCCAGGTTCCACACCTTTCCTCCATGTGCCTCCTCTATCCACCTGCCCCCCCGGCACCCGGGGCCTCCGCACTCCTGCATCAGGTGCAGAGAGGAGGTGCATGGGCATTTGGACATGCCTCTGAGGCTGGAAGCCATAGAAGCTGGAAAGAGGCCTGAGTTGTTGGTATGTAAGGCCCCATGTCCTCATCTAAAGGCTGGACAAGTCTGCATTTCAGGCACCTCGCAGAGCAGCGGCAAGGGTCAGTCGGCGAACAGTGCACACCCAGCTGGTGGGAGGACATTTTGCCGCAGTTATTTTTGCTTTACTCTTCATACAACATTTGAAATATCATTCTCATTTTGCAGAGGTGAAACTGAGGGTCTGGAAGATGCTGAGATGTATAGTGGTTGTGTCGGTCAGCCCAGACTTCTATTGTTTATTCACTCACTCACCCAGTACATGTTGCTGGTCCAGGCACTGCGCCAAGCCCTGGGCAGGAAGCAGTGAGTCAAAGTTCTTGCTCTCCCGGGGTGATGGTTTAGAGGGAAAGTCAGGTTCATAGACAGGTGATCACGAGGGCACTGGACGTTCCGCACATGGGGAGCTTCAGGGACCTGCAGGAAGGCACAAGAGGGGAGCCCACCTGGACGGAGGTTGGGGGAGGGTGTCCTGGAGGAAGGGATGTGCAAGCTGGTGTTTCCGGAGGCATTGGGAAAAACTGACTCACTGGCTTGAGGGTGTTGGGTATTATGTTATGTCCTTAAGACCGGGGACGAGGGCCAGCTCCTCCTCTGTGGGAATTATGGGGGATGTGGGGCTGGGGGACCTGAGGACCTGGATTCTCATGACAGGGAAAAAGCTGCCCTTAGGTTCTCTGTGCAGAGTCTTGGCCCCATGGGTGGTCAGCAGAGCAAAACTCTTCAAGTCACTCTGGACCAGGTAGTGGAGACCTGTCTTTAGCCCCTTGGTGATGTTCTGGGTGGAAGAAGACTCCCCTCACTTGCCACCCAGCTGCCCCATCACAAAAACAGACTACTGTGCTCACCAGAGGACATAGTCAGAATTTAGTTCTGCTTTCCTTCTGCTCATTGATTCCATGTTGTTCTTTCTGAGTCTCCTTATCTGTGCCTCAGATTTCTCATCTACAAAATGGAAGTAACAGCACCTACGTCCCAGATCGCTTAAAGATTAAAAGAGCTAAAATAGGTAAAGTGGTTAGAGCAATCTCTGACACATGGTACATACTCAGTAAATGTTACATGTTAATCTAACTATCCTATATCCTATATAATAAGAGCCTAATATGCTAAGTGTCAGTCGTCCAGTCTTCCGTTCAACCAATCAAAGCTTAATATGCTAATGATATGCTAAGGCTGCTCAACCACTCGCTATGACATGCACTGGCCACGAGGGGGCAGGTAGTTGACGGATTGACCAGTTGCTATGATGTGCACTGACCTCCTGGAGGCAGACGCTCCAATTGGTAGGTTAACTTGCTGTTGGGGTCCGGCCAATTGGGACTGAGCGAGACAGGCTGGACATGCCCTGGAGCCCTCCCACGGTCCCTCCCATGGTCTCTCCTCAGCTGGCCAACCTCCTGCATCCCTCCTTGGCCCCGATTATGCACTAGTGGGGTCCCTCGGCCTGGCCTGCTTCCTCTCACAATCCAGGACCCCTTGGTGGATGTCAGAGAGCCAGTTTTGACCCAATCCCGCAGGCCAGGATAAGGGACCCCAGTGGTGCACAAATTCGTGCACCGGGCCTCTATGACAAATTATCCCACAGATAGGGGCTTGGTCACTCTCTCTGTTTAACTCCTTTCAAAAGTATGTGTGTGACTTTTGGTGGTAACAGTGAAGATGGTGGCTATGATATAAGGAGTGACTTAAGCAATAATGAAGGTCAGTTTCCATAGTGATGTTGATTATGACGATGGTAGTGATGGTAATGGTAATGACGGTGATGATAGAAGTGATGGTGATGATGGTGATGATGGTGATGATGGTGGAGATAGTGATGAGGAGGATGGTAGTGATGATGATGATGGGGTGATGGTAATGATGGTATTGATGGTGGTGATGATGGTGATGATGGAAGTGATGGTGATGATGGTGATAACAATGGTGATGATGGTGATAATTATGGTGATGATGAGGATGGTGGTGATGGTGATGATGACCCCCAGCAAGGGCAGATTTGAGGGGCATGTGCTTCGGTCCTGGGTTCCAGTTGTCTTGGAGAGACCCCTGAGGACATGCTCCATGCCTCATTCCTCTTGGTATCTGCCCCCACCTATCTCCTGTCCTATGCTGAGCCTGGTCACCTGCACACCTGGGTACACAATGGGTGTTTGCTGGATGCCTGCCAGACCTCATTCAGACAGGTCGCTCCCAGAGCTTCATCATTACAAGGAAGAAAGATCCTGATTCCTTCCCTGAATCACTCTTGGTGCAGTTGAAGGCCCTTAACCCTGTTCCTTTCTCTGGAGCCCCCTGCTAGTTAAGTGGCTGGCTGAAGGCATTGCCCCTGCTCTGCCATGGTGTGGCTGAGGGTGCTGTGGCATTGCCTAAATATTGATGGTCTGTAACTCCTGCTCCTGTGAGAAATCAAGGAACAAATTACCCAAAGGGTCTCCTTGAGCCATACTTCCTGGGAGGTCAAGTCACTGGGGCAGAGCCTGCCCCACCCAACTCTCCCACTGAGAGCAGATCCTTCTCCAAAGTAGCCTCGCCCTTTCTGGGCATCTCCAAGTGCCCAGATCCCATGGCCCACCCTCCCCCACCACAAGGAGTAGACTGGGTCACATGGGTCTCACATTGAGAGCAAACTGGGACCCAGACTGCTAGCTGGCCCTTAGAATCCACTCTCTCCTTTCCCCATTCTATCTGCTTTTTAACCGGACACATGATTATCCTAAATTTAGAATAAAGACAATCTTTCTTGGCCTTCATTGCAACTAGATTGGACTATATGACCAAGTTTTGGCCAATGGGATGTGAGAAGCAATAAAGTGTGCAACTTTTGGAAAATGTCTTTAAAAGTAAGGAAACATGCTCTTCTCTGTCCTTCCTTCATTCTGCTGACAAGAATATAGACCTGCCTGGACAGTGTGGCTCAGTGGTTGAGTATCGACCTATGAACCAAGAAGTCACCGGTTCGATTCCTGGTCAGGGCACATGCCCGGGTTGCAGGCTCTATCCCTAGTGTGGGGAATGCAGGAAGCAGCCAATCCATGATGCTTCTATCTCTCTATCCCTCTCCCTTCCTCTCTCCCTAGAAGCAATAAAAACATATTATATATATATATATATATATATATATATATATATATATATATATATAGAGAGAGAGAGAGAGAGAGAGAGAGAGAGAGAATGTAGATGTAATGGATAGGGCTACAGCACACATCTTCGACCATGAAGTACTATGGGAAATGGAGGCCATGCATGGTCGGGGAAGGGTAGAAAGAGCCTGGATCTCATGTAACCCTTTAGCAGTCTGGGATTGACTGCTTCTGAATTTTTTAGACGTGAGAGAAATAAACTATCTTACTGAAACCACTGCTATTTTGTTTGTTTGTTTGTTTTATGTTACCACAGGCTGAACCTAATTCTAATTGACACATTCACCAACTGAGTCTGGTCCCAGGCATAGATTGTTGGCCCACATCATTTAAATTCTAGTCCAGCATGTTAAAACCAAGAAGTTTTTTTCACATAAAAAATGGAATGATGACTTCTCCTGAAAAGATGGAAGGCGGGCGCCCTTGGGCCTACAATTCAGCCTGGCAACATGGAGAGAGCTTAATAAAGGCCGCCCTTTCCACTGGGGACGGGTCCTGGTGCTCAGCACAGTCTCCACAGAGTCCACCTGGCCCCTGCGGCTCAGAGGCGGAGCCCCCGGGCAGATGTTCCCCTTGTCCACACTCAGTCCCCCAGGAACCCCCTTCCCTGCCTTCTCCATAGTGCGGCCTGGACCCCTTATATACTTGGAACCAATCAGAGTCTCCCCTGCTGGCACTGCTGTGGGCTGGGAGCTTTCTTGGAGCAGAAATCTGGAGGCAGGAGCAACTTAAGAACAAGTATCTGGCTTGGGCAGGGGTTAGGCCTGGGCCACCACCACATCTGTGCAGAGCAGACCCAAATCTGGTGCCCCAAGCTCTGGCCCAGGGCACCAAGCTCCTGAGTCCGCAAGTTTGTTTCTGGGAAGAAACAGTATGTCTATTCACTTAAAAACAAACAAACAAACAAACACAAAAATACAGGCTCACTGGCCCAAATCTGGGCAGTGGGGAAGTGGTAGACAGAAACCTGCATGCGTGATATTCCGGTGAAAACCACATGCCTCCTGACTTCTGGCCCCTGAGCTCTGGGTGCCTGTGACCGGGACAGAAGTCTCTCACAGCCAGAGCTGCTGTGTCCCAGGCTCAGGCTGGGGGTTCCCTTCACAGAGGTCAGCAGGCATTCCTCTTTCACTTTGGCACCCCTGGGGCCAGCGCAAAGCCTAGTTTGTGGAAGAGGCTGAATACACAGGCAATCAATGAATGGATGAGTAAGTGAATGAGTGAATGAAACAGCAGGAGTTCGGGGTCTCTGTGATAACCCTAGATGGATGATGGCACAGTCACAAAAGTCCACCTTCTCCTCCCAGCCTCCTGTCCTTAGGAATCACCAAGCACCCCTGAATGGGGGACTCTGGGTGCTGGTCCAATCCCCATCCTTCCTTCATTCTGTGGATCCCTCCTAGTTCGAGGAGAGAGTCCAAAAGTACAGAAAAGTCCCCAAGTGGCGGAGTAGCCTCCCTCAGGGGAGCCCTGTTGCTCACTGTCCCTGCTGGTCCCAGGGTGGATGCAGGCATGGAGCCAAGAGGAAATTGCTCCACTATTTGGACCCATGATTTGTCTCTCTGAGCAGCAAAATTAACGAGGATGGCTAATTAATGAAAGACACGTGCGGCCTCTCTGTTATTCTTTTATTCCTTGCCCACACTGATGCATTATCGGCTTACTTTGGAACTAATGCACAGCCGGGTCTTGATACCCTTATCTCAGGGTTGCCAGCTCCAGGCTGGACGTGGAGGGAGCTCCGCTGCTCACTCCCGAGCCCTTCACATCATTGCTAAGCACATTAGAGTCACAGAAGCAGGACCTGTAATGAGACAGCCCTACTTTGCTTTGATACTTTTAATTACCAGCCTGAGAAGGGAGGGAGCAGGGGGAGGCCCAGGAGAGACGCCTGGGCCTGGTGATGCTCGCACGCTGCCTGCTGCCGAAATAGTCAACGAGCAGGCTCTTCCCTGACCACCTTCTGGGCCTCCTGGGTGCCAGCAGTTAGTTCCAAGCAATGGAGAGAGGCAGGGAACAAATAGGGGAGACATGTGACCCCAGCCAATTCAAGGGACACTGAAAGAGGTTGCTTCTCCAGAACCAAGGTTCTTCGTTCTTCCACCGGAATACTGGCAATTTGGCGAGGAAACTTCCTGAATGGGAGGTGCCAAGCAGGGACTTCCTTATGAAATTATTTATTCACTCAACCAACATTTATTGACTACCTAGTGTGTCAGGCACTGTTCTAGTTACTGATGATACACCAGGGAACAAAACAGACATTAATCCAGCCCTCGTGGAGCATCCATTCCAGCTGGAAAAGACAGACATCACAATAAGCATCTATATATATAAAAGGCTAATATGCAAAGTGTCCCTGAGGAAGTTTGACCAGGAGACTGGGAGTTCTATCACTCCCTATGACGTTCGCTGACCACCAGGGGGTGACACAAAACTAAGGAAGGCCTTGGCCTGCAGCCAGAAGGCACCGATTGGCCCTGATCGCTGGCCAGGCCTAGGGACCCTATCCATGCACGAATTTTGTGCACTGGGCCTCTAGTAATAAATAAATGCATCACATAGTTTGTTAAGGTTGGGAGACAGTTACCCACCGGCCTTGCATTTTCACACATATTGTAAGCGAGCGAGAAACTGATTGCTTCTTGATCTGCATTATTCTTTCAAGAGGGAGAGGGTCCCCTCCTCCCAGAGCACCAGTGTGCCTCACACGCCACCTCCTGCCTGTGCTCATGATTATTTCCGATGCCTACCAGAACACTTAGCATTCCAGCCTCAGCGTGTGGAGACCTTTCCTCCAGGGGAAAAATACATGTTTGTGGCAACCAGCCTTGGGAGCTAGAGACAGGGTTTCCCACTGCAGCCGAGGGAGACCTACAGACTCTTCAGCTTCATACAGTCATTGTCTCTTCTGGTGCAAAGGCCAGGCCCTCTTACTGTTTGTTATAAAAGATTTGGGTTCCGCACGTGTAGGGTCCTCTCCTGTAACGTCAGCTGTTGCATGTGGGAGTATTACTTGGTCCTCTTCACCTGCCCATGGGAATTGGGACTCAGGAAACAGTTGGGAGACTTACTCTAGATAAGGTGGCATAGAATGTGTCCCTGATGTCAGTGAACATGACCAATAACATCGCCTCTGCACTCAGAGATAGATTTAGGTCAGCTTCAACCCGCTGCCCAGAGTTACTCTTGCTGACAGAACCGCCCTGGACTTTCTCCCGGCAGGTGGAGGCAGGTCTGTGCGCTGTCAGCACACTGCTGTGCCGGGGGTGGGGATGGGGGTGGGGTGTGGGTGGAGTGGGGGGCTGAGAGAGGCGGCATCCAGGCAGAACGCAGTGGATATGGCTGAGCATCCTGGAGCTTTCCCTGACGGTCTGCCCTGATGATCAGTTAGCACTATCAAGTCCTATCACCATGAGTCCATCTCTTCCAGCGTAATGCTGAAGATCTTTCCCATTTTCCCTTGGATGTTGTTTGACTCTCCCTAATTAGGTTGCAAGCCCAGGGCAGGTACTGAGTGTCTGAGTGTCTCCAATCTGTCACACACCTGGCAGACTTCTCTGCTCATCATAAACCATCAATAAATTCTCGGCGACACTATCAACAAGCCTCCTGCTCAATGCCAAGCAGGACACCTGTCTTTACCTCACTTGACCTGTGCATGTGTCGGGGACAGAAGAGGACATCACACTGGGGCAGGGCTGCTGGGGCCAGTCTCCTCGCTCCCCTCCAAGCTGCCCCCCCCCCGCCCCCACTCAGCCTGCTCTGGCCACCTGCCCACTTCCCAGGCACACTGGACCCATTTCTACGCTCTCAGCGAATGGACCAGCCACTCCCCACCCCACCCCTGAGCATCCCAGGAAAGTAGGGGGTGGGAAGGCTTGGTTAAGTACTTTCCAGTCTGCATCCTTCTCCTCCAGCCTCCACAACGATTATTGGTAAGTGAACCAATTTTCTCTGCTGACATCTGTAGCTCTTAGCAGTGAATATATTTGGAAAATCCTTTATGATTACTTGAAATCTCCCCTGCAGTTTGATTCCTGATATTCCTGATAGTTCTCTTTACTCACCGAATGATTCTTTTAACTCGTTATTTCTTACTCTGCAGGCCTTCCCATCTCCCACCACCACACCCCGCCTTGGGTATGGATCCCCTCCCTCCCACAAGGTGCTAAGAGGTGGTCTCCCCCCGCCCCCCTCCCCCCACCTTCCCCCCCCCTCCCCGCCCCTCCATCACCTTCTCCCTGGAGGCATCCCTTTCTGGAAGCCTCACCTCCCACCCAGGGCAGGACTTTATGAAAAAGAGGATAGGGGGTGGGCGGGAGAGGGTCCCCGCCTCCCTGCATATACCACCTCCTGCCTGTGCTCATCATTATTTCCAATTCCTACCAGAACACTTAGCATTCCAGCCTCAGCATGTGAAGCAACTTTTCCTCCAGGGGAAAAATACGTTGCGGGGATTAGTGAAAATCCCAGTGATCGTAATAACAATAGAAGTTAGAATGGGTCTCAGAATACTCACTGCGGATCGTGGGGGCTGGGTGGTGCCCTGAGCCTGGCTTGGCCCTAAAAACCTTGGTGAGGTGTACCCTCCTGCAGGGTGTAGAGAGTGCTGGTAAAGGTTCCCATGGCACAAAAATGTAGGTTGGTGCCAGGTTAACACTGCTGAGGTCTGGTGACCCTAGGAGCCTGTGTCCTGACATGCCTGAACACCCACCCCCACCCCCACTCCATCCCCGTCTTCCCACTACCAGGCATCTGAAGCCCCCTTAATCTGGACTCCAAATACTACCTTTTCAGGGGCATCTGTAACTGTGCCTCTCATTCATTCATTCATTCATTCACCCATTCACTCATTCACCCATTCATCCATTCATTCATGTAACAAATAGTTCTGGGCGCCTGGTATGAGCCAGGGAGTATGCCTGGAGCTGTGGGGTCTTGCCTTCTGAACTCCCAGTCCAGCGTGGGAGGGGGACACGGAAGGAGCCACCACAGCAGGGGATGGAGGAGCTGGCGATTAAGAGCACAGATTCTGGAGTCAGGCTGTCTGGGTTTGAAGCCAGGCACCAGCTCATTGTGAGACTTTAAGCAAGTCTTTTAACGTCTCTGTGCCTCAGTGTTAAGAGAACCTAACACATAGGGATGATGAGAGTAAGTATAAGAAAAGCCATTAGGGCATAGCTGGGCCGATGGAAGATGCTGCATCAATGTTAGCATCACTGTTAATAGGAGCAAATGACTCAGTTACTTGGTACCTGTGCTTGAAAGAGGTCTTATTATATTGATCATCATTTTACCTTCTGTTTTCAGAACAAAGGGAGACCAATAGATTTCTCCTCCATTTCTCTAAAGGAAGAGCTGAACCCAGCCAGCGTGGCTCAGTGGTTGAGCATCAACCTATGAACCAGGAGGTCACGGTTTGATTCCTGATCAGGGCATATGCCTGGGTTGCGGGCTCAATTCAGCTGATCAATGATTCTCTTTCATCATTGATGTTTCTTTCTCTCCCTCTCCCTTCCTCTCTGAAATCAATAAAAAATATTTTTTTTAAAAAAAAGGAAGAGCTGAGACATAGAGGGGTTGAAAAGAACATTCTGGGGGAAACAAGTGCCCCAAAGAGGTAAACTGAGTCAAGAGAGTTAGGGAGTGCCTTTTGCTGACTGCACAGGGGAATGGGTACCCTTTGACCCTGATCTACCCAAATCTATCCTCTGCTTAGCCCTAAGGCCCAGGACATGTGTGTGGGGCCAGGCTCCCCCCAGAGGGGTCCTGGGGTGAGGACGCAGGTCTTCCCAGGTTCCCTGGCAGCTGTCCCATCCCTAAAGGCCATTAGCTCTAAACCACTGGGCAGGTGTCTCCAGGTGCTTTTTCACTGGACAGATGTGAGGGCCTCCTGCACCTGGAGCCTTTCCACCTCAATGGGAGCTTCAGAGAGGGGGCCATGTCTCCCAGCCCAGCTGCAGGGCCCAGAGCTGGAGCAGGTAGAGCAGGCGGAGCAGGTAGAGCAGGCAGAACAGGGTCCCAGGGGCAGGTGCACCTTCTCTCCATCCTCAAGATGGGCTCAGGCTGGCAGGCCCAATGGTGGGGGTGGGGTGGGGGTCAGAGGCTGTGAATCATGGAAACTGCCCTGAGGCTGGGATCATCCATCCTCCCTGACATGCTGCTCCCCAGATTGGATTGTCATGATAGAACCAGACAGCCCTGCCCCCCAGGTCCCCCTCCACATCCACAGGACCCTCCTGTACCATCTACCAAAATAAAGTGGGCACAGTGGGGGATGTACTGCTCAGAAAGGTCCACATGGAGGAGCCAGAGGGCACCTGGTCTCCACTGGTGCAGGGAGGGGCCTCCCAGGAGGTGCAGTGAAACCTCCAGGCGTTGATCCTTTGGTAAAGCACCTAAAGCAACTCATGTCTATTAAGTAATATACTTCGGTCCCATGTGCTGGTCAGGATGGGCCTTATTGTCCCCATTTCACAGACAAGAGAACTGAGGCTCAGACAGGCGAAGAGGCTTACTGTGGGCACGCAGGGAGGAAGGGCAACACCGACACTTCAGCCATGGTCTCCCAGCTCCCAATCCAGGGCTTCTCCTCAGGCCTCGCTGCAGTGTGTGTGGGACTCCTGCTTGCATCTAGGATCTCAGCAGGGGAAGAGCTCAGAGGAACCCTCCCCCTCTCCCCCCCCCACACACACACACTGGAAAGGCACATCAGAGAAAGATAAAGGAAAAGGAAGGATAAAGGAAAAGTAAATATGGGCATCTTGACCCCATGCGATGCATCCGCATCTCTGGGAGTCAGAGAAATGCGGTTGTCCCATCTTTCCAGGTCTGGGTTTACCCAGTCCGGCACCTGGGATGTGGGATCATGGGGTGAGTGCGCAGGGATGATGGGTGCTTTGGGCTCTCTGGGCTCCAGGGTGAGCGAGCAGCTGCAGGATGGTGCACGTGTGGCCGAGTGCAGCGGCTGCTGCTGCCGGAACCATTATTGCAGTGATTAATTAGGCATCTTCCACGCAGGGCCTCTGGGTTCCTGGGCTGTGCCAAAACTGCAGGGCTCAGCAAACTGTGGGCACCAACCCGGAACCGCCATCCAGGCCTGTGGGCTGGGGATGGAGGCAGAGAGGGGTCTGCGAGGCACCAGAGTTCGTGCCCCACACCGGCCGCTCTGCCTGGGTACACAGCTGTGGAGTCTGTCTTTCACTGCTCTGCCTGAAGGGTTAAAGGACCTCACGGGCTTCAACAACCTTTTATTGAAGACCTGCTATGGGCATCCACCACCTTAGGTACTTTCCTGAGTTGCCATGCATCAGCCCCCTTTCCAGATGAGGAAACAGAGGCTCAGAAGAGTTAAAAAGATGCTCCAGGTCACTCAGCATAAATGAGAGGGAGCTGTCCTACCCACAGGACTAAGACCCCCAGCTGCTTTATCCAGCCCAGAAATGGGAGGGGGTTCCCAAAGCCTCCAACCTTGGAACCCCTAAGGCCCCTTTGCCTGGAGTATCCCTCTCATCGAGGGAAATCATTCATGAAGACCCACAAACCCAATAATCACACTCCCCCTGACCTCCCTCATCCAAGATACATGTCTCCTGGTCTGGTGTGGGACATAGGGGTGGGATAAAGGAAATAGGAAGTATGGGCACCTTGACCCAAGTACAAGCAAATGGTCCTACCCTAAATCTCACCGCCAGGACTGGCCTCCTGGGAGAGGGTTGGGTTGGTGAGGACGGGGTGGGATGAGAGGCTGGGAGGATGGGGAGTTTGTGTAAGGCTTTCAGTATAAGAGATCTGACTGTGTGTTCAGCCTCTGTGTGTGAACAACTGTGCTGTGTGTGTGTGTGTGTGTGTGTGTGTGTTCGACACCATTGTTGATTTGCATTCCCTGCATCTATCGTTCAGAGACCTGGAGGCAGGAGGATGGATTTATTGATTAACATTTTCATTCACTTTAAGATATGGATTGTGAGTCCCCTTTGAGACCTATTCTTCTGGAAGCAGGGGCCTTTGCCTTCAGTGTATTGGCCAATGCTGACCCCTGACCTCTAAACGAAAGTGTGCAGAGGGACCTGACTCTTCCTGGCCTTTCCATAGAGCGAGAGAAACACCCACCAGAGGGTCCTGAGTCCAGGGACAGATGCCTCCCAGGGAGGGGTGTTCTTCCGTTACCTCTGGGGTGCCCTGCAGAGCCCAGCCCTGCTAGCCCTGATCTTGAGTGCTTGGTGACCTTGAAGGCCCTCAGAGTGGCAGGCCCCTGAACCTGTGGTTCTCAAACTCTGTTGCACATGATCAGCACCCGAAAAGCCTGGTAAAATAATAGACTTCAGGCCTTTTGTTGTGAGTTTTAGGAGTCAAATCCAGGATCCTGCATTTCAACAAGCAGCTCAGGGAGCCTGAGGCTCGTTGACCGGCACTTCTGAAGGAACCCGCATCTTATTTAGACCTTGTTCCTTATCAGGATGATCAGCTGGAGGAACTGGGTCTCAGAAAGTGGTGCTGGGGCTGGTGACTGCACCACACCGTGCAGTGGTCACCCCACATGTCCTTCCAGGAGGCAGGAGGGCCCTTTTGGGGGGTGGGGAAGCACTGTCAATCTTCTCAGAGTCACCCGAGGTAAGGCCTTTCCACACCTCTGTCCATGCCCCCAGTCAGAGACCCCTACAGACACACCAGTAGCTCAGTTTCTTACTTGCTGCAGTGAGGGAGAACATGCATCGTGGGGATGGGCGGGGGGGGGGGGGGGGAGGCTCAGTAAAAGGACAGGGCAGGAGAGGAGGAAGCTGTCACAGAACTTGGGTTTTGGTGACATGGTGATTTGGAGAGGGTCCAAGAAAGCAGGAATTCACTGTGGATTGAGAACTGTCAGGAATCGGGGCAATCCTAGGATTGTGCCTAAATCAGTCTGATCTCTAGGGAGGGCAAACTAGAGCAAGGCCAAAGCTGTAACTGGGGGAAAGCAGCAGTCACTCACATTAGTTGGGAGTTTTGGGATTGGCATTTTAAGGTTTGCAGTGTTCATGTTTTGCCTGTGTTCAGACATGATTACAGAATAAACTGTTTTTGTCTTGGTCTTTCATGGCCATGGGTGGGTGGCCTTGTGTGATGTTGATGTTCTGTGAAATTGTCCGTGTTTAACAGGAGAGCACCGGGGCCAACTCCCAGACATCAGGGCTGCATTTATCTTTCCCGCCACCCTACCGAGCCCCCCAGGGAAACTGGGCAGCTTGTACACTGTCCAAAGGAAGGACAACAACAGTCAATACAACTGACCATTATCTAACCCCCCAGATGCTCTGGCTGACTTCCTGTGTAGCTCCAGGTGCCCTGTCCCCAATTGCAGGCATGAGTCTGCTGCCTCCTCTCCTGCTGCTTCCCTAGCAATAATGTTCTTCCGTTCTTCTGCTTCTGCTCCTCCCAGTGGATGGGGCAGGAGAGGAGGAGCCCTGTACAAAAGAGATCACCCCCCTCTGTCCCAGTGTGTCTGCATTTCACATTGCTGCTCTGCTGCTGTTCCCGTGAAGCTGTGACTGTCACCCAGAGACCCCCCAGGTCTCTCTTGCCCTACAGCACCCGGCCCAGCCAAACCCTGTAGAAGAGGAATGAGGGGTGGAGGAGGATGTGGAGGATGCTGAGGTTGATGGTGTTTCGAGTGTTGATTTGGGTAACAGTAGTCATGGCGATGGAGATCACCATTTTAATGCCAGTGATCGTGTTAAGGATGGTGGTGACAATAGTGATCGTGACACTATTGGTGGTGGTGATGAGGTCGATGTTGGGGGTTGTGATGATAGAGTTCACAGCCATCACTGTGACAGAGAAGGCAATAGTGATGATTATGATAAAGATTAGTTTGTAGGTTAAAACCCTTGAGGTTTATTCATATGGAAAAAATCTCTGAGAGTTTATTAAGTCATCTACTTCTTTCTCCAGGCAAGAAAACTCTAAATCAATTTTCCAAGGTTCTGGAGGCAGACAATGATGCAGAATGAAGCTGGCAGGACAGATCTCCTGTGGAGTTTGCTTCCACATCTGCAGCCCCAGACCTGCCCCCTTTGCAGGCCCATGACAAGGAGATGCAGGTGGCTGCAGCATTGCTGGCAGTGTCCTCAGACAGGAGGGGCCTCGCTGATGGGCCAACAGCTGGGAGGCACCTGGGAGACTCAAGAGGCCTGGCTCTGACTAGGCTGGCCCTTTGCATGGTCAAGGTTGGACATAGGACAAAGGGCCTGGAGCCCTGAGCTGGGCTGGCCCACAGGGCAGGGCACAGAGCACATGCTCTGGACCAGAGCACTCAGAGACCAAAATGCAGAAACGTTTGATGGTTTGGTGAGCTACTTTAAGTGAACAGCCAGGAGTGGAGGAAGGGGCTGACACCCCGGATGAACAGGCTGAGGCTTCTGGGAAATCACTTGTTTGGAGAGCACCTGAGGTGAGGGTCCTGAAACCAGATCAAAGACTGCCACCAACCATGGACTATTACACCCACCCTGTGGTGCCCAGTGACACCTCCCTGGGCAGGGGAAGCCCAGGCCTGTAACAGGCTGTTAAACTCCATCCGGGGAGGGCCTGACAAGCCCCACTTACCCTCCATGACCCCAGTCCCCCTCAGAACACTCAGGACTTGAAGGTATAGAAGTCAGGGGGTTTAGAGAGATCACCAGGGGACTTGGGAGTGATAGGGTGGCCTTTGAGATGCTTGCCACCTAGGAAATCAGCCACACAGAATCCCCAAGTGGAAGCTGTTCTCTGTATCAGTCAGGGTCTGGTCATGAAAACACCAATCACTCCAGATATTTCCAACAGAGACCTCTCCAGATGGAACCAGAGATTTAGCACAGAAAATGGATTACACAAGTGTGGGAAGAGCTCAGAGGCCAACAAAGGATGGGGGAGCAACCAGAGGTCGGCAAGAGCAGAAGCCACTGGCAGGGGTGGAGGGACAACATCTGTTACCAGAAACCAGGTGCCAAGGCTGTTGGGCAGGAGCTGGACCCATGTTGGAGAATCAGCCACCCCGAAGACAGCCATGAGAGCAGCAGGGCAGAGGGAGAAATACCCTGCCTTCTTACTTTGTCTTTTCTGCAGACTCCCATTCGTCCTACCATTGGTTGACCCTAGTAAGAAGCCAGTTGACAAGAGAGGCTGGGAAGTGGGTAGGAAATAGAAGGGCAGGAAGTAGATCTGAAAGCGAGCAGGCATTGACCACTCTATGTCCCAACCTGAGGAAGTTGAGCTACCGTTAGGTTCTTCAGTGGCCAATGACTAACTCCCCTTCTCCCACGCCTAGTTCAGAGCTTTCTGAGAAATAGATACGGGAGTCAAGCAGACGAAGACCAAACATTACCTTCAGCCTTCTGCTCCTGAGGCTGTGGTGTTAGGGTCTCAGCCAGCTGTGCTTGCTAACACCTGGTGCCTAAATTTAATCGATTTAGTGGGTCTCAGGCAGACCTGGGCATCCGAGGTCCCAGTCCTCCCCCTGGTGGAGAGGAGCAGAGAACATGGGTTTTCTGTCAGCAGGAAGTTCCCGAAAGTGTAGAACACTCAGATCCCCCAAACTCACCAACAGAGAAGCAGCCTCTTCCCTGGGATGGCAATGAGAGAGGCAACCATGAAGGCCTAATGAAGGCCTCTCCAGATGGAGCCAGAGATTAGATGACATCAAATGATGGTCTCCAGGGGGGAGTGTGCCAGTCTCTATGACAGCTCTGCCAAGGCGCTGTCCAGCCTCGCTGATAAATGGTCAGTGATGAGGGCTCAGTCCCATCCAAAGCAGCCCACTTCATCTTCACACAGTTCTGATGGCTAAATATCTTTTCCATTCATCTGAATGTTTCCCTTGATTTCTATTTCTGCCAAGTGGCTTCACGTAACACTCCTGGTCCTTTTTTCAACAAGAAGATGTTGAGGAAGTAAAGAGGGCAAATACACCAACCTGAGACATAACTTCTCCAGGCTAAATACCTGCAGTCCCTTCAATTTGCTCTACACGACCATGGTTTCCCAACCATTCAGCATGCTCATCACCTCTTTCTGGACAAATGTAATTGCTCAGAAACTGAAGAATAGCACCCAGGACTACCCACACCAAGAAGTCACCCCGTCATCCCTGCCATCGAGTGGCTCCCTGGGACCCTCCTCTGTACAGGGGTTTTAGATTTGCCATCACTAGTCCTACCCAATGAGATGGGTACAACTGTTTCCCCATTTGGAATTAGGGAAACCGAGGTTCAGAAAAGGTGTGGTTTGTCCAGGGTCACATAGCTAGCAAGTGGCTGGATCTGACATATGACAAAGCCCATGTTCATCCCACTGGGACCCCCATTCCCCACACTGGATGCAAAGCACTAAGTAACCCACTTGCAGACCCCAAGGTGGCAGGAGTACAGAGGGGAGTGAGACCCTGGGGCTCTAGACCCACAGGGAGTGAGAGGAGGACTGGGAAGGGGCGCAAAGGGATCCTGAGCCGCAGCCCCTTCTCTCCCGGACATGGACACTGAGCTTGGTTGGCCTGTTGGTGACCCTGCCCACCTGACTGAGAGTAATGCCCCTTCTGCTCTCGACAAAGCCAAAGAGGGGGGAGCCCGGAGCAGCAGTGTCTGCTGGCTCCTCACCAACAGGAAGCCCAGTACACTGGGCCTGTTTCCTCATATTTATGCTAATGTGTTTTAGGCAACTAACTTGGCTAGAAACACTCATCTCTGACTGCAGCTGAATAAAGCCTGAGACAGAAAGGCAGGAAGGGAATCACAGCTAATAATCATCAGAGGGGTGTGTGTGTGTGTGTGTGTGTGTGTGTGTGTGTGTGTGTGGTGACCTGAGAACAAGTCTTGAATCTTTCATTTATAGGCCTCTGATACCATCTGACACAAATCTGTTCTTAAGTGAAGTATTGATAGATTTACTCTGCAATCTTTAGCATGCCTCCTAAATTGCTGTAATTAAGGCCAGCAAAGTGGGGTGGCAGCAGAGAGGGGAGATCAGGGCTGCTGGACCTGAACACACATTCTCACACACTCATACACATACTCACACACACTCACTCACACACTCACACACACTCATACACACATACTCACACACTCACATTCTTTCACACACTCACACACTCATACACATACTCACACACTCTCACACACACTCACACACACACTCACATACACACTCATACACACATACACACACTCACATTCTTTTACACACTCACACACACATACACTCTCTCACACCCCACACACCCACACACACATACACACACACACACACACACACTCACACACACACTCACACACACATTGCATGGCTGCTGATTAACAATCTACTGCCCTGAACCAAGCTGATGGTTGAATTCCCCAAAAAAGGGTTATAAAAAGGCTTTTGCTCCCAACTCAGAACCCTGTCTCTGGTTAAACCCACATTGGAGCTAAATTCTATTGCCTGACTTGTTATTGTGGTCAAATGGTCACTCCAGTGGCCACATCTGTTCATCATTGTGGCTCAGTTGACCCACCACATAGAGGACTCTTCGAACCAGGTCTTAGACAAGGAGATGCCCCCCTCAGGGAGAGACCCACAGCCCTCCCTCAGAAAGGACGCCCACTGGTCTGCCTATGGCTTCCTAGGCGATGCCGGTCTCAGTGTCTGGGTGATGGAGATGGTGGGGGGCAATAAAAGATGGGGAATTGAGGGAGTGGGGACTGGAGACTCAAGGCCATGAGGGTGGGCCAGGAAAGAGACAAGTTAGCAACACAGGGCAGGGAGTGAGAGGTTTGTATTGTCTTCAAAATCGAGTTTACACATTCATGGGTCAAAGTAAGGAGCAGGCCTAGGAGAGTGTGCAAGTATCAAAGGGCTGGGCTCTGGGGGCTGGGGATATCAGCATGGTGTCTGCTCTTCCACTGATCTCTTTCTCACTGTGTGCCCCTCCCTCCCTCCATTCCTCCCTCTCTCCCTCCCTCCTTCTCTCCCTCTCTCCCTCTCTCCCTCCCTCCCTCCTTCCCTCCTTCCCTTTCTCCTTTCTTCCTCCTTCCCCTCTTCTTTCCCTCCCTCTCTTCCCACTTCTCCTCTCTACTTCTTCCTCTCACCCTACTTATTTTCTTTATCCGTCCATCTTCCGTCTTCTATTGGCAGGCAGAGTCAGAAGCAATGGGACACATTGATCAGAAAGGCTTCATTGAAATGTTAAACACTCAGCTACAGCCTGAGCTACTTTGCCAGCACTCTATGTCCTCTCAGCAATTATTTGAAGTAAGATACTGGCCTGTGTTCTGTATGTGGGAGATCATCATGTTAATGGGAGGTAGCTATGCTGTAGCATCGAGGCTCAGCTCCAATGGCCTGGTCTGCTATGCCTACTCCAGTGTCCCAGCTCCCTCAGGATCCCTGCTTGGAAGTGGGGGGCAGGGCTCCCTTCCCCCAGAGACCCTTGCTCTCTATCTGAGAATGAGTGCCCCATTGCAGTTATGAAATGCAAGACTAGAGGACGGAAGGTGGTGGAGCAAAGAGTGGTGAAGAGGAGACGCGGGGAGCAGTGGAAATGGCCAGTGGTGTGGGAATGGGGACAGTGTAATTGTTGGTAAAAGGTTTCCAGTAGCCGACAGAAAGGGATGTGCTAGGAGGGGAGGCTATTGCCTTCCAGATTAGTGGGCTGGAGTTGGGGAGGGGCGGTGAGGGAGGAGAATTCAGGCCTGGAGTAGGGTCTTCTGGAAGGGCTGAGTCCTGATCATGTGAGTTAATTTATTCATTCATTTGTCTATTCATTCATCAACTGTTCATTGTGCATGAGCAATGTGCCAGGCAATGTCTATGCAGTGGGGGCCGCATCTGCAAACCCACAGCCCCTGGCATGACGAAACAGTCTGGCACGTCACCTGCATGCACTCCTTGTCTCTACTCTCTCCCTGAGACAGAGACCCCTGTTCTCAGCGTTTCTAGGTGCAAAGGTCATCAGAAGGATGACAGGCATAGGACACATGGAGGTGAGCAGTAAACACCTTCTCCTATCATGCCCATCACTCATCCTAAAACGGAGAGCCACTCAGACCCCTGCATGTGATACCTGGAAGGTTTTCAATGCCATTGGATTTGTCTGTCTCTTTGTTTAGCTCAGAGACTGAGCCCAGGGAGGGTGTGACATTGCACAGAAATTTCACAGCTGGTTTTATCTGAAGGAGGACCAAAGCCAGGACAAGCCCACAGACACTCCTCTAAGTGGCTACACCAGATGTTAGGTATTGTCCACAAGAAGGCCGCTGTGCCAGACCAAGGCCCCATGTTTGTCTGGCTGATGCTGGACACCTAATAGGTGCTTACTCAGGGCCTGGAAGCCAGGCCTGGGGCTAGACACTGTGGCCCAGATCCTTCAAAGGAAATGTACAGACCGAGTTTTCCATCCTCTGCCCCTGTCCTAACTGAGATCAAATTATGTGTGTGTATGTGTAACCTCTATTTTTATTATTGACAGTATTACAGATGCCCCCATTTCCCCCTTTTGCCCCCCTCTACCCAGCCCTGACCCTCCCCAGCCTTCACCGCACTATTGTCTGTGTCCATGGGCTATGCATATAAGCATATTTGTTCTTTGGTTAATCTCTTTCCTTCACCCCCAACCCCTTCTCCTCTGAGATCTGTCAGTCTGTTCCCTGCATCCATATCTCTGGACCTATTTTGTCTGTCAGTTTATTTTGTTCCTTAGATTCCACATATAAGTGAGATCATGTGATACTTGTCTTTCTCTGACTGGCATATTTCGCTTAGCATAACACTCGCCAGCTCCCTCCATGTTGTCTCAAAGTGTAAGAGATCCTCTTTTTTTTTTTTTTTTTTTTTTACAGCTGCATAGTGTTCTATGGTGTAAATTTACCACACTTTTCTTTCTTTCAATTGACTTATTTATTTAAAATATCTATTGCCGAAACCGGTTTGGCTCAGTGGATAGAGCGTCGGCCTGCGGACTGAAGGGTCCCAGGTTTGATTCTGGTCAAGGGCATGTACCTGGGTTGCGGGCACATCCCCAGTAGGAGGTGTGCAACAGGCAGCTGATCGATGTTTCTCTCTCATCGATGTTTCTGACTCTCTATCTCTCTCCCTTCCTCTCTGTAAAAAATCAATAAAATATATTTAAAAAAATAAAATAAAATAAAATATCTATTAAAATTAGCAACAATATTTTTACATTTTCTTCAGATTCAAAACAACTAAAAGGACATTGTATCTTCAGTGTGTGTGTGTGTGTGTGTGTGTGAGAAAGAGAATGAAAGCAAGTATATGTGTGTTTGCCATCAAGAGAAACCTTTTTTCTTTGCACAAAATTTAGAAATGCTAAACAATAAACAGTATCTTAGACAAAAAGGGAATAAGAAAAAAAAAACTAGGAAGCAGGAAAGATCTAAAGATTTCTAATGCATGATTTTAGGGCTAAACTTGCCTATGATTCTAGAACTAAACTATTATTTTAGGATGAAAGTAATGAAAATATGTAATTTGAATGCGGCGCTGTTCTGTTTAAGGTTTGTTTTTTTGTTGTTGTTGTTGTTTTTTTTGGGGGGGGTTGTTTTTAAAACTAGCTAAATTTTTTTTCAGGTACATATTAAGTTACTTCTATAGATTTGTAATAACAGCCATATCATATAATCATGGTCTCTGTTTAAACATTCATGTAAAACTTAGATGGCGGTTTAGGTAATAGTGCTCATTTAGGTCAAAATACAATACTTCCCAGTATATAATACCAAAGAGTCTCATGGGTAATGTTGTATTCATGAGGATTATATTAATGAATCTATATTTAAATAATCCACAATAATAAAAAGGTAATATGCTAATTAGACCGGATGTCTTCCAGACATCATTCCAGAGGTCCTTCCTGACAAAGCCGGGCCGGAGGGAAGCCAGCTGGGGTCCAGGTGCCTTCGGGTGGCCTGGGGAAAGCCGGCCCGGGTCCCGGTGCCGGAGGGAAGCCAGTGTCGGCAGCCGGGGGAAGGAAAGCCTACTTTTGCATGAATTTTCAGGCATCGGCCTTTAGTACTACTATAAAGTTATAATGCTGTGCACTACTAAGGATCGTTGTGGCATCAATTTAATAAGAGTAACTAAATTAGAGGAAGAGAAAACAGAATGACAGGACAGAAACACAGGCAGATGCTGCCTCCTGGTTGTGGGTGCTCAGGACCCAGCTGCTGTGGATGCTGAGTCACACCTGCAGGTGACCCTGGATTCTTGAGATCTCACAGCAGGACCCTCCTCCTTTCTGGGGGTCTGATGACTCAGGGGACGGCCTGGCACTGCAGGGCCTCTGTGGGCTGCTAGGGGAGCAGCAGGAGCGAAAGGGCCACCTGGGAAAGGCTGGAACTTGGACTTGACCTTGGCCAGCATTTGCCTGTTGCGATCATTTTCTCTCCTCAGGTCCTGAAACTTCCTCTCCGTGACCTCGGCTGCCACCCAGGCTTCTTCAGCTCTTCTCTGCTGGCATCGGATCTCGTTTTGATAGTAGCAAGTGCTTCTTCGTAGTTCCTGGTTCAGGTCGCGGGCCATCTTATATGTGTTCAGGAACTGATAGGTGGAGTTCATGTCCCTCCAGACGGTAGGAAATTTCTTCTCCAGATCTAAGCAGTGCACTTCCACCTCAATCAGTTGTTTCTGTAGCCGTGTTACATGATCTTCATGTGTCTCGGGCAGAATTCGAAGCTTCAGCTTCAGCTGTTGAATCTCATCTTTTAGGTTTGAATGTTCATGTTGCAAAGACACTTTCTCAGTTTGCAGACTCCTTATTTCTGCTGCAAGCGCTTCATTCATCCGCTTCTGCTCCCACAATTGTCTGGTTATTTCCTGGTTTTCCTGGGACACATTGGCGTCGGCATTATGAGGGACATCTTTGAGATCAACTTCGGACTCATGGAGGAATCCACCCCCACTTCCTGCTTCCCTCTTTTGTGGGAATTCCAAGTTCCCATCATCCATGTGGTTGTCAGGGTCGTCAGGCTTAGGGATGCTCTTCAGGGGACCTCCAGCCACTGACAGTGACGGGCGGATTCTGTCTCGCAGAGCCTGCTCCATTTGTGCCTTCAATTGCTCCAGCCTTTGTTTCGTCTCCACCTGCTCTTGGATTTTCTGCTTCCGTCCCATCATTTCTTCTGGGAGCAGTTCTGGACTTTCTGGAAAATAAGAGTTTTTGTTCAAATCATCCGTTATGTCCTCCTGAAGTTGTTCTCCTTCAATCCCCGATGCTTTTGCGGTGGGCTTTTCATCGGTCGCTTGGGAAAGTTTAGGAGGTTGGCTCTTGCGTGCCGTGTTCAGTGAGTCAACCATGTCCTGAAGTGGCAAGCTGCTCAGGTGTTTATTCAGGGCCCTCAAGCACAAGGTCTGTAACAAGAGAGACCTGGCCTCCACCCCAGGTGACTTGGTGGTGTTGGCGTCTGGCATTGGTCCAATAGTCTTACTACATTTTGCACAGACTTCGTCACCGACAGAACACCTTTTACCTGGTGCCTTCACACTTCTTGACGTGTGCCGTCTCTTTACTATCACAGACACCACCACCAGAGTGCCCACCAGGATCCCCCCGGGGAACGCAGGGAGTCCTGGGACATGTCTCAAGCTCTCAGAAACCACCAGCAGCACCCGGCACAGGTGCTCCAGGACCAGCTGGAAGGCGGACGCAATGGCAGGCGGCAGGCCCTCCATGGCTGGTAGGGCCCACAGCTCTGCCACTGACTGCCAGTGTCCAGTGGGCACAAATCACCACTCAGAACCCTGCGGAGCATTCTGTCTCTAAGGTAACAGGTACCTAGCAACCAGGGCTGATCTGTTGGGCTGGGGAAGCCAGTAGGTATAGAACACAGTTTCTACCTTGTCTCTGAAATAGGACTTGATCACATTTCCACAGGCCCTGGGGCAGGAGGAGAGTGCTGATCGCAGCCTGGAGATCGATCGGTCACTCTAGGCCCACTTGGCTCCACAGCAACCTAGGAGGTCAACGCAGGGCCAAGCCACACCTCTTTCTGTGCACAAGAGCCAGTCAGGGTTCTCTCCTCTGAGCTCCTTCTCTCCTGTGTGTGATCACTGTGGGCAGGCAGGGGCCCAGGACTCCAGGGGGTATTCACTGAGGGACCTGGCTTCCAATCCTGACATCTCAGAAGAAACCAATTAGAACTGGGAGAGTCTTACAGCTATGGAGTCTGTGGGGCCAAAAGGTCCTACTAAAGTTTCCTTGAAGTGGGTGACCCTGCTCCTGGGTGACCCTGTGACCTGGGCTGTTCCCCTGTTGTCACCAGCCCACACCTCCCAAGGTGGCCCTGGGAAGGGTCTCCAGTCCAGAGAATCATCTTCACAAGTGGCCTCTGGGAAGGCATGTCCTTCCTTTGGCTTAATTTGTCACCTTTTATGTCATGAAACCTCATCTCATTCTCTTAGCCTCTCTGTGCAGACCCAGGTCCAGTGTTTTAGTCTGTCCCCCGGGACTCTGTCATGACAGCTATCCCCACCTGCTTTGTTTTTTAATTATTGTTGACAGTATTACAGATGTCTCCCATTTTCTCCCTTTTTGTTCCCACCACCCAACCCCCGCCCCAGCCCAGGCCTTCCCCACACTACTGTCTGTGTCCACGGGCTATGCATATATGCATATATGTTCTTTGGTTAATCTCTTCTCCTCCCATATCCTCCCCTCCCCTGAGATCTATTATTCTGTCCCATGCACCCATACCTCTGGACCTATTTTGTTCATTAGTTTCTTTTGTTCTTTAGATTCCACATATGAGTGAGATCATGTGATACTTATCTTTCTCTAACTGGCTTATTTTCCTTAGCATGATGCTCTCCAGGTCCTCCATGCTGTCTCAAAGGGTAAGAGACCCTTCTGTTTTACAGCCCCATAGTGTGCAAATGTACCACCGCTTTTTTATCCACTCACCTACTGATTCCAGATCTTAGCACTTGGACTGTTTCCAGATCTTAGCTATTGTAACTAACGCTGCTATGAACATAGGGGTGCATATATTTTTTCTGATTGGTGTTTGGGGATTCTTAGTATATATTCCCAGAAGTGGGATCATTGGGTCAATTGGAAATTTTTTGAGGAAACTCCATAATGTTTTCCACAGTGGCTGCCCCAGTCTACATTCCTACCGGCAGGGCACGAGGGTTCCCTATTCTCTTCATCCTCGCCAACACTTGTTGTTTGTTGATTTATTGATGGTAGGCATTCTGGCAGGTGTGAGATGATACCTCATTATAGTTTTAATTTCCATCTCTCAGATGACTGGTGATGTTGAACATTTTTTTCATATGTCCATTGGCCATCTGTACGTCCTCTTTGGAGAAGTATCTATTCAGGTCCTTTGCCCATTTTTAAATTAGATTGTTTGCCTTTCTGGTATTGAGTTGTATTGGTTCTGTACATAGTTTGGAAATTAACCCCTTGTCAGATGCACCATTGGAAAATATGTTCTCCCATTCAGTGGATTCCCTTTTCATTTTGTTGATGGTTTCTTTTTGCTATGCAGAAGGTATTTTAGTTAGATGTAGTCCCATTTGTTTATTTTTCCTTTGTTTCCCTTTTTCTAGGAGATGTATCAGTAAAAATATTGCTATGAGGGATGTCTGAGATTTTACTGCCTATGTTTTCTTCTAGGATTTTTATGGTTTCACAACTTCCATTTAAGTCTTTTATCCATTTTGAGTTTATTCATATGTATGGTGTAAGTTGCTGGTCTAGTTTCTTTTTATTTTTTTGCATGTACATGTCCAATTTTCCCTGCACCATTTATTGAAGAGACTGTCTTTATTCCATTATATTCTCCTGCATCATTTGTCAAATATTAATTGGTCATAATGGTCTGGGTAGATTTCTGTGTTCTGTTCCATTGCTCTATATGCCTTTTCTTTTTTTTTTTCTTTATTGATTAAGGAATTATATATGTGTCCTTATTCCCCTATTGCCCCCACCCCTCCCTCATGCCCTCACCACCCTGGTGTCTGTGTCCATTGCTTAGGCTTATATGCATGCATACAAGTCCTTTGGTTGATCTCTCCCCCTTACCCGACCCTCCCCTACCTTCCCTCTGAGGTTTGACTGTCTGATCGATGCTTCTCTGTCTCTGGATCTGTTTTTGTTCATCAGTTTATGTTGTTCATTACATTCCACAAATGAGTGAGATCATGTGATATTTATCTTTCTCTGACTGGCTTATTTCATTTAGCATAATGCTCTCCAGTTCCATCCATGCTGTTGCAAATGGTAAGAGTTCCTTCTTTTTTACCACAGCATAGTATTCCCATTGTGTAGATGTACCACAGTTTTTTCAATCCACTCATCTGCTGATGGGCATTTAGGCTGTTTCTAAATCTTAGCTTTGTAAATTGTGCTGCTATGAGCATAGGGGTGCATATATCCTTTTTGATTGGTGTTTCTAGTTTCTTGGATGGGAGAATATATTTGCCAATGTTATCACCAATAAGGGTTTAATCTCCAACATTTACAGGGAACTCATACAACTTAACAAAATAAAGATAAGCAACCCAATCAAAAAATGGGCAATGGACCTAAATAGATACTTTTCAAAAGAGGACATGTATATCTGCTCTTGTGCCAGTACCAGGCTGTTTTGATTATAATGGTTTTGTAGTATAGTTAGATATCCAGAATTGTGATCTTCTAACTTTGTTCTTTTTTCTCAAGCCAGCTGGGGCTATTAGGGGTCTTTCTTGGTTCCATATAAATTTTTTAAATATTTGTTCCAGATCTGTAAAATACGGTGTTGTATGTTAATAGGGATTGCATTGAATCTGTAGATTGCTTTGGGTAGTATGGATATTTTAATGATGCTTATTTTTCCGATCCATGAACATTGTATATGCTTCCAATTGTTTGTATCTACTTCTATTTCTTTTTTTCAATGTCGTATAGTTTTCTGAATATAGGTCTTTTACCTCCTTGGTTAAGTTTATTCTTAGGTATCTATTTTACAATGGTAAATAGGATTTTTTTTTTAGTTTCTCTTTCTGAGAGCTCATTATTGGTGTATAAAAATGCCATTGAGCCTGGCCAGTGGTTGAGCATTGACTCATGAACCAGGAGGTCATGGTTCAATTCCCATTCAGGGCACATGCCTGGGTTGAGGGCTCAATCCAAGTAGGGGTCATGCAGGAGGCAGCTAATCAAGGATTCTCTCTCATCATTGATGTTTCTATCTCTCTCTCCCTTTCTTTCTCTGAAATCAATAAAAACACATAAAAAGAAAAAAATGCCATTGATTTCTGTATGTTAGTTTAGTATTCTGCTACTTTGCCGAATTCATTTATTAAATCTAGCAATTTTTTGGTGGAGTCTTTAGGGTTTTCTATGTACAATATCATGTCATCTGTGAATAAGGACAGTTTTATTTCCTCCTCTTAAATTTGGGTGCTTTTTCTTTTTTATTTGTGTCTGACTACTGTGGCTAGAACTTCCAGTACTATGTTAAATAAGAGTGGTGAAAGCAGACATCCATGTTCTGTGCCTGATCTTAAGGGAAATGCCTTTAGTTTTTGCCCATTGAGTGTGACGTTGACTGTAGGTTTGTCATATATGGCCTTTATTATGGTGAAGTATGTTCCTTCTATCCCCACTTTGCTGAGAGTTTTTATAAAAAACGGGTGTTGGATTTTGTTGAATGCTTTTTCTGCATCTATTGATATAGTCATGTGATTTTTTATCCTTCATTTTGTTTATGTTATGTATCACATTTATTGATTTGCTAATATTGTACCAATCTTGTATCCCAGAAATAAATCCCACTTGGTCATAGTGCATGATCTTTTTAATGTATTGCTGGATCTGATTTGCTAATATTTTGTTGAGGATATCTATGTTCATCAGGGATATAGTCCAATAATTTTCTTTCTTTGTAGTGTCTTTATCTGGTTTTGGAATTAAGATAATACTGGCCCGGTAAAAAGAACTTGGAAGTCTTCCCTCCTCTTGGATTTTTTAGAATAGTTTGAGGATAGTTGATAGCTCTTCTTTGAATGTTTGGTAAATCTTGCCTCTGAAGCCATCCTGACCAGGACTTTTGTTTGCTAGGAGTTTTTCATATGCTTATGTAATCTTTAAAGAGTGTGACTACATTTTACATTCGGGGGGGGGGGGGGGGGGGCAGGGCGGGGACAGGCTAATTTTCCTGACTCTGCATGGATGCGTAGTGTGGGAGGGAAAAGTTCACCAGAGCTCGATCCAAATCCCAACCCCAGGCGCAGCTGCAGTGCAGCCTCGTATTCTAAAGCCCTTGGAGTCTTTTACACTAGCTTGTCAAATGGGCCTAATAAAGCCTATCACCAGGAAGATATATGGATTAGCATATTCGCAAAGCTGCTGGGACAGTGTTAGCACAAAGATCAACCAAAGGTGTCCTTCCAGCGACTAGCTCTGGTCACAAGAACAAAAGCCAAGTGTCTTCTGAACAGGCACCCTTCAAACGGGGGCAGGTGGCCCAGGAGGTCCTGGGACAACAGGGCACACAGCCTTTGGGTTTTTAAACATTTCACGGATAATCCACTAATATGTAGATTATTGGGAATTAACTCACATTTCATACCATGAGGCATAAAGCATGAGAAAGGTGGGGAAAACATGTCCTTCATATTACAGTACACAGACACGAGCTCAGTTTTGTCATTGCTCCACCCCTGCCTCTCCTCTCTGTCCCACTAGGGAGCCTGACCCCATGACACAGGGCCCACAACGCCATGGCGCAGGGCCCATGAATCCCTGAAAGGCTATATTTTGTATCTGTTCATTTTTCAGAGAAAAGAGTTTATAGTTTCCTTCATGATCCCCTTTATCCAGGGAACCCTCGGCCTAGTGAGAAAGATCCATACCCTGCCCTCCGTCTGAGGGGAGACAGCCCTGCCCTCAGGGAGCCCCAGTCAGAGGGGGACCCTGCCCTGGGACAGATCACATCTGATGGAAGAAATACAACTGCTGTCCCCAGGCGCATCCCTGTGTGATGGAAACCAGATATGAGGAACTACTTGGGAGCACTCGCACATGGTAAGCAGTTGTACCAGCTGAGCCCTGGGCACTGGCGAGAGACTCGGCAGAGGCAGCTTCAGGAGCAGCAGACCGGCCCTCCCGCGCACCCTCCAGCCTCCTCCGCAGCCCCTCCAAGTCCGATGCTCAGGCTCAGTCCCGGCAGCAGTGGCACAGACTTCAGTGAGCAATTAGTATTCTAAACATGAAATTAATTTATCCTACAAATATGAGAGCCTAGTAATTTGTTTCAGTTTTATTTTATTGTCAGATAGAATTCATTTTCTACATGATTTTATGGTTGGATAGGATTCATTAGAAATTTGCTCCCAACTACTTCACTTTGAAAACCCCTCTCCAGCCGCACAGCGCTAAGCGGCCTGGGTTCCCGTGGAGCGCGCTTGCCAGAGCCCAGCCGGCCGGCCAGCGCCTCCTTTCACTCTAATGTCCAACTCGGAAGAGCCAGGTGCAGAGATGGAGAGAAATCCTCCTGAGCTCCTGCTCCCAGTGGGATGTTTGATCACGGAAGGGTGGGGACCTACTGGCTCCAGGGCTCCTCCCTGTTCTTTCCTGACATTGCAACCCTCACTCTGCCGTAACCACAGCTCTCATTTATTTAGCACTCACCCGGGTCCCTGGCTTTGTTACCTGTTCTTGCTTCCATCTCCGCCTGTGCTCTTCTCACCACGAGGCCCCTGGAAACAGACCACCCAGACGCATGCTCGGCCTGTGTCTACACAGACCCTCAATGCCAACCTGGCCCTTCACGTAAGACGTCAGCCTCCACCACAGTCTGCTTTAACGTGGGTCCTCACTGACCTCAGCTGTACTCTCTGAAGAAAACCCTGAATGCCTCCCCTTCTTATTGTCCAAGCAGGTACCGGGGCTTCATCTCCCTTCAGATGGAGGTTCCCCTCAGACTGGGGCCCCCTGAGGGCAGGGCCCTGTCTCCCCTCAGCCTGGGGCTCTCACAGGGCAGGGCCCTGTCTCCCCTTGGACTGAGGCTCCCTGAGATCAGGCTCTGTCTCTTCTGTCCGACCCGGTCACACTGAGGCTGGCGGAGGCTGAGTCTCAATCTCTCATATGCACACAGCCCAGGTCTCCTGGTTACATTTTCTCACTGTACCCACTGCTGCTCTTTGCAGCACAGACCCTGACTGTAATCCATCACCTGCATAACTACCTGTTTAATGTCTGTCTTCCCCTCTGGATTGAAGGTTCAGGGCGTCAAGGACACGTCTGGCCTGTTCGCTGCTCTGTCCCAGCACCTGCTACACTGCCGGGCACCTGGGAGGTCCCCAGGAAGTACACCTGTGCTGAGGGACCAAAGCATGAGTGCTCCCTGCAGGACCCTGTCACAGCGGACCCAGGAGTCAGAGCCCCGAGGTGCACTGGGCTGGGGGCTTTTCCCACGGACACTGGGTGAGCTCACGTGGTCCTGATAGCTCTCGGAGATCAGCACACAGAGGGGAAATAACACGGGGATTAGGGATGAAGACTGTGGGTCTGCAGCGCACCTCTGCTCCTCACCAACTTGAGATCTGCAACTTGTTTCTTACCTTCTCTGGACCTTCACTATCCCATCTCTGAAATGGAGATAAGGACGTCAGCTACCCCAGACATGGATCTCAGAATGAATGTAAAGCGCTTACAGTTGTGCTTGGTTCACAGGAGACACTCACTCCATAGCACCGGCCAGCCTGTCTGAGCAGTGAGCCAGCCAGGAGCCAGAACTCAGCGGCCTTGGGGCCAAGCTCCAGCCTCCAGCAGCTCTAGCCTCCACCAGCACCAGCCTCCACCAGCTCCAGCCTCCATCAGCACCCGGCTCCACCAGCTCCAGCCTCCATCAGCAGCAGCCTCCACCAGCTCCAGCCTCCATCAGCACCAGCCTCCATCAGCACCAGCCTCCACCAGCTCCAGCCTCCACCAGCACCAGCCTCCACCAGTGCCGGGCTCCACCAGCTCCAGCCTCCACCAGCCCAGCCTCCACCAGCACCAGGCTCCACCAGCACCAGCCTCCACCAGCACCAGGCTCCACCAGCACCAGCCTCCACCAGCACCGGACTCCACCAGCACCAGCCTCCATCAGCACCGGGCTCCACCAGCTCCAGCCTCCACCAGCACCAGCCTCCACCAGCGCCAGCCTCCACCAGCTCCAGCCTCCATCAGCACCGGGCTCCACCAGCTCCAGCCTCCATCAGCACCAGCCTCCATCAGCACCAGCCTCCACCAGCTCCAGCCTCCACCAGCACCAGCCTCCACCAGCACCAGGCTCCATCAGCACCAGCCTCCACTAGCACCAGGCTCCACCAGCACCAGCCTCCACCAGCACCGGACTCCACCAGCACCAGCCTCCATCAGCACCGGGCTCCACCAGCTCCAGCCTCCACCAGCACCAGCCTCCACCAGCGCCAGCCTCCACCAGCTCCAGCCTCCATCAGCACCGGGCTCCACCAGCTCCAGCCTCCATCAGCACCAGCCTCCATCAGCACCAGCCTCCACCAGCTCCAGCCTCCACCAGCACCAGCCTCCACCAGTGCCGGGCTCCACCAGCTCCAGCCTCCACCAGCACCAGGCTCCACCAGCACCAGCCTCCACCAGCACCAGCCTCCACCAGCACCGGACTCCACCAGCACCAGCCTCCATCAGCACCGGGCTCCACCAGCTCCAGCCTCCACCAGCACCAGCCTCCACCAGCGCCAGCCTCCACCAGCTCCAGCCTCCATCAGCACCGGGCTCCACCAGCTCCAGCCTCCACCAGCACCGGGCTCCACCAGCACCAGCTTCCATCAGCACCGGGCTCCACCAGCTCCAGCCTCCACCAGCACCGGGCTCCACCAGCTCCAGCCTCCATCAGCACCAGCCTCCATCAGCACCAGGCTCCACCAGCTCCAGCTTCCATCAGCACCAGCCTCCATCAGCACCGGGCTCCACCAGCTCCAGCCTCCACCAGCACCAGCCTCCATCAGCACCAGGCTCCACCAGCTCCAGCCTCCATCAGCACCAGCCTCCATCAGCACCGGGCTCCACCAGCTCCAGCCTCCATCAGCACCAGCCTCCATCAGCACCGGGCTCCACCAGCACCGGCCTCCACCAGCGCCAGCCTCCACCAGCACCAGCCTCCACCAGCTCCAGCCTCCACCAGCTCATTCTCTCTCCTCGAGGAAGTTCCAGTGCCTTCTCACTGGTCTCTATGAGACTTAAACAAGAGAGCACAGCTGGAAGCAACCAGTCCAGAGCCTGACTCTCCACTCACCCTCCACATGGCCTCCTCCCTGCTCTGCTCGCTCTTCTCATCTCCTGCTCTTCAGCGGGAGCTACTTCTGATGCCGCCATAATTTGCTGGTTACATAAGTGAGTCTTCGCTGGGTGGCGAGTCTCACTTACTGGAGAGGCTCCAGCGAGTCATCTATTATTCACGCTGTCCACAGTGTCCACAGTCTCTCCAGACAACAGCGATAGAAAGAAAAGCCGCGTGCAAAGGGAGAGAGGGAAGGGACATCCTTGGGAGCAGGCGGCCTGGCACTGCTGCTTCAGAGGCTCAGGGAGCAGGCAGGGCCTTCAGGGAGTCTCTGAAGAGCTTCGCTTCCTGAAGGGCCAAGGTCATCAGCAGAATAAGAGTCAGGAAGGGAAGCAGTTCCAGGGCCTGAGCAGCTCCTGGGGCTCACGGTACCAGGCAGAGCCCCAACTCCCAACTGGGGAGCCCTACTTAGACACTAGGCGGTGCTGAAAGGAAGACATGTAGGGAGGAAGGACACATGGCCCTGCCTCAGGGAACCCCAGTCTGAGGGGGACACAGCCCTGTCCTCAGGGAGCCCCAGTCTGAGGGGGACACGGCCCTGTCCTCAGGGAGCCCCAGTCTGAGGGGGACACGGCCCTGTCCTCAGGGAGCCCCAGTCTGAAGGGGACACAGCCCTGTCCTCAGGGAGCCCCAGTCTGAGGGGGACAGCTCTGTCCCCAAGGAGCCCCAGTCTGAGGGGGACACAGCCCTGTCCTCAGGTAACCCCCATCTGAAGAGAAGATAAAACCTCTGCTCTCAAGGAGCTCCAAGTCTAAAGAAAAAATGTCCCCTCCCAGACTCTGAAAACATATGTTTTTCTGTGAGCAACTGAGTGGCTATTTCTATTAATCTTCATGAGAAACTAGAAAACAAGGGTGATATGGTGTCACAGACATGTAGAAGGCTCCTCCTAATGCCCGTGGACTGGGGGAGATGCTCAAGGGCGCATTTGTAAATATCACACTTTTGCGCAGTGGGAATGACCTGTAGTTCCAGCTGATGGCGCTGGATAGAGCACATTCCCTCGGCTGCCCTCCCTCCCGAAGCTCCAAAATGTGAGTGAAGGAATAAACAAAATAGAAACAATTATTAACTCCAAGAAAATTAAAAGTTGTCTAAGAAATAAACTGTTATTATACATGGCTCTTTTCTAAACAGTATTTGTATAATCATAAATGTTAATGTAAGTAGCAAATACCTACTAGTATTTTTAAGCAAAAATGATGGTAAAACTCTATCGGGAGACTGTGGGGAGCGTGAGCATGCTGCTGGGGAGTGGTGGGAGTAATAGCAGCTGCGAAAGCTCAGGCTCCGTTGGGGGGAGTCCGTGATGTCTCAAAGGAAAAAATCCAGAAAACACCAATAAGAGAAAAATAAACAGAAGAAAGAGGTGAAGAGTTGAAGGGCTGCCCCTGAGGAGAAAGGCTCGGGGTGGGGAGATGGCAGCTGGACACTGTTCTTCCATGGTATAAACCTATTTGTCTAAAACTTGGATAAAAACAAAAATTACTATCTATAATAATAAAAGCATAATATGCTAATTAGACCAGACGTCCTTCCGGACAACCTTCTGGATGAACCCGGGGCTGTGAGGGAAGCCCAGGTCCCGGGTGCCAGAGGGAAGCCGGTGCCAGCAGCCGGGGGAAGGAAGGCCTACTCTTGCACAAATTTTGTGCACCAGCCTCTTGTACTTCTTATAAGAAGGAGGATGCTGTTAATCTCTATCTGGTGAACAGGTGCCACCTGGTTCATCCAGTCAGTGGAGAAAATATCAAAGTGGCCCCAGAACCTGGAGAGCCACTGGGAGCTGTCACAATAGCCCAGTCAGGGCGCCGAGCATCCTGCCACCCGTACTGCCCACAGGGAACGGGGCAATGGCCAGAGATGTGGACTCCGGCCTGGAAATATCGGCCACACACGTCCTCAAAGTGAGCAGTCCATCGGGTCGAATCTGAACTCCTGCCCTTTCAGGCTTTAATATCATCAAGAATAAAATGTGCTTATATCCAGCCCTTTACAATGTATAATGCTCTTTCACATTTTTATGTGAAATGTCAGCTTTGAGCCTGCCAATCCAATAATACTCTTCTCCTGTAAGAGCCAAAATACGGGATTTGTAAAATAAAGCAGTTGACTGCAGATTGCATCCTAATAGGGGATGGAGATGGGCACATCCATGGCCTCTGTTCTGATGGCACTTGGGGATCACCTGGACAGCTTAAAAATACCCATGCCCACGCCCTCCCTGCTGAATTAGAACTCCTGGGGTGGGACAAAGTTTCCCCGGGTGATTCTGATGCCCAATTCCATGTCCTGCTCCTCAACACACACCCTTCTGTGGCCATGAGGGAAGGTCCGGTCATCACAAGAACAAAGATTCCCTTGTCACTCACACAGCCCAGTGCAGGTCCAGACTGCTCCCCTGGGCAGCGGTCCTCCATATGACCCCTTGTTCTCGGCTCCTTCATTCTGCTGGCTCCTCCTCCTCAGCACAGGCTTCCCTGGTTGCCATGGCAGGAGGCAAAGCACTGAAGGCATTGGCTCCTTCATTAAATGCTTCCGTCTCTAAGTGGAGCACATCATTTTCACTTGCAACCAACTGTCCAAATTGAGTTCTGTGACCCCCACATAATGGCAAGTGTGGGTGTGTGTGCATAGTAGAGGAACAGCTGATGTGGGTACCCTGGAGGTGCTTTCTGCTCCCTGCATGGCCACTCCTATCCCCTCCATTCTCCCTGTCCTTACCCCCTTATAAGGCCTGGCCGAACCCCATCTACTGCTTGAAGCCCT
The DNA here is from genome assembly GCF_028538775.1 of Myotis yumanensis. Lineage (NCBI taxonomy): Eukaryota > Metazoa > Chordata > Mammalia > Chiroptera > Vespertilionidae > Myotis > Myotis yumanensis. Next base: position 86,792,894 of record NW_027223757.1, on the reverse strand, counting down.
CCTTGGCCACTGCTTTTGCCTGGATCCCCTTGGCCTGGCCAACAGCAGTCCTCACCATCTGTGGGATGTATTTTGGCATTTGTAGTTCATTAGGCATTTTTAGAGTCTTTGCATTTCCTCGATTGCAAATATTTTAATCTCCTGAACTTTGAGCAAAGTAATGAGAGGGATTGCAGTTCTGATCAACAGGGAAGAGTTTAGCAGGGAATTGGGAGGCATGGGAGCCTGGAGAGGAGGTGAAATGTGAAATGTCAGCTTTGAGCCTGCCACTGCTGGGGGTGGGGGTCCGCGGTGTACATGAACCCTGGGACTTGCAACGATTATTTGCAAAACTCCCTCCTCCTGGGAAGCTTAGGCTATAAAAGTGAACAGCAGTTAAGAGATGGGCATCTTGGCAGAAGGCCGGCCTTAGAACTGCTAATCATCTCAATGAGGGAATAAGAAGCATTGGAAAGGCTACAGGCTGCCTGGGAAGCCCGCCGAGGAGCTCGGGACTTTAAAGGACAGGTACAAACACGGACGGCGAAGGACATTGCTCCCTCTCGGCTGCCCTTGCATCTGAGCAGATGGGTCCCTGCAATTGCACACGATGGTCTCTTTCTGCTGATACTGCCTTTTATTTATTTATTTGTTTGTTTGTTTGTTTGTTTGTTTATAACAAACTTAACGCTGTGTACCAGGTACTGCTGCTTTATAAATACTAACTTATTATTATCTTATTTCAATCCTGAGAGAATAGCTGTTCCCCTTATTCCTCTTTGTAGATGAGGAAACCGAGGTTAACGAATTTTCTCAAGGTCATCAGTAGTGAGGGGCCGAGCCACTAGCTCTTTCACCACAGAGACATACTGTCATATGCCCAGCAACTAACCACAGCACGCACACAGCAGGCATGCGAGTGCTCTCGGAATGAATGGATGCTGTCTTGTTTCCCTCTGCAAGCAGACTGGGTTCAGATCCACTTTCATCACGTGTAAATGGGAAACAGGGCCAGTTTTTCACTTCTCTGTACCTTTGTTTTCTCTTCAGTGCAGTGGGCTAATCACAGGCCTCGCCAGGGTTTGTAAGGATTACAGCAATGTCTGGTACAGAGGAAACAATGAAATGTTAGTGATGTCATTTTACATGCCATGTCTCAGCTCATCAGACTATAAGCTTTTATAAATCCACATTAACCTTTTGATTTTTTTTTCCATTTCTGATGCTGCCTGGAATGTGCTAAGCGCATAGTTTTAAATACTATCCTGGAATAAGGAATTGTCTCAGTTATCTATTTTTGCAGAACACAACTTAGCAGTTTAAAACAACACACATTTATTTCCCCACAGTTTCTGGGGTGAGTAATGGAGGCATAGTTTAACCAGTTCTTCTCCTTCATGACTTATCACGAATATCTATAACTGAGATGTCCATCCAAGGCTGTGGTTTCATCTCAAGGCTCAACTGGGGAAGAGCCTGCTCCCAAGTTCACTCTATGATTATTAACAGAATGTAGTTCTGCCATGGCTGTCAGACTGAGGGCTGCAGTTCCTTGCTGGTCATTGGTTGGTGGTGGCCCTCAACATCTTGTCATGTGGACCTCTCCAGTCACTTCATCAGAGGAAGTTCAGGAGAAGAGGAGGCAGAAGAGAGAAAGAAAGAGAGAACGAGAGAGAGAGAGAGAGAGAGAGAGAGCTAGCAAGATGGAAGTCACAGTCTTTGTAACCTAATCATGACAGTAACATTCCACCACTTCTACCATATTTTATTGGTTAGAAGCAATCACTAGATCCAGCCCACACTTAGGGGGAGGAGATTACACAAGGGCATGAACACCAGGAGGTGAGGGTCAGGGAGCCTGTGACAGAAGCTGCCGATTAGAGAGCTCAAACAGACAGTATTTGTTGACTGAACTCAAGAGCCAGCTGCTTTGGACCAAAACGTACAAGGAGGAGAGGCTGATGTTTAGGGCTCTGACTAACTCTGTCCCTAGGGCAAGTCCCTTTAAACCTTCTTGGACCTTAGTGTCCACTCCTATAAAATGAGCAGCCTGGATTAGGAGATGTCTGTCTTCCAGCCAGCCCCCTGGAGTTCTAGGTTCTTTGAATTTAAAAGATATTAACTCAACGGAGCTGATGAAGTGATTTTCTCTGCACTCTTGGGAATCTGCCAGGTACAAGCTCATGCGAATCCCTTCCAGGCTCCCAGACTGACTGTGGTGAGGGGCGGATCACTGCCTCCCTCCCACCAACCATGCTGCCCATCCCCCAGCCGTGGTGGAAGGAGGAAGCAGATGGGCAGAGTCCTCAGGGAAGCAAAGGTCCCCGGCGACTTCATTTGCCTTATCCTCCTCCTTGTCCCAAATTGCTCTGGAGACTAAATCACAGCCCAGCACCAGTGGCCAGGCGGGCTGGTATCCACCCTGGGCGAGATGAAAGGCCCTCTCTAGGTTCATCATTCAGAGCAGCAAGCCCTGCACAGAACATGTGATCAGAATAGCTGCATGTCCTGAGGCTGATCGCGGCTCTGCAGCATGGCTGGCTCCCACACTTGCCTCCGAATTCTTCTTGCCTTGCTGCTGTCCTACCCCTGCTCTCCTTCCTCTGACAGCTCAACAGGAGCCCACCCTGCAGGTCTTCCCTTGTAAACAACCCTCTCCGCCCCCCCCAGAGAGAGTGACAGGAGCATAAGGAGCCCAGGCCACCAGTGGGGGAATGGAAGTTTGGAGACCCTCGTCCTGGTCCTGGTTGTGTCCCCACTTGTGCTGTGGCCCTGGGTGAGTTCCTTTCCCCGCCGACCCTCAGTTTCCTTATTCATCCAGTGAAGAGTTTGGATTAGATGACTGCTGAAGTCTCTTCCAATTTCAAAATCCCCTGGTCCTTACATTTCCCCAAACTGAGCAGGGAAATTAGGGGGTAGGATGTGTTTGGCTATAAGGGACAGAACGTACAATAAAAGGTGGCCTCCACACTTTTATCCACTTAATCAGAAGGGTAGAGAAAGGAGGCATCAGGACTGGGGCTATGGTTCGGCAATGTCACTCTATCATCGTCCTTCCCTGCCAACCCCACTGAGAGACGTCCCTCCTCGGAAGCCCGAGATGCCACAGTGATTAGCATCATGCCTTCCTGGGATGGAGTCGAGCTCGGGAGACAGAGCAGGGGCTCTCCCTGACGCTGCTGCCTGACCAGGGAGAAAAGCTCTTCCCTCAGTCTCATAATGGGTTGAATTGTGCCCCCCAAAATATGCTGAAATACCTTCAAAGATCATCTTTTTTAGAAATAGGGTCATTGAAGAATAATGAGTTAAGTTGAGATTGAACTGGAGGAAGGTGGGCCCCTAATCCAGTATGACTTCTGTCCTTATAAGAAGAGGGGACTAGAGAGAGGAGAGAATAGCCAGGTGAGAATAAGACCCCTGGGGAGAATGCCATAAGACGATGGAGACAGATTGGAACTGTGGAGCCATGAACCCAGGAGTGCCCAGGAGTCCCGTTGATCCCAGAAGCTAAGAGAAGAGCATGGAACAGATTCCTCCCCACAGCCTTTGAGAGAGCATGGCCTTGTCTGATCATGGCTCTGCAGCATGGCTGGTTCCCACACTTCCCTCGGAATCCTTCTTGCCTTTAGACTTGTCTTGCCTTTAGACTTCTGGCCTCCAAAACTGTGAGAGAATAGATGCCTGTCGTTTTAAACCGCCCATTTCATGGTAGTTTGTGATGACAGCCCAAGCTGGCGAATGCATGCCCCATTGGCCAGAACTGATTAATAAGTAAATCACCTATTGGTAAATGAGGTTGGCACTGCCATGGTCAACCATGGTTCATCGTGTGAGGCTGAGCTCATCACTTCCAGGACAACCGCAGGCTTCTGGGGACTACAGAAAGATGGGTGATGACTAGACTAGATCACCGAGTCTAATACCCAAGTTTGAAATGAGAAAAATGAGGCCCAGGTAGGGGGAGCACCTATTTTCCGTTTCTGCCACCCCATGACAGCATGTCTCCTCCTTGCGGGTGTGGGACTTCCACGTCTGGGTTCTATGGGATTTCTACCCTTAGTCTATGCTCTGTGGTTCTGGCTTGTACAGATTTGAGCAAATCGCAAAGCAATGGTTGACAAGAGGCAAAGTAAGAAAAGACTCCCCTGGCACCTGGCTCCTGGCTGGGTTCAGCCAATGGGAGTTAGGGGCAGGAAAGAGGAGGGCAGGAGAGAGGGGAAAGATGGGGCATTTCTTTCTTGCTCCTCTGCCTCGGGAGCCTGTACAGCTGCAGGTCCCTGGCTCCCATTGAGACCCACCCACTGGGACTCACCCACTGGGACTCACCCACTGGGACACACTCACTACAGCTCCATTCTGCACCAGGAGACTCTAGTGCAGCGGTTCTCAACCTGTGGGTCGCGACCCCTTTGGTGGTCGAATGACACTTTCACAGGGGTTGCCTAAGACCATCCTGCATATCAGATATTTACATTATGATTCATAACAGTAGCAACATTACAATTATGAAGTAGCAACGAAAATAATTTTATGGTTGGGTCACAACATGAGGAACTGTATTTAAAGGGCCAGAAGGTTGAGAACCGCTGCTCTAGTGAGCTCTCATGCTGCCTCCTGCCTTTGCCCCTCCACCCTGGGTTGGTAGCTGCTTCCTGCTGTTTTTAATTTCCAGGTCAGCCGACCCCTCCCATCACCTGTTGACCAATTCCCTGCATTAAATCACGTCAGCTGTATTGGAGTTCCACAATAGCCACTCCACCCCGCTCCTGGCTGCTGGTCCTAGCATGGTCGACCAGCCAGGTGCTGCAGTCCAGGGGGTTGGGAGGGGTATGGATGTCCGTCCAGTCCCTGGATGGGCTGCTGAGGATGCCACTTCCACCTCCTCGGATCCACACCCAGCCATGGTGGTTTCTTGTGTGAACTGAGAGGCCCATTGGTGTTTCACCTGGAAGCATGGCTGGCTGAGTCTATCTTCACCTTGACCGAGTCATAATTCAGGAAACAGAGTGAACGAAACAGGGCCTGCTGATGGTGGACACAGCAAACGCCTGGAAGGTAGGAGAAATCACCGCCTTTGGACAGCCCCGCGTACAAAATCGGCTGAAGAGTGTGCTTCTGAGCCTGGTATCAAGGCTCCGGGAACCTCATGCCCCAGATGAGAAGATGGAACAACTGGAGGAGTCCTTGGAGAGCAGACGCCCAGCTCCTGTTGCACGATATTGCCAGGAGACTAGGAGACCAGACCTGCTTCTCTACCCAAGTTCCCGAGGAGCGGGACCCTTCAGACTCAGCTTTCTCCTCCGTTTTGCCTGGTGGATAGTGGTTTGATTATTTTGATGTACTAGTAATTGTGAGCGCTGGTGTAGTAAGGAAATTAATTTCCATTCTGTAAAAAAAAAAATCACTTTAGTTATAAATACCTTAAGAGATTTGTGTTTTCCTGGTTCCCGGCTCACATAGATTCCCTGTATCCCAGCTCCCTGCGCTTCCTCGATCATCCTGCACTTTAAGGGCTGGTTTGCCTGTGTCTGTCCTCTCTGATTGGGAGTGTTGTGTGAGAGCAGGGACCATGTCTGCTAGCTGGTCATTGCCTCCCATTGTATCCCTAAACCAGTAAGTGTCCAATTATCACCTGAATGAGTGAGTGAGTGAGTGAGTGAATGAATGAGTAAACGACTTTCTCTTTCTCAGTCATTCAATCCTTTGTTCTCCAAGAAAATAATTCTTGCTGCATGGCCCTTACCTGTAGGTCTCCCCACTGCTTCACTAAGCAGGTCCATATAAGGCAAACCATCCAGAGGTTGCTGCTCACTCAGGCTTCCCATTTTCAAGGTACATCTCCTGGGTAGGGGGCTCACCAGGGCTGTTGAGCAGAGGAGACAGAAGAGTGACAAGGCACAGAGACCCACACAGAGCCAGGTGATGGGATTCTAGCTGGGGCTGTGGTGTGGTTCCTCCAGGGAGCTCCCTCCTGGTGTCAGGAGCCATGGATCTGTTAGAGCTTCCTGAGCAGAAAGGCCCTGAGCTGTCTCCCCTTCCTGGTGGTCGGATCCCCTGGCTGCTGCCCTGAGCCCAGCTTTACTGGAGTGAGACAGGGACACAGAGCGAGGCAGAAACCTGGCTCTGCTCCAGGTTGAGGGCTGGGTGGGAGGGCCACGCCTGGTTTGGCAGCCTAGCGTGGAAGGGGAGTGGAGTGCCAGGTGGAGGGAGGGAAGCACAGGCACAGACCCAGGACCACGGCTCTGGTCGGAGCTGCTGTTTTCCTTTCTTCCTTCCGAAGCCCACACATCACATTTCAACCAGCTCAAAGGATGTGCACAGCAGCGGGAGGCGGGCTGCAGAGACGCAGAGCATCCAGCCATAGCTCCTCAGCCCCATATGCTGATGAAAATAAACAGGAGAGCAATGCACAGCAGCAGCCTTCTCTTCATAGGCAAAAACATCTGTTTCTGCAGCCAGGCTAAGAGCCAGAGGGCAAGAGAAGAGGGCAGCGGGACACTTAGGCAAGGGCTTAGCAACCAGGGTCTGAGGGTCAATTTGTCCATCCCTCTGCCTCCAAGAAGGACTTCAAAGAGTGCAGCCCAGGAAGACTCCTTGGACTCCACCCAGGAGATGAGATTCCCCAAACGGTAAAGTGCAGCTCGCCACATGTCTCAGCAGAGGAGATGGTTAAATGGAAGAGGAGTCTGAATGGTGCGGGGGAGGGCAGACCCCTCTGCCTGTGCCAGCCAGAAGTCCACCTGGGGACACTGGCTCTCCACATGGTGTGGTGAGGAGTGGGAAGGACAGAGGGAGTTCTGAACAGTGTGGGTGGTGTGGGAGGAGGGAGTGAGGGGGGTGCATGGCCAGTGCCCAGGGGATATGATAGCAATGAACACCCACAACGTACTGAGCATGTCCTAGGTGCCAGGCACGGTGCTAGGTACTTTTATGCATTATGCCTTTATTTTTTGAATATATTTCTTTATTTATTTCAGAGAGGAAGGGAGAAGGAGAGAGAAATAGAAACATCAATAATGAGAGAAAATCATTGATCGGCTGCCTCCTGCACATCCCCTACTGGGGATGGAGCCCAAAACCTAGGCATGTGCCCTTGGCAGGAATCGAACCTGGGACCCTTCAGTCTGCAGGCTGACTCTCTATCCACTGAGCCAAGCTGGCCAGGGTTGCATTATGCCTTTAATCTTTAAAATAACCCGCTGAGACAGCTACGATTGTCCTCATTCACAGAGGAAAGCCAAGTCTCAGAGACTCACTAGGTCACACAGCTCTGTGTGAGAGGCCCAGTCAGACCTGGAAACCTGGTCTGCTGGCCTCCAAACCCATTACCCCTGTGGTGACATCTGTGCCCAGCCCCACAGGCTCAGAGCCATCACCGCGGCACCAGGGCCAGGCAGAGCCACAGCTCCCTGATGGCCTGCAGAGGGACCACCCTAGAGGGTGGGTAGAGGGATCCCAGGGTCTGCTTCCACCTGTCTGGAAGTCTTTGCTTAGGGCAGCTGGAGGCCCAATCATCTCACCTTGAACTTCTAACTCTATCCTGATGATTCAGAAGGGGATGGGAACCCAGCTTCCCCTCTGGCCCTGCAGCCTCATAGTAACATCTTCCCTACCCCCCTGGACTGCCTTAGCTCAAGCCCTTGCCATCTCATCTGGCCTAGCTGGGCAGCCCCCTGCCTTTGCCCCACAATCCTTCTCAAAGGCAAAGCTGGATGTGTCGCCTCTCTTAAAACTAAGTCTTCCAGGACCACTTTTGCCCATGAATAAAGCCTAAATTTCTTAGTTTGGCATTCCAATCCCAAGCTGGCCCTAGACTACCTTCCCAGGGCCTCCCTTCTCCCATCCTCTACATTCCAGATAGCTTATCATTGTTTCCCAGATGTCCTTGCATTTCCACACTTCCTGGCCTTGGCTCCTGCTCCTGCTCCTGCTCCTGCTCTGCTCCCTCTGCCTGGGCTGCTTCCCTGTGTCTGGTTTTTCCTTAGCAAAATGTCACCTTCCCTATGAGGCTTTCCCCGGCAGCTTCTCCCGGTACTATCTCCTTCCTTACAGACCCCTCTGATTTTGTGATGAAGAAGATGATGATAAGATAATAGCAGGCACCTCTGTGAGCGCTCTGTCTTTGCTGGGCACTCTTCAAAGCTCTGTTCATCCATTCACTAGTTTAATCCTCACAGTGACCCTAGGAAGTAGGTGCTGTATTATCCCCATCTTGAAAGTGAAAAAGGAAGGCCCAGAGAGGTTAAGTAACTTGCTCCAAGTCACACAGCTAGTGAGTGGAGAGTAGCCAGGATCTAACCACAGTGGAGAGGTTCCAGAGCCTGTGCTCTTAGGCACTCCTTGAGGCCCCTCCCCACCAAGAACACTCATGGGGTGTCTGAAGGTACCCCTACAGGAGCAGCGCTCACCTTATCACAGAGGCTGTTACTTGCCTGTCTCCCCTGATGGTCTGTGAGCTCCTGGAAGACCAGGCCTGTCCTATGAGTCTCGCATGTCATGTGTCTAGCACAGCACCAAGGATAGGAATGAACAAGGCATTTGTTGGCAAGAGCAAATCAGTGACGTGTAACGATAATTAATTTAGAGTGCCATTCCATCTGAGTCACCACAGGAGAGAGATAAAGCTCCCAAAATGATGACCCAGTTGTGAGATGACCCACTTCTCCGCTGTCTCCCAGGCAGGTGAGAAATGAGGCCAGGAAAAGTGTTCAGTGCAGGGGCCCTTAATGAGGCTCTGTCCACATGGCGGGGGGAGGGGGGGGGGATGGGGGGGCGGGAAGTGTCACATGCTCCTTCACTGTCCCTTGGGCCAGGGCTCAGGGCAGGGGAAAGGAATGTGACTTTTTCCTTTTCCCAAATGCCCAGGTCCCTGGTAATACCCCACAGTGTTTGTGGGCTCACCAGCTTCCAGAGGTACCCACCTGCCCCTTCTCTGACCCGCATGACTGGCTGTAGAGACAGAAGCAGAGCTGAGACTTACAGAAGTTGGGTGGAGACGATGATAAGTTCTATAAGCCACTCAAATTCACTCATGAGCCCATCATCTACACACACAACCTGATCTCTTACAAGGTCCCCATCTCAGCTCTACCAGACATCTGCTTATCCAGATGACAAGCCTAGTATCCCCAACACCTCCCTCCCCCTCACCCCTACACCCAGCCAGTCCCAGTGTTACCGTGATCAATAGCTAGTTATCATGGTCAATAGATAGTTAATATTAATAAAGGAGGAGAGCAAAGGGAAGACCAAACATGATATGCATAGTCATCTGGGCAGCTTCACCAGGAAGCTACAACTTCACACACCTTCCTCCAGGGAAGCCACTCCTCCAGCCTCATCTGGGACACTGTTAAGTTAGTCCTTCCCTTGATCACAAGGGTTTTTACCTCTCACCCGACCTTCAGTTGCTATAATTCTCCTCACTTTTGGATAGTGCCCTTTAACTTTCTTGTCAAATATGTCACCTCTAGAATACAACAAGAACGCCAGCTTGTCTAGCAATGCCATCTTCCAGACATTGCCCATGCCACCCCCCAGGGACAGCAGACTGACCTGCACTTTGCACAATCCCTCTTCCCTGCATGAAGACTCCCCTTCCCTTTTGCTCCTTTCTTCTCTTGGCAGATAAAAGAACCTCAGAGCCTTGGAATAGGCAGGGCCACGCCCCTCTGACAGCATAAAGCAGCTACAAAAGATGAGACCTTCACCCCCTTACCTTTGTAAGATTACAAAGGCTCGTATTCTCTTGAGGGGGAAGTTATCGTCCCAATTAGTGAGCTTATTCGTATTAATGATAGAAAGACAGCAAAGGGGAGGCCAGGCACTGTAAGCATGGTCACCCGGGCAGCTTTGCCATGAAGCTACAGCCTCACATGCCCCAGGGAACCTCCAATCTATTCCCTGCAGACCACTGGGGGAAGGAATAAAACAAAGGGGGAGATGAGCACATGCTTGGTGAGGTCAGGGTGACGTAAGAAAGGTGCTTGCCTGTCAGTCTAGCCTGGGAACAATGGATTGGCTAGGGGTGGGCCCCATGAGAAGCATGTGAAACCTTGAAAGGTTGGTTGGTTTGAAGAAAACCCGGGTTAAAGTCCCCAGACAAAGAGTTCCCTCTCTCTACCTCTTGTTTGCTCTCTTGCTCTGTAACCTGCACTTGCCCACACACTCTCCTGTTCTCTCCATGGCCATGCGGACCCTACACGCAATGGCTGCAGCGGCAAACACAAGCTAAGTTAGCCAGGTGCTCGACTGGGCTGGACTTTGATATGGAACAGAAATACTGGGCAGTGGCCTTCATTCTGGCCCTGCTGAAGACAAGATTGCTCTTCTTCCGTGGTGAGGCAGAGATGGGAACATGGAGGGAAACCCCCTTAATGTTACATCAACAATAAAGCTTTCCATGATCCTCCCGTGGGTTCCTCAGGAAATCATTTTCCTCATGGCACCCCAGGAACTCCACTTCCACTGATCACACCTGGATCCCGAGATCCCCTTTCCTAACATCTCTGAACCTGCCCCTTCCTCCCCGGGATCCCAGCTCAGGGTGCATCGCTGCTGGTCTTGAAGAGGAAAGCCCCTGGCAGGTCTCCTCACCCCAGTGCACCCCCCACTCCTTCTTCCAATCCCACCGCTGCTCCCACCAGGCACCTTATGATTATGATTAGGGATCATCCCACTTCCCTGTTGAAAAGCCTTCCATGGCCCCCCCATTGCCCGAGGACAACAAGCAAGCCTGTAACCATCCTTTCCTTTTCTCATGGGTCCTTTCCCCTCCTCCATGTCTGTGCATTGTGCTGCTGCCACACCTTAGGACAGTGATGGCGAACCTATGACACGTGTGTCAGGGGTGACACACGAACTCATTTTTTTGGTTGATTTTTCTTTGTTAAATGGCATTTAAATATATAAAATAAATATCAAAAATATAAGTCTTTGTTTTACTATGGTTGCAAATATCAAAAAATTTCTATATGTGACACGGCACCAGAGTTAAGTTAGGGTTTTTCAAAATGCTGACACGCCGACCTCAAAAGGTTCACCATCACTGCCTTAGGAGCTTTGCCATGCCCTTCCTTCTGCCCAGCACCCCCATCCCCACTTTCCCCTTCTCCCCTGGCTCTCACTGACTCCTCCCTGTGGAAGATGTGGCCCAACTCCTCCAGGAAGCCTTCCATGCGCCACTCCCTCCCCTACCTGCTCCCCTGAAATCTGGCCTTGTGCCCCAGTGAGCTCCCACATACATATCCCTTATGTATAAATCTCCCGTGGGACTCACCACGTTCTACTGAAATCGAGCGGTGGTGCGTGTTGCCCCACTGAGCTGTTTAAGGCAGGAGCCTTGTCTTATTAATGTTCCATTTCTTGTCTCTAGTTTGGCACCTGGGATGGAATCTAGCAGGCTCTTGGTGAATGTGCCTTGAATTGAACTGAAAATAGCTTTGACTCATCCATCTTTAAATAGGCGAACTCCGGAACCTACCTCTCAGGCTGCCGTGGGAGTGAAGGGAGATAATACTTGAGAAGTGCTTAGCATGTGCGCCACGCTTCTTCACTGTTGTCATGAGCGGTTTTACTAGGACCCGGGTGGTGCACTTGAAAAAGCACTCAACTAGGCTGTAGGAGATGTAGATTCTAGTCCCAGACCCCACACACCTAACAGGGTGACCTCGGACAAGTCAATTAGCCTTTCGGAACTGGTCCTCAATAAATGTTATTTTCCTTCCCTGCTTCACTTCCGATATTGAACGGTGCCCCGCAATATCCCCACCTCTCTCTTTCTTCAGTGCAGATAACTAAGAATTTACGGATAATTAGCAGTGAGGGGGAGCAGAGTTTGTCACCCCCCCCCCAAAAAAAAATGCCTTCTCGGGTATATTGACTCTTTTAAGCTGGTTATTTTTAAGAAACTGTAGAGTCTCCTCCGAATGTGCCACCCTGGCAGGCAGATTATTTTGAGCTGAGAACAACCAAAGCCCAACAAATTCCAGAAGAGATGTTAACCTCCCCTAACCCGCCTGGAGGGATTCAGATAGCTTTTAACTAAGTCTGGCGGACGAGGGGCACCTGCAGAGCGTGTGCGAGACTCCCCGCTGTGCCGGTGGCCCAGCAAGAATCTGTTTACCACACATTCCTCTGGCTCACCTGCCTGTGAATTGCCTGCTTCCCCTTTAAAGCCGCAGACCCTCCGTCTCCTTCTCCTTAGTCCAGAACGGCAGGTGAACCTCCGCTGCCCAATTTTCCCCCTGGCATCACAGTTTTCACAGAACCCTCATGTCTACTCACGTAACTACATTTGCCCATTTTCTCTTGTTAACCTGTCTCCTGTCAGCTTGATTCTTAGACCAGCCAAAGAAGCTAAGAGAGGAAGAAGAGGAAATTTTTCTCCCCACCCCCAGCAGCATATCTTGTCTTGTGAATACCGACTGCACGTATGCATATCCCCAATACATAAGCAATCACTTTGACACCGAACCCAGGGAAGTGCTCTCTGCCCACTCCCACCCATGCCCCCATGCATGTTCAAAGAGTAGGAGAAAATCAAACCGAAAGGCAACCTTTTAAATACATTTAACTTTATAACAAACAATTACACATGTCTTATTTTCCCACTTCGTTGGGGACTGTACAGCTCCGTTGTGCATACACAGGGCTAGCTGGACCGATGTGTGGGGACTGAGCGCCATGTGCACCACGGTGCTGTCTCCATGGAGAACACCGGCAGCCTCCTGGTTAGCAAACCCTACTCGCCCACCAGCCTGCTTCTTCCAATGGAGAAACCGCACTGCCCACAGCAGAGAGGGAGAGCGCCTTATCAGAAACAGCAGTGCGGGTCTGTGTCAAAACATGCTGCTCTCACTGAAAACTCACTGAACTGTGCCAGGCTGTAAAGACAATTTGTTCCTCTTACTCCAGTGATCCCATTACTCCCATCCGATCTGACGGAAGGAAAAGTTTAACTCCTCACAGAAGCTACTTTGAGATTTGAAGCCATTCCCTTCTAGTGGGGGCAGGGAGGAGTCAGGAAACTACATTACCCAGCACCCCTGTGGCTGAACCTGGGCTGACTGTGGTTTCTATTCCGATTGGGCTGTAGTCAGAGCTCATAGGCCAATCAGAGCATGAGACTGAGGATGGTGTTTTCATTTGTCCCACTAAGAAATCAGGATAGCAATGAGGAAGGAAAGATGAAATGTTTGTGTTTTCTAAGACTGTTTTTAGGGAAGAAGACTTGAGCAAAAGCAGTGTGCTGGAACTAGCCCCTGAACCACCGCATGGTGGAGCAGAGCGGAGCCCAGACCGATGAGGGGGTACTGTCTGTCTTTCTTTGCACCTAAGGCTGGGAGAGAAAAAAGACCTCTGTGCTCAGAGAACCCTTGACCTGATGAGGGAGGCATGGCCTCTTTCCCCAGGGAGTTCCCAGTCTGGTGGGAGAGAGAGCTCCCAAGAAATGAGGGAGCTTGGCATCCAGCCCCAATTCCTGCCTCTGCCCAGCTCTGCACACCCTGCCAAGGTGCCCTCCACAGCCAGCCGGAGCCACCCTACAGCTGTGATGGACACAGGTGGCTTGGCGCTTGTCCTTGTCTTTGCTCCACTGAGCCTGAGGTGCTGGGCTGGCTCTGGAGATGAGCAGACATCTCTCACGCCAGAGAGAAGGGCTGTGGGGGAGCAGACAGGCCCAAATGTGGCAGAACTTTGCAGCCTGAGCAGGTGGCCCAGCAGGGGCAAACTTCTCCAGGCAGAAAGCTTGATCACTAGCCTTTCTCCCACCCTAGAATGCTGTTCTCCATTTCCTCTCCTCTTTCAAACCCTGGCCCAGCTCACCTGGTTCAGGAAGTGTCAGGGTGACCATCCCATCTCTTCTGCCTGAATTCTGTCTATGGCAGGCAGCTGCATCGGCTGCCACAGACACAGCCTTTCCTCTCTGGGCTACTTTCTGGTCCCTCTGACTGTTTCAGAAATCCCTGGACTCCCCCAAAGTAGGACTTTTCCATTTGTTTCTCCCCCAAGTCCAAGATCTCTATGATCATCGTAGCCTGAGGCCTCCACAAGTGAGAGCCAGCTCCTCTGGGGGATTGGGACTAGAAGACCTGTGTTTGAACACCATCCCCGCCACCTGAAAGCTGTTCCTTTGGCTAAGACGCCTCACTTCTCTGAGCCTCAGTTTCCCCAAAAATGGGGAGAAAGGAGAATATTGCCCCAAATTCACATGAAGGTGGAATTGCTCATAGCAAATGGTTAAGATCCTGCAAGTGTTAGTTACTATCATTGATTAGCTGAGAGTTCCCTGGGTGCAGCCAGCACCTGAAACCTCATTTCGAAAGTATAAAAACAGCTGAAAGTGGAGCTGCTCAGCATACAGCCAGGACGAGGTTCCTGGAAGCCCCTTCTTCACATCTTCCCACTCCCTCCCTTGCTAAAGACGCTCCAGTCACCAAAGAACATGGTCGTAACCACACTGAACAACCAAGCCCAGCTCTGATTCTCTGCTCAGCACCTGGGCTTTGCCAGTGTGGGTCCAGGCAAGGTCTTCTCCTACAAAATAGGATGAAAACACCTCCTTCAGAGATTTGCTGGGAAGATGTAACTGGGTTGTTACCTACTGTGAAAAAAGCTGTTATAGGTCCTGCTCCAATATTTATCTCTTTATTGAGGTTCTTGGTAATTTCATTTTGGGTTTTTCCTTCACACGACATGGTGGGCTGAGTGTGTGTTTACTAACCCCAGGGATGACCTGGGAAAAGGATACTGAGGAAAGATGGAAGACAATGCAGAGATCAAGGGTTACATCTAGGGAAGAGTCTCGTTAAAGGAAGGAGAAAAGGAGGCGATGGAGGGTGGAGCCATCTGGTGTCGTGGAAGTTGCTGTGGCGATAGGGCGAATCCAGCAGACTGGCCCCATCCAACCAGGAGCAGCAGGTGGGCCTGCGGAAGTGTACCCAGGCTTTTAGGCTGATGGCCTTGCCCTCTTGCGATTTGCTGCTCACTCAGTTTTCCAAAGGCTCACCTGTGCAGGTCTGTGTTCACCATGTGTAGAATTCATATCCATCACCAGATGGTGGGGGTAGAGGGCGGGTGGAAGGATCTCATTCCTGAAGGGTTCTCCCCCTGCTGGTGGCATCCAGGCTTCTCTCCCATGAGGGGGTGGAATCTCTGGGAACAGAACTTTGCCCGTCGGAGGTCTCCAGTTTAGCTCCTCTGCTGATGACTACCTCACCTTCATCTCCCTGCTCCCTCCGCAGCAAACCCACCAGCGACAGGTGGTGTGCCAGGCAGAGCAATTGACCTTATTAGAAACACATGAGCATAAAAGACCCCTCACTCCACCAGGGTCCTAGTGCACGAGTTTGAAAATGGCAGCAGTGGGTTCATTTATTAATACCTCGTATCCATTCGCTGCCTTTTATGGCGAGGTCAGGAGGTGGCTGGGTGCTGAGATGAGCACTGTGCTGAGAGTCCAGTCCTGGGCCTGTGGCTAACCTCGCTGTGTGGACTTGGGCAAGGCACATACCCTCTCAGTCTCCTCTTCTGTGAAATGAGGGTGATAATTATATGCATCATGAGGAGCCACGAAACCACTCAAAGCCCATGCTGGGAGCTTATTTTAAAATTGTTTCCTCAGGAAAGATTTGTAAAGATGGAAAGAGAAAGAGGTAAATGTTATGAACTGAATTGTGTCCTACTGCCCCCCCCCCCCCCAATTACTTGTTGAAACCCTAACCCCAGTGCTTTAGGCTGTGACTGTATTTGGAGAGGGGTCTTATAAGAGGTAGTTAAGTTAAAATGAGGTCGGTGGGTGGTGTCCTTACAAGGAGAGGAGACTGAGGACACGGGCATGCACACAGGGAAGGCCGTGAAGACACAGGGAGATGACGGCCCTCCCCAAGCCAAGGACAGAGGCCTCGGAAGAAACCAGTGCTGCTGACACCTTGATCTCAGACTTCTAGCCTCCACACCTGCTGGGAAGTAAATGTCTGTTGTTTAAACCCCTCAGTCCGTGGTACTCGTTACAGCAGCCTTAGCAAACTAATACAGTCAATGTGACAGAGTTACACTCTGAGGTCCCTTCAGGAGGCAATGTGTCACTTCTCCAGCACCGCACAGGGTATCCAAGTGGAGGTCCCCACACTGTCACCCCCTGACCAGGGGGCTGGGGAGCCACTCCTGCCACATGGGGAGAATGGGGAGTGGTACCATTTCAGGCACTGCCTTCAAACCAGAGACCGAGCATTTTAATGGCCCCAGGGACCCATATTGGTGCCATATGAGTACCCAACAACAACTAGCTGATCCCAATCACTGAGGCAGGGACATGTGTATCCCTCAAAACTTGTTAATAATACACTGGAAATTACAACGCTCATGACCAATTTGTTTATTTCAAACATCAGAGAAGATTCAGGGTTAGGCTTGAAGAACTCCCTCATTTTGTTCATTCAACACATGCATCTTGAGAGCCTACTCTCTGCCAGGCACTGTTCTGGGCATTAGGGACAGAGAAGAAAATAACTTCCCTGCTTCCATTGAACTTACATTCTCCTGGAGACTGAAAGGCTTTACCAGTGGTTCTCAACCTTTTGGCCCTTTAAATACAGTTCCTCATGTTGTGACCCAACCATAAAATTATTTTTGTTGCTACTTCATAACCATAATGTTGCTACTGTTGTGAATCCTAATGTAAATATCTGATATGCAGGATGGTCTTAGGCGACCCCTGTGAAAGGGTCGTTCGACCGCCAAAGGGGTCGCGACCCACAGGTTGAGGACCGCTGCTTTAAGCAAACAAACCAGCATGTGTGCACATGCACCCACATGCACAGAAACTTAGGCTGGATAAGGAAATAACAGGGGGCGTTATTTTACAAAGACCCACCAGAGGAGAGCAGAACTCTGACTGCCATTAGACCTGAATGGAGCAATGCAACAACCCATAGAGATTTGTGGGTGGAGCATTCAGGGAGAGGGAGCAACAAGTGCAAAGGCCCTGGGGTGGCTCGGGGTAGTCAAGGAACAGTGACGAGGCCATGTGACTGGAACAGAGAGAATGGAGAGGAGGTGGTCGGAGACGAGGTCAGGGAGGTAGTGAGGGCCAGCTCAGGTAGGCACGATGAAGACGCAGGATTTGATGTGGGTTGTGCTATGAAGACCGGGAAGAATCTGCACAGATGAACGACATTCTGTAAAAGGAGCCCCCTGGATGCTGTGTGGGTACTAGACCAGAAAGGGCAGGAGTGGAAGCCGGACACCTGTTAGGAGGCTGTTTTCCAAACAAGAGACACTGGTGTATCTAACTAGGATGGGAGCTGTAGGTAGTGAGATGGGTCACACTGAGACAGACTTTGAAAGTAGAGCAGGCAAGATTTTTGATGGGCTGGATGTGGGATGTGAGAAAGGGAGAGTGAAGATTATGCCAACATTTTAAAAAATATATTTTATTATTTATTTATTTTTTTTACAGAAAGGATGGGAGAGGGATAGAGAGCTAGAAACATTGATGAGAGAGAAACATCAATCAGCTGCCTCCTGCACGCCCCCTACTGGGGATGTGCTCACAACCAAGGTACATGCCCTTGATTAGGATTGAACCTGAGACCCTTCAGTCCGCAGGCTGATGCTCTATCCATTGAGCCAAACCAGTTAGGGCTATGCCAACATTTTTGCTTGAGTTCCTGGTGAGTAGGGGATTATCAACGCACCCTGACATGCTCTCTGCAGGAAGGGGCAGATTTGTGGCTATTTAGCACATACCCCACAGAGCTTTCTGTCTGTGCCACAGTCTGTGGACGGGGCATGTGGCATTATCTGTAGCACAGTAAGAGCCACCACCCCACCATATGTCCCGAGAGAGATGATCCTTGTGCTCTGATGAACCATGGGCTGGAAGGCCCATGGAAGGAGGAGTTGGGAGGGGCCCTGGGCATGACCTATACACCACATGCATGAGATCACCTGAGGTGCCTGCTAACAACGAACCCGAGCCCACCCCACAGCTTCCTAGTTAGAACATCAGTGTCGGGGTCTGGGAATCCACCTGTAACCAGTTCTCCGGGGGAATCTGTGCTCTCTAAGTCTTTGGACCATCACTCTAGTTGAATCCCTTCAATCTTCAGGTGAATACACAAGCTTTCATCCCAAGCTCCGCCCCCGCCCCCCTGGCCAGGTCCCTTTCACTATACCAAGCTGCCAGGGTCATGGCCAGAGTTCCCAGTGGCCCAGTTGACATCACTCTTCATGGCTCCCCCAGCTCCCTGCCTCCTTTCAAAAACAGGACGTAGTGACAAGGGGCCCAGCAAGGACATGCGATGCTCCATCCACAGCTGGGAAGACAGGCTCTCACAGGTGGCTGCGGGTCCACGTGCCATCGCAGGTGTAGAGGATGGAGACAGCCGGGCTAAGTGGAGAAACTGTGGCTGAATCACCGTGAGGGGTGGTAACCCAGGGGCAGATGTGCAGACGAGGTCGTGGGAATACTCCCGATCCTGTCTCTGCTGAGTGAGTTGCTGGAACTGGAAGAAAGTGATGTCACCATTTCCTTCCATAAAGCACGCCACACACACACAGCACACACACACAGCATACTCCGAATTAACCCCGAGGGAGAAAGGCTGAGACCAGGACTCTGACTAAGCCATCTTACTGATGCAGGACTCAGTTTTCTGATCTGCAAAGTGTAGCCTGAATCCTGGCACGGGGTGGATTGCCAGCTCGCTCATCTGCTCTAAGTCAAACATGGCAGCCAGGCATTGGCGGCACCTGGCAGGCCCGGCAGCATGGTGCTTAGTTGACTCCATGTCCCTAAAGCCCCGAGACCCCAGGGACGCTGATGGCCAGGAGCCGTGGTGGGGGCCCTGAGGTGCCATGAACTAGCAAAGCCTCCCAATTCGCTAATGAACAAGAATGAGAGTAAAATCAGCCAGAGTTATCCCTGGCTCCTTGGCGATCCCCACTAAACCCTGAGTTTAATTGTACTAATAGGTCAGACTTTGATTCTCTGCCTCCAACATTCAGGTCATCCAGTTACCCACCTGTCCTTTCCTACTGAGCCCCTGGCAAAGGTGACCTCCGCCACGAGGGGAGAGATTTTTGTAGCTCTCAGGTCCAGGTGGGCTCTTAGCTGGTAGGTGTGGGTGCTGCACTCCACCTGGGAAAGGTGAGTCCCCCCTGCCAGGCAATTCATTGTCTTTAATTACACCGAGGATGCGGTTGCCCTATGCGTGTGATCACATACACAACCACAACACACATGCAGATAAACACATGTGCCCCAAACCACAGTCCACACAGATATACACAAAACACATGAAATAAAAGTAGCCATCATTGTAAGTGCTTACAATGTCAGACCATGTTTGAAGGACTCACTTAATACACACAAGGGCCCTTTACAATAGATGCTATTGTTACTGTCAAGCTGATTTCACAGATGAGGACACCCACTCGGGGTCCCCAGCTATATATGGTCGAGACAATAGTCCTGCAGGTCTCCAGGGCCTGTGTTCTCAACCATGACCCTCCTGGCTTCCCATCATTACACACACCACCCCCAGCATGTGTGGCCACATGCATGTGCCCACACCCCACTCATGGTAAGCACACACGGAGACACACGTGACTGTTTGCACCGGACTCTTCAGGAAGAAGCACCAGGCCAGGGCATCCAGCGTTTCTCCCGGTCCCTCCCTGGCAAGGATGGCAGTGCCTTCTCGGACGCCGCTCCAGGCTCGTCAGTCCCCCTCCTGTCCTCAGACCCTAGAGCCCAATAAATTGTTCATTTGTCTCATTCAAATGCTGGCAAATTGCCGAGATGGGTCAGTCTTTGTCCAGCTTCTTGATGACAGGCAGATCGGGAACTGAAGCTTGAACTCTAAATCGTCTTATCTAAGTCCGCAGCATTTCATACATCTGTGGGCCAGAGGTTTCCCCCTTGCTGCTGACAGTTAAAGAAAAGGGCAGTTTCATAGCTAAGCCCTAATATGCCGGTTCACAAAAAAAAAACACTTCTTGTTCGGACTTACCAGACTCCATCATCACCCCCTCAAGCAGGCACACACTGGTTTGCTCAGACACTAACACCACCAGCTCAAGGTAAGCTAGACTATTAAAAGGACTTCCAGTCTCTAAGAAAGTCCCTAGGATGCAAGTCCCGCCCGATGGGACGGAAGCTGGGCAGGAGAGAGTGGCTCCTGTGGGAGGAAGGGCAGCTGCCTGGGTACTGCCAAGTGCTTCTCCGAAGGAGAGACATTAGCGGCCCCAACGCCCTGCTGCAGAGGGAACATTTTAGCTCAAGTCTGGGCTGGGCCCGGCTCCAGGAGGTATTAGTAACATCAGCTCTGGGTGTGAAATCTGACAGCCTATGCTGACTGTGACCTTAGTCAACCTCTCTAGGCCTCAGTGTCCAAAACTGTGAAATGGGGATGATAAATAGAGCACCTGTTTCACAGAGTTTGGGGGGGAATTAAATAGAAAATGAGTTTGTCCTTAGGGTTCTTATTCCAGAAATCACCTCAACCCAGAGGACCAGAGGAACATTATGAATGCTGCAGGAAGATCTGATTTTACCTACACCTTCCTGGGAGGGAGGATGTTGCTGCATCATAGGTAAAGAATGTCAGGGTTTAGAGATGGACCTCCGTGATTCCACCTCCTGGTGATTACCCCTGTGTGGTCCCTGCCCACTACGCACCAGGATGGGCCTGTGTGACACAGAGATAGCAATGGACTGTCAGCCTATGACTTCCGAAGTCACGTCTTAAAGGCATGGAGCTTCCCTCTTGGTGTCTGGGATCATTTGTTCTTTTGGGGGGGCGGGAGAGGGAGCCAGTGATATGCCATGGGGATGCTCACGCAGGCCTGTGAAGAGGCCCATGTAGAGAGGGACTGAGACCCCATGCCAGCAGCCAGCACCAACCCACCAGCCATGTGGGGGAACCGCCATGGAGGTGCTTCTTCAGCCCCAGTCTAGCCTTCAGATGACTGTGGGTAAGTGAACCTGAGGTATAACCACCTGGCCAAGCCACTGCTGCATTCCTGACCCATGGAAACCAGGAGAGATAAAAATGATTATTGTTTTGGGCTTTGAAGTGACTTGTTACACAGCCATAGAGACTAGAACAGGGTCACAACCCTTATTCACAGCTTAGGCAAGCCCATAGGAAAGGAGCTTGCCCAAGGTTGATAGAAACACAGAGACTAGAACCCAGACTTCTGAGTCCTGAGCTGGCTCTTTCCATGCACTGCCTTGAATCCAGAGCCGGGCCTGGTCTGGCCTCTGGAAGCTGGATTCAGCAGAATCAGGAAAGTTTCATTCTCCACCTCTTCCTGCCCCCCAGTCTCCACTTAATACATTTCAGGTTCTCAGTCAGAGCTTTTCTTAAATTATTTCAGGAGCAATTAGTACTCTCTCGTTATTCATATGCTCCTCAATATCTCCCAGCTTCCCGTGAAGTTAAGTTGGGATGTGTGACTTGTTCTAGACCAGTGGTTCTCAATCTTCCTAATGCCGCCACCCTTTAATACAGTTCCTCATGTTGTGGTGACCCCCAACCATAAAATTATTTTTGTTGCTACTTCATAACTCTAATTTTGGTACTGTTATGAATTGTAATGTAAATATCTGATATGCAGGATGTATTTAGGCGACCCCTGTGAAAGGGTCATTTGACCCCCAAAGGGGTCGCGACCCACAGGTTGAGAACCACTGTTCTAGACAATGGGCTATAAAAACAAGTCATGCCACTTTCAGGCCAAAATATGTATGAATTGGTGCATGACCCTGAGCTCTCTCCTTTCTCGCTTCAGCAACTTGGAAATCACCTATTCCAGAGACTATCTATATAGGATGCAGCCTGGATCCCTGAGTCACTGCATGGAAGAGAACTTCTCTGGAGATTTAATGGATCAAAAACAGACTTTGAATAAATCAAAATAAACCTTTATGCAGCCTAGCCTAGCTGTGCCTGACGTATAGACCATATGTTCCAGATAATACAGCTACTAGTTGGGATGGGGTCACCTAACCCATATTGGACTATGATGAAGTGAGGAGTGACTACTACTTGGTTAAGTCACTGAGATTTTAGGATTTTTCTGTTGCTGCATCAGAGCCTCCTAACCTATCATCACTAATCAATCAATCAAAAATTCATTCTATAACTGAGGACCCCTTAAAATGAGAAAAATCCTATATAATAAGAGGGTAATATGCAAATAGACTGAACGACAGAACAACCAATCAAAGCGTAATATGCTAATAATATGCTAAGGCTGCTCAACCACTCACTATGACATGCAGTGACCACCAGGGGGCAGACAGTTGACCGATTGACCAGTCACTTTGATGTGCACTGACCACCAGGGGATAGATGTTCCAACTGGTAGCTTAGCTTGCTGCTGGGGTCCAGCTGATCGGGACTGAGCAAAATGGGCTGGACACACCCTGGAACCCTTCCATGGTCCCTCCCTGGCCTGATCGTGCACTGGTGGGGTCCCTCAGCCTGGCCTGCACCCTCTCACAATCCGGGACCCCTCAAGGGATGTCGGAGAGCCAGTTTCAGCCCAATCCCGCAGGCTACTCCCCTTGGGAGGGCACCAGATGCAGGGCTCATGGCTACAGTAGTGAGAGCCTCTCCCAATTGGGACTGATTGGGCGCGAGCCTGTGGCAGGCACAGTGGGGCCGGAATAAGCAAGAGCAGCAGGTAAGAGCTGCAGGCAGCATTGGACTGCGGGTTTCGGCCAAATCCCTGCAGGCCACCCAGAGGGACCCCATCTGTACACGGATTCATGCACCGGGCCTCTAGTAATATAATAAAAGATAACAAAGGACATGATTATTAACAGTAAGTTTCTGTGTGAGTACAAGTAACAGCAATTCAAATTAATCAGGATTAAAACTATGAACACACTTACTGCTTATTTGACAAGAAGTCAGAGGTAGGTAGTTTGAATACTAGTTCAGAAGTTCAATGATGTCAGCAAGGACCCAGGCTCTTTTCCTGATAATTCTATGCATCCTTCATTTACTGGTTCTCATCTTCATTTTATGGTCAAAAGATGACTGGCATAGCTCCAACCATCACATCACATAACCACTTTTTAATCAGAATAAAGATTATTTATTCTTGAGTGGCTCTGTCTTATCAGAGAAGAAAGTTTTTCTAAGAAGCTCCCAAAAAACTTTCCCTTCAATGGACAGAACTGATTCATAAGGCTAACCCTAGACACAAAAGAACAGAGTTTGACCTCTCACTGAACTCAATGTCACATGGGAAAAATCAGGATTCTTTTAGCAAGAAAGGAGGATAGCAGCTTTTGAGTAAGTCATCAATAGCAACTGCTCCGTGTATAAATAATTAAGTTGCATTGCATAATGACACAGTATTAAATGCAAAAAAGGGAGTAAGATAACAGAACACCATTCCCCTCTCTCTGGCAAATCCACATCCCTGCTCTTCTTCAAGCCCCTTCTTTCTAATTAACTGAGGCTCATTAACTGAGAAAAAAAGAACTTGTCTAAGACATCCAGCTGATTGATAACTAAGGTAGATTTGCAAACCAGGTCTATGACTCCTAGACCACAGTTGGGTACATGTCAATATTTTCCACTGAGAGTTCCAGGGAATACTCTTCACAAAGTGTTTTTCAAATCAAAAATAATCGAGTAATAATATAGGTTAGAAAAATGTTGCCTACTTGATCCCCACCTTGATGATTCATTATGCCCATTACCATATTAAAAGTCTCTGAGAAGTCCTGCAGCAAAGAATGCATCTTATAACATTTAGCCTAGCAGTTCCCAAAATACATTTGAGCCTGGAATTGTCACCTCATGGGATCAATTAGCATCTCATGGGACTTGCATTCTGAAGAACACCTTTGGAAATGCTGCTCTAAACAGGGCAGCTTCCCGTCACCCCATCCCATAATGCAACCACTGTGCTGAACACATCCATCCATCTACGGAGACAGGGTAATTAGTGTGGCCTGTGCTGCTGGGCTTCTACTGCATCCTGGTGCAAGTTCCACTCAGGCGGTACATCTTTCCCTCTGGTTAATGAAGAGGTTTGTTTTTGTGTGCTCATTTAGGAATGGTAATCACTTTCAAGAAAGAATGAGAGCATGTCATTGGAAAGAATGAGCAGTTGGGAGGTCATGAAGAAATCCACAGATGCATGTCTGGCTCAGAGAATGCTTGCTGTAGCAGTCAGCACAGCTCTACTGTACCACTGTGGACAGAGACCTCTGCACACCTCATCCCACTGATTCTAAAAGCAGATGATGGCCAGGGCCTCAGCTACCTCCTTGCATGTGGCCAAGGTAGGTCATGACTATACCAGCCAGTGCATATTAACTTTGGGCGATCTCCTTCTCCTCTTGGGTCTGTTTCCTTGTTGTCTATTTTTTAAAATATGCTTTTATTGATTTCAGAGAGGAAGGGAGAAGGAGAAAGAGAGAGAGAATCATCAGTGATGAGAGAGGATCATTGATTGGTTGCCTCCCGCATGCCCCCTATTGGGGATGGAGCTCACAACCCGGGCATGTGCCCTTGACCGGAATCAAACCCAGGACCCTTTAGTCTGCAGGCCGACACTCTGTCCACCGATCCAAACCAGCTATGTCTCCTTGTTGCCTATTGAGAAGGACAATGGGACTGAGAATGTTTAGGAGGCCTGAGCTGACAGTCCTTGTCATGGACTCTGGACTGTCTTTCTCCTCCACAGGGCTGACCCCTCAGGAACAGTAGAAGACATGAACCACCTGATATTCTGTAGTCACTTCCATTGCTTAACTTCTTAAAATAATCATGCAAAGAAGTGCACACATCAGAAGTGTGCATCTCAATGAGTTTTTGTAAACCAAACACTTCAGTGCAGCCAGCACTCAGATGAACACACCTGCCTGCACCTCAGCAGCCCCCATGCTTCCTCTGGCTACCACCCTCCCAAGGGCATGTTAGCTTGTCTGGCACTGAACTCCAGACACATGGAAGCAAACAGCATACACATGTTCTCGCATCCTAACTTCTTTCAAGTAAGAATTTGTTCATCAAATTCTTCCACAAGGTTCAGTGTAATTGTAGGTCATTCATTCTCATTGCTGTGAATATTCTACACTTGATTTGTCCATTACACTCTTGACAGACAAGTTTTGTTTGGGTATTTTCCAGTTAGGGTCTATTAAAAATAGTGCTTCTGCCCAGTTGGTATGGCTCAGTGGTTGAGCTTTGGCCTATGAACCAGGAGGTCATGGTTTGATTCCTGGTCAGGGCACATGCCTGGGTTGCGGGCACAATCCCCAGTGTGAGGTGTGCAAGAGGCAGTCGATCAATGATTCTCTCTCATCATTGATGTTTCTATTTCTCTCTCCCTCTCCCTCTCCCTTCCTCTCTGAAATCAATAAAAATTATATATTAAAAAATAGTGCTTCTGTGAACATTCTTCTTATGTGTCTTTCAGAAGAGCATATGGATGTATTTGTGTTATTAGTAAATATGTATATTGGTATTAGTAAATATTTCCAAACAGGCGTCCACAGTTGCGGATTTACTCTTACACTCGCCAGTATGAGAGTCCAGCTCCACCACGTCTTCCTCAGCACTCAGGATTTTCCACTTTTTCAATGTGCCGCTCCTGTGGGCATGCAGTGGCATCACACTGTGGTCTGAACATGCATCTCCCTACAGACCGATGGCATTGAGCACCTTTTCATATTTATTGGCCACGTGACTACCCTTTTTTGAGACGGGGGGTAAGGTGATTTCACCCACTTTTCTCTTGAATTGGCTGTCTTTTTTCTTGCTGATATATTGTGATATAAACATGAGGGCCTGCCCTCTGTCTAACCACCCCCCCCCCTGACACACACACACACACACACACACACACACACACACACACTCTAATTGATTAACAGAAACATGGGGTATGAAGACTGAGCCCTCCGTGGGCAGAGAATGCTCTGAGAGAAGTGTTTCCAGTGGGGGCTGAAATCCACTCCTCAGCCCCCAGCATCTCCTTCTCCTCTCAAGGCCAGACTAACACATGAGACAGAGGGAGAAGAGAGGAGCCACATTCACACAGTAAATAATCATCAAGCTCGTGCTATGTCCCGAGCACTGCTCTGGGGGCCGGAAATCTTGCATGGAAAACACAAGACAGACAAGTCCACAGGGACCCAGGATGCTCAACTGAGCATGAAAATGGTGACCAGCCCTTTTCCCTCTGCAGCTGGACTGAACTCCACCCCAGACCCTAGTGGCAGTGGATGTCCTGGC
Organism: Myotis yumanensis; assembly: GCF_028538775.1. NCBI lineage: Eukaryota > Metazoa > Chordata > Mammalia > Chiroptera > Vespertilionidae > Myotis > Myotis yumanensis. The sequence continues at coordinate 86,766,645 of NW_027223757.1, read as the reverse complement.
TAATAATTATAATAAACCACTAACATTTATTGAACACCTACTATGTCCCAGGTGCTATTCCAAGTCCTACACATGGGTTAACCCTGCGGCTTTCAAACTTGAATGTACATCAGCATTGCCCCGAGGGCGACAGCACAGACTGCTGCCGAGCCCTGCTCAGTGGGGCTGGGAGGGGCCTGAGAATTTTCATTTTCAACCAACTCCGGGGATGCTAATGTTGCCACCTTTGAATCCATGACCTCAGAGCAACCCTATTGGGTAAGCACTATTACTATCTCTGCTGCTCCATGAGGCACAGACAGGCTGAGCAATACCGTGCCCGGACCACACAGCTCATAATTGGTGAACTGGTATTGGAAAGGAGGTCATGTGACTCTGGAATTGGCACTCTTGACCATTCAACTGCACCGCACTCTGCACCAAGTCGCTGGCTTTTAAAGGCTCTTGTAGAAAGTCCTGTTTAACTGTTGAAATAAGAGCCTCTGCTTCCCTGTTGACGACTCTGTCCCTCTTTGAGGGCTCCTGGGAGGGCTGTGCCTCTGCTCTCATCCGCCAGAGAGCTGCCAGCTACTGTGCTGGGTGGGTGAGCATGGAGGGGACACTTGTTTGGGATTTGCAGCTTCAAGATTTGTATTTGAGTCACGACTGCAGGCCTTATTATCTTTGAAACCTTGGGCAAGTCTGTAAGGCATCTGAGCTTCAGTTTCTTCATTATTGTTAAAACAGAGAGATATAAAGTTATTTAAAACCCTGACTGACTGGCACTGCTTCATCCCAGCAGCTGGAAGAACATAATTCCCCTGCAGGCAAATGGCTCTCTGTGGAAGAGACTCCCCTGCGTGGGTTTGAAAGGAGAGGCCCTGAGGGGGAGATAACACCCACTCGCAAGTTTGGGCTTCTTTTGGGAAGAGGCGGGCAAAGGGCGGACAGGAGACAAGAGGCAGAGGATCTGGGAGAGGAAGGACAAGCCATTCCAAAAACTGTTGAGAGGTTGGGCTTTCAATGGGGATGGTAGAAGCATGTTAAAAAAAATGGATGTTTAAAATCTAAAGTAATTTGCTTTTTGATGGCATGATGTCATCACCCCTTCCTCTCTGTTACCTCCAAATTCTGCTACTTGCATGGTTGTGTGTTCCTGGTATTTAAGAGTGGAGGAATGGATTTGTGTGTGAAGACAATATCCCCATCCTAGGAATACAGACAGACCTCCATGATGAAGTGTCACCATGGCGACAAGAAAAGTACACTACTGTCTTTCAAAGCAGTGTTTGTGCCTCAGACTGGAGGGGCCTTGAGAGCAAGATCAGGCCCAATCAGGACAGTTGTCATGGAGGAAGATGGCCCATCCTGCTTTGTGTGGGGTGGACAGCCTAGATGACCTTGAGCCTTTTTCCTGCATGGGTTCTTTCCTAACCCAGCACCTGGGCTGGAAGCTGAGTGTGCTGGGGGAGGGGAAGCCATGTAGTGTCATATACACATTGTTCCACTGAGGCCAGAAAGTAGATCTGAGAAACTTCCTCTTTATAGATGTAGTCCAGCTAATAAAGAATCTAGATAACAAATAAATGTCGATACAATTAAAATAGCATCATTTTACACCCCCTGGGAATGAATGGATCCAGGTATTGCTCATTGGGCTACTAGCATCATCACCATCATCATCGTCGTCATCATCATTAATCAGGCTCTGGTTGGGTAGCTCACTTGGTTAGAGCATTGTTCTGATAGGCCAAGGTTGTGGGTTTGATGCCCAGTCAGGGCATATACAAGGAGCAACCAATGAATGCATAAATAAGTGGAACAACAAAGCAATGCTTCCCTCTCTCTCAAAAAAAAAAAAAAAAAAGGAAAGAAAATCAGACTTTTGTGCCTTGTGGTGGATGAATACACAACCCATGAGGTGGTCTTGTCAAAGGAAAAGAGAAACACACAGAGACAGAGACAGAGAGTAGGGGAGGGCTGAATGTACTCAAGCCTATGGATAGAGCTTCCAATTGCAGGACAGAGGAGCCAGGAACATGGTAAGGATACCAAGGGATACAATCAGTAAAAGCCAGACAGTGGAAAACTGTGAATTTCATTAATAAGCAACAAGGGGAAAAAAGAGATAGAAGGACCCATGGATTAATAAAGATTTAAAAGACATATTACTCATTCAAAACCCATGGCCCTTATTCAGATCTCAAACAAATAAATGGTTTTTAAAAAAGTAATATTGGCTCTTCCCTTGCCTCCAAGTAGAACAGTGGTTCTCAACCTTCCTAATGCCTCGACCCTTTAATACAGTTCCTCATGTTGTGGTACCCCCAACCATAAAATTATTTTCATTGCTACTTCATAACTGTAATTTTGCTACTGTTATGAATCATAATGTAAATATCTGATATGCAGGATGTATTTTCATTGTTACAAATTGAACATAATTAAAGCGTAATGATTAATCACAAAAACAATATGTAATTATATAAGTGTTTTCTGATGGTCTTAGGCAACCCCTGTGAAAGGGTCGTTTGACCCTCAAAGGGGTAGCGACCCACAGGATGAGAAGTGCTGAAGTAGAATATTACCTAATCCGTGTTGGGTTTGGTTTAGGTCCAAAGACAAGTAATAGCTACTCATCTACTGGGGCTATGTTCCTCCCTGTGCTAGTGATGAATAAATACCTTGGTCAAGGTGACCCCCACCCCACTTTCATCTATGCATCTCCACCCTCCTTGGGTTCTGAGCAAAGGAGGCCTAAAGGGCTGTGGCGCCTATCTCCTCAGCTCTACCCTCCCCTGGGAGCCCAGCTCCACTGTCTGACAAAGGTCTCCTTCCCCTCCCATCCCCTCCCTGTGCCCTCTCAGGCAGTCAGATGGCTGGGAATGGAGAGTGGGGAAGGAAGAAGGACATGCCTTTACAAGAGGCCTGGTGCACAAAATTTGTGCACTGGGGGAGTGGTACCTCAGCCAAGCCTGCACCCTCTCTCAGTTCAGGACCCCTCAGGGGATGTCTGCCTGCTGGCTTAGGCCCGATCCCCCTGAGGATCAGGCCTAAGCCAGCAGTCAGATATCCTTCTTGCAGTCCAGGGCTCTTGCAATCCAGCACCCCTCACTCCTACCGCCTGCCTGCAGTGGAGGTGGGAGAGACTCCCGCCACCACCACTGCACTCGCCAGCCGTCAGCCCGACTTCTGGCTGACTGGTGCTCCCCCTATGGGAGTGCACATGACCACTACCCTCCCTTCCCTCCTGCATTTAAGCATCTGCCCCCTGGTGGTCAGTGCACATCATAGCGACCAGTCGTTCCACCATCCGGTTGATTGGCTTATTAGGGTTTTATTATATAGGATGAGAAGGGAAAGGATGAGGGAAAAGACAATTTCCTAGAATGGTGAGGCCAAACTGAAATCCCCGAGCCCTCTGTGTCAGCAGGGAGCTGTGGCAATCCCCAGGACCTGGAATTATGGCAGCCACCTGGCAGGGGGTAGGACAGACACTCACAGCCACAGGCGAGCTGTGTGGTGTCAGGGTTTGTGGGTCACAAGGAGTGGAGTCCAAGCCATGTGTGCAGGAGAAACAGCCTTGGCTCACATGAGGCTGGACAGCACTCTCTTAAGAGGAATAAGTTAATGTTTCCTTGCTGAGGTGTTGGCAATAGGGGGCAGCTAATGAGGATATCAGCCACAGTCTCACTGGTGGGTGTGACCTGGAGAGAGAAAAAGTCCTGAATCTGCTCAAAGCTCCTGAGCCTGCTCCTAATTTTCAGGAATTGCGGAGGACAAAGAAATGTGTTAAAGCACAGCATGGGATGCAAGCAATGAAAGCTAGACAATGGAAAACTAAAGAACAGAGATTCAGATTAGTATGTTGCAAGAAAAATAAGAGGATGTGAAGATGTATAGATTTTAAAAGCCATTCCACCCTCTCTCTCTGACGCAGAGACCAACCCTGCTCCAAGTTCAGGCAGCCTGGGCAGAGGGTGTGTGTGTGTGTGTGTGTGTGTGTGTGTGTGTGTGTGTGTGTGTTGGCCAGACAGAAGGAGTGGCTGAGTCTGGGGATGAGGAGCCTCTTCCCTCTCGGAGAGGGAAAGCAGTTGTCCATGGAGGAAGCGGGGAAATGGCATGGGAGCTACCTCAGGAGGGGGACAGGAGACTGAAGAAGAGGGGGCCCTGGGAGGGGCGCCACCCCGTGGAGCAACCTGCCTTTGAAGATGTGGCTCACAGAGAGCTCGCCTCCACAGGCAGGAGAGAGCTGCTGTGTTGGGAAGGAACAGCCTCTTTTCTCTCACCCTCCCTGCTCTGACCCTTATGGAGAGGACTGTGTCGGTGAGAACATGGTCCGATTCTACCTTCAGGGCACTCAGACACCTCACAGCCCAGATCTGCCCTGGTCTCACTTGGGAGAAGGTGCTCAAGGGTGTGGTCCCTGCTTCCTGCAGGCTTGCCTACCCCTCTTGGTACTGGTACTTCTCCATGACCTCTAACCTCCCTGACTCCACCATGACCACTACCCCCACTCCACCATGACCTCTACCCTCCCTGACTCCACCATGACCACTACCCCCACTCCACCATGACCTCTACCCTCCCTGACTTCACCAGACCACTACCCCCACTCCACCATGACCTCTACCCTCCCTGAATCCACCATCACCTCTACCCTCCCTGCTTCCACCAGGACCACTACCCTCCCTGACTCTACCATCACCTCTACCCTCCCTGACTCCACCATGACCTCTACCCTCCCTGACTCCACCATCACCTCTACCCTCCCTGACTCCACCATCACCTCTACCCTCCCTGCTTCCACCAGGACCACTACCTTCCCTGACTCCACCATCACCTCTACCCTCCCTGACTCCACCATCACCTCTACCCTCCCTGACACCACCATGACCTCTACCCTCTCTGACTCCACCATGACCTCTACCCTTCTTGACTCCACCACGACCTCTACCCCCACTCCACCATGATCACTACCCTCCCTGACACCACCATGACCTCTACCCCCACTCCACCATGACCACTACCCTCCCTGACACCACCATGACCTCTACCCTCCCTGACACCACCATGACCACTAACTGGCTCCACCATGACCCCTACCCTCTCTGTTTCCAGCATGACCCCTACCCTCCCTGTTTCCACCATGACCCCTACCCTCCCTGCTTCCACCATGACCACTACAGATCTCCTGGTGGCCCTCTGCCTTCATGGACCGCCTCCCATCCTGCATCCTTCTGAAGCCCCGTGACCAGGGTTTGCTTGTGCAGGAGCCCGATGATGAAGCCAGGCAACAGACATAGGCTTCTTTACCCAGCAAGAAAAGGGAATATGTTGGTGCCCGGATCCCGCAGGAAACTGCGTGGCTCCCACTTACAGCCACTTGTCTTGGCGGGAATCCCCATCCATGCCCCTCCTGCTGCTCCTCTCCCTTCCCCGCCCTTGGCACCTGGGCTGAGCAAAATTCCCTGACCCTTCCTGGGCTGGAAGCAGGCAAGCGACAGGGAACCAAGGGACCTCTCTCTGGGTCCTGGTTTCTTGACGGGGAACCTGGGGTGGGAGACTGGGATGCTCCACCCGGAGGGCTGCTGGCCCCTCCAATCGCCTCATGCCATCTCCAGTCGCTAACATTTATTGAGCACCTGCTGGTGCACCAGGCACTGAGCCAAACCCTTCACACACTATCGGACTGGGCTCCGAGATGCAAGCAACAGAAACCAACCCCAGCTGGTTTAAACAGGAAGAACTTACTGAAAACGTCTTTTGGTTGCTCAGAGAATCTCTAAATGGCCTGACAACCAGGTTTGGGGCTACACGCTCAAGAATAACACCTACAGCGATGCTTCCAAAGTGGTCCAGCTTCAGACACTGTTGCCGGGCTGGCCCCAGACTTGGAGCAGGCACCACTGATGCCGACTGGACACTGCACCGAAGACGCAGCACAGCCACTGCTGTCTCCGAAAGCCGCTGCGGCCAGAGATAACGCTCCGAGGCCTGGGAGCCCGGGGCAGGTGTGCTGCACCACAGGGCCAAGCCTTCAGTAGAGGCAGACGGGCTCTGCCACCCACTCAGACCCAACGTGCACAGGAGAAAGTGAGGGACTGGCCCCAAAGAAAGACAGGTGCCCACCTCAGGCATGCGCTCATTTCTGACATTTAAATATTGCAAGAACACTGTGAAGTAAAGGGACACGTCACCGTCATTTATCAGAACAGGCACCGAAGGGTCAGAAATCTTAGCCCAGGATGCAGACCTGGTTGACAGCAGGAGGCCGAGGAGTAGGGTTTAGGGCTGTCTGACTCCTGACCGTGTTGTCCGGAAGCTCCTCTCTGTCTACAGCACCAGACAGGAAGGAGCCCATTTAAGAAAGAGCAAGACAAAGTGAGAATGAGACAGGCAGAGAGGATGTGTGTGTGTGTGAATGTGTGCATGTCTGTGTGTGGATGTTTCTAGGTGAATGTGTGTGTCTCTGTGTGAATACGTGACTGTGTGTGTGATGTGTATGTGAATGTGTGTCATATGTATGTGAATGTGTCTGTGTGTGGATGTGTTTCTATATGTGAATGTATGTGTGTGTGTGAATGTGTATCTATGTATGTGTCTTGGTCTTTGCTTGAATGTGTGTGTGACGTATGTGTCTGTGTGTGACTGTGTGTCTGGGCGTGACTGTGTGTGACTATGTGCCTGTGTGTCCATGTGTGTATGACTGTGTGTCTGTGTGTGCATGTCTATGTGACTGTGTGTCTGTGTGTGCGTGCGTGTGTATTTGGAAAGGGTTGAGGATCTCTCCATTTTGGTGTCAGTGGCTTGGCCATGGAAGTCTGATGGCACGTCCTGTCTACTCATTCCAGGTGTGAGCACAACAGGACCTAAAGGACTCCGGCCCAAGACGTGATGAAGTTGACCAAAGGCTCTGTCAGGAGAACTGAGCAGGGCTTGTTGCGGGCCCTGGACACTTCCCACGGTCCCATGTGCTATCCTGGTGCCCATGCCCCAGGAGCAGCCCTGACGGTGTGCAGATTGGGGTGGGCACCTGGAGACCACAGCCTCGGAAGGCAGCACGAGGTCTCACCTCCCCACAGCCCTGGGCTGTCAGCGCAGGCATGCAGCGGGTGCTCAGGAACTATCTGTCAGGTGGGGGAATGAATGCATGAGCAGGTGAGTGAATACAGGGCCTCCTCACGTGACACATGCACCCTTCTCCAGCAGACCAGGCGGGCTGCCTGTGCCGGTCAGCCTGGCCCTCATGCTTCTGACTCCCCACGTGACCAGCTGAAGCTTTGCTGCTCCTCTCTTGCTTCTTCTCGTCCGTTCCCGCACCTTGGTCTTTGCTTGTTCATTTGCGTAGGATCCTCTTTCAGAGGCTGAAACCTGCCCCGTTAGGTTTTACAGGAAGGCTTTCATTCCCTGCGGCCAGCTCTGGTGATTCCGAGCAGCGAGCAGGCACAGGCCGCAGCTCTCCCTGATTCCGGGGCCTGGGTGTGCCCCCTGGGGAGCAGGGCCGGAGACAGGAAGAGGTTGGACCTGCGGAGGGCATGGCCCAGCTGCCCCCCTCCCCGACCTGGGGGGCTTCAAAGCCTAAAAGATAGCAGGCTGGGTGGGCCACCCAGAGTGGTTTTCTGGGACGCACAGTATTTTTGCACCCGGTGGTCAAGATGCCTGAAGGGCTAATATGGTGCCTGATGCTCAGGGGACCCACTACAGAGCCAGGATCTCAGCTGCAGGCCTGGAGGAGAAGCCAATCCTTGAGGAGGGCATCTGGTCCTGCTTCCCAGCCGGCCGGCTGCCTCCTTGCGCTCTGTGGCCCAGACATGGCAACCCAGGGCGCTGAGACAGTGTTCTGCAGCTGGCTGCCTGGCACATCTGGGGACTTGGATCCCTTGAGTGGCAGCAGAGGCTGCTGACCCAGCTGTAACGCCCAACATTGGGGGGAGCCATTCCTAAGAGCAACGCAGGGAGTTTCCAGCCTCAGGCCGGGTCCCTGGGCTGAGCCCTGCCTGGAAGGCGGCATGCCTGCTGGCTTCACCTCCCCTCTGCCTGCTGGGTCTCTTGTTAGCGTCTCTTCTCCCTGCCAGCCCAGGCTTCTCGGGAAGGCTGGAGGCAGACTGTGTCACAGGCAGGCAGACAGGCAGGGACAGTGTGACTGCTCTCTATCTCTGTGCACAGCAGTGGGAGTGGGGGCAGGGGCTGTGGCTCTCTCCTAGGCCGTTTTGTTTTTGCATTATCAGCCTCCATTTCCGCGCACCTCCAGGGGACCCCAGGGGGCACCCACAGAAGCCCTCGGTGTCAGCTCGGTGTCAGCAGCAGGGCCAGGGCGCAGGCCCTCTCTTTGCTGCCAGGAGGGAGCGTCCGGAGGCAGCTGGGGGAAGGACACGTCACCACCACCTTCCCCAGGACAGGCCCTGGCCCAGTGAGTCCTGAGGGGAGTGACCAGCATGAAGAGCCAGTGGCATCCTCCTCACCTGGTCCTGGTCCCCAGCGAGCCACAGCATGGCCCCGCTGCCCGCAGACTCTGCTCAGAGGCTTTCTCTGCAGCCTCCTGTCTGAAGTGCACCCCTCCCTGCGCCCCATGCCCCCCGGAGCTCACGGACTGGTGAGGAGTCGGCAATGCCAGATGCTGAAGGGGGAGGAAAGCGGGGTGAGAGGGGTAGGGAGTTGAGGGGTGTCTTATTATAACCGGGTGCCTAGCAAGTCTCTCTGTGGAGGTGATGTTTGAGCAGAGGCCTGAGGAGGTGAGGGAGCGAGCCAGGTGGACACGGGGCAAGCTCACCCGGACAGAGGGGCTGGTGGGGGCTTTGGCCCCCAGAGAAGGAGTGCGGCGCCTTTGAAGAGGAACTGGGAGGCGTGGGGGGCCAGGGGGAGGATGAGGAGTTGAGACTAGAGCAGGGCTGGGGGGACCAGGCTGTAGTTTCCAGAAAAATTCTTCTCAGCACGTTCCATGAATTAACTCATGTCATTCTCTCTCAGCAGAACACTCGGAGGGGAGTATGACTATTACCCTCAGTGTCCGGGGGGGAACCGAGCAACGGAGAGGTCACATCATTTCCCACGGATCCCGCCAGGAGTCTGCACGCCTAACTGCTTTGCCATGTTGCCAATAGTGACTCGTCAGCCTTAGAGGGGGGTACCCACAACTTCCAGCGCTGGGCCTCCGTGTAGGGGCGGCTGACCCTGGCCAGGAGCCGCCCTCCCCCTGTGGGCACTGTGTCCTCAGCCCCGCCTCCTGCTGTGGGGAATCGAGACATAGAGACCGTGTCTGCGTGTGGCCACTGTCCCCTCCCCGCCCCGGCCCGGCAGCTGGGGCAGATTGCACCGCAGGCCTGGGCGGGCAGTCTGACGGGCAGTGGGCAGCTGGGCCACAGAGCTGTAGGAGGGGCCCGTGAGGGCTGGCGGAGGGGTTCCTCTCAGGGAGGAGGTCAGCGGAGAGGAGCATGTGCCACGGGGCTTGGGGCCTGGTCATTCGTTTGCGAGGCTTAGCTCCGAGAGGAAGGAAACCAACGAGCAGGAGGTGAGAGCCCAGTCAGGTGAGGACTTTCAGCCTAAAGGGGAGTGAAAGCACTGGAGAGAGTGAGGGCGACGGGCGTGGGGGCCTCTGGATCGGAGTCTGAAATGCCAGCGGTGGTCCCATGTGCTGTCCAGGACCCCGGCTGCAGCTACACTGGCCATGTGCAGGGCTTGGTGCCGTGTGTCATTATCATCGGAGAGCGTAGAACTGGGTTGCATTGCAGAGGGTGGGGCAGCGGGGAGGAGGGGGGGGCGGGGAGAGGCTACCAGTTGGAGTGCTGTGTGCAGTGCTCACCACTGTCTGTCGGTGGTGGTGTCAGCAGAGTCCGGTCCCCCTGGTCCTCTGGCTGCCGAGCCCATGTTGGGGCACTGCCCCTGTGGGTGTCCGGGTCTGTCGCTGTCAGAGGTGTTGCCCGTGAACCCCTCCCTGTCTGGCCTTTTTGTGGAGAGTCACACGGTTGGAGCTGTGGTGTCTGCACTGGGGGAGCCACGGATGCCGAGACAGTCAGTGAGCTGCTCTGCGGAGTCTTGTCCCTGTTGGCATCGCTGGCTGTGTCGTGGTTTGCAGAACCCAGTGACTTCTGTGCCTCTCACTGTCTGTGACACAGCAGCGGAACCTGGACCATGGCCACATGTTGCTCACAAGGTGACCACAGCCATTCTGTGCCCAGCTCCGATCTCTGGCCACCACCACCTCCCCCGCCCCCCAGACCCCGTACATTGTCTGACCCGCCCCCCCCCCCGGCCCCCCACGCACGCACACCTTTGCCCTCTGATCCCTTTGAACACTGGCTGCTGGGGCTGCTGGGGCATTTGCCCGGGAAGCTCCTGCCCCACCCCTTGGGCCCACACCTGCCTCCGGAGCTGACTTCCCTAAGGAGTCCAGGCCCCACGGGAAGGCTGTGGACCAGGAGCGCAGGCAGATCTTCAGAGGAGCCAGCGTTGGCAGGAAAGGGAAAAAAGTGATGCAGAAAGAGGATCCATCAGGAAAGATGAAAGGGCTGCGCTTCGTCCTCTGACAGGGCATGAAGGCTGTCGTGGGAGGAGATGGCTCCTGCAGCAGAGGGTGTCATTAATTAAGGGCGAGGTGCAGAGAGTGCAGGCAGCTGGCGCAAGTGATAAGTGGATGGGAAGCAAGTCCCCAGTGGTGGCGGGATTAGGGCCTCACAGGCTCCAGGCTTGCTGCGCCCAGTGCCTTGCTGGGAAGGAGGCAGGGCTCCTTTCCAGGGAAGGGCGGGCGCTGGGCAGAAAGCATTTGCCTGGGAAGCTCTGGCTCCTTTAGGCCCCAGCACCTTGAAGTGCAACCCCGGTGGGAAAGCCGAAAATACCCATTATGGCACTGCTAGTTTCCTGTAGAGAGAGGCAGGAAATGAGAGCGGCGTTAAAGGGGAAAATCGAAAGGAATGGTTAAAGGAAAGTTTAAAAAAAAAAAAAACATTTTAAAAGCATAAGAAACCCATGCACTATTGAAAAAAGTAAAGAAGATCCTCATTGAAAGCCAGGAAAAACGTGTGCTGAGGATCAAAAAGACTAGATTCTGGAAAGGAGAGGGGAAAAAAAGAAAAGTCTGCATGGCTAACTAGCAGAGAAACAGAGGCGTGCACAGGGAATGACAGCAGACGCAGTTAAATGCATGTCATCTGTTCATATATTTACGTTTTATTGTTAATCATTAATCACGGGAAAAGGTCAGATGCAAACGGGATGTCAGATGTCCAGGAAAAGAATGTGAGAAGCCCCTCGTGAGGAATTCCAAGCCGGTAATAAGAGCTTCTTTTAATACTTCAAAGTCAGGGGAGCAGGCGAGAGCTGCGTGGGATCACAGCACAAAAGGCACAGGATGGATGAGAAGGCCCATCGGGCAGACGCGCTGACTCCTGGCCGGGGACGAGGGCCAGAGACCCTGCTCCTAGTCTGATGCTGGATTGAATGGATCAGTGACATACTAACGGCCGTGGGGACTCTACATTGCTTTATGCTTTATGTTTGCATCATCTCCTTTGATCCTCACAGCAGCCCCGAGGATGGGTAGGAAAGGAATTTTAATAGAACCATGTCGTAGATGAGGACATTTAGATCAAAATGAAGAGGCAAGACCCCTCAGCTAAGTTACGTCAACGTTGAAACAAGAGCCCAGGGCTCCTGACCTAAGACCCACAATCTTTTTTTTTAAATAGATTTTATTGATTTTTTTTTTTTTACAGAGAGGAAGGGAGAGGAATAGAGAGTTAGAAACATTGATCAGCTGCCTCCTGCACACTCCCCACTGGGGATGTGCCCGCAACCAACGTACATGCCCCTGACCGGAATCGTACCCGGGACCCTTCAGTCTGCAGGCCGACGCTCTATCCACTGAGCCAAACCAGCTAAGGTAAGACCCACAGTCTTAGCGCAGTAACCTGCCACCTTGCCTCGGTCCCCTGCAGAAACAGAGCCCGAGGCGAGGGCGTGGGTGCGAGAAGTTATTAGGAGGCAAAGAGACAGAGAAAGTGAGGAACCAACAGAGAATGTGTCCTGAGGCCAGTTAACACTGTGGGGTCTGGAGCCCAATCGGGGATGGGTAACAGCCTCACCTTTCCGCCCTGAGGGTGAGGCATCTGGCTGTTACCCACCAGCCCCTGGCAGTCAAGGAGGGCTGTTCCCAGGGGCATTCAGTCCCCAGTTCCTGTTGGTCCCAGCAGACTCCCTCTGACTGAGAGACAGGTGCTGCCCCTGGCACGTGAGCCAGTGTGAGGCAATATTCCCACGCTTGTTCCCAATACCCCGATCCTGGAGATAGGTGTTACCTGTAAGAGATACCATCATCATCCTCGTCATCGCTGTCCTGTAAAATAGACAACATTATTATCCTACAAGATAGGCACTAAGGAAACCACATTTCACACAGGAAGAAACGGAGACTCTGAGAGGCTAAACGACTTACCCGAGGTCACAGAGGATGCTGGCTTTGAACTCTGGGCCCCTCCCTCGAACATCTAGACCAGCTTTTCCCGTCCTTCACAGAGGTCATCCTGGCAAACATGAGCAGGTGAACATTCATTTTGGAAAAGCTCTTCCTCCACCCTCTCTCCAACCTCTCCCCAGCGGAGAGGGGAAAAGAGGGAAGATATAGAAACGGGTTAAAGTACAGCTCAGATTAGCTCTGAGTGATGGGGTCTCACTGAAATCAGAAGGGAAGTTGGAGGCTTTGAGATGACCTCCCGACCCCTGGCCGTGACCGAGCTGTGTCTGGGAAAAATGGGGCTTTGATGGGTGGGATTCCGATGGTCTAGGTGTGAGTGTGAGTGTGAGCGTGTGCGAGTGTGTGTGTGGGAGGGGGGAGGTCCCTAGTGGACAAAAGCATCAACGTTCTCTGGGAGAAGCTATGGGGCCTGGAGGCAGGTGAGCAGAGGTGAGCACGGCCCCTGGAGTGTCTGGGGCCGAGGAGGGGCTCAGGGCCCGCTCACTGCTGCCGCCTCACCCTCACCCACAGCTCCAACTAGGCCTCTCTCCCTCTCCTGCCTGCAACTCCTCTTTGTTCAGGGCTGTCAGCCCAGCACGGAGAGGCAGTAATTGGGAGTCTTTTGTTCCACGCAGGGTCTGCCGCACTCCCAGGTTGCAAAGTTACTTTCCACTGCCAGGCACATGGGGTTTGGCCTTTTTCATGCAGTTGAACATTTGCAGTCAGAAAAAGAGGGGTGGGTGAGGTGCAGAGAGAGAGAGGGATGGAGACAGAGTAACAGAGCAAGACCTGGAGGGAGACAGGAGATGGAGCGAGGGACGGGACGCAAGATCAGACACTTGGAGGGAAAGAGGCAGGCGGAGACCAGGAAGAGAAACAGGAAGTGAAAAAACTCAGCAATAAAAGCCTGAGAGGCAGCTGGAGAGCAGAGAACAGGAGGGAGACAGAGCCTGGGCCGAGCGGGACAGGAGCGAGGTAACAGGGAGAACAGGAAGATGCAGAAAGGAAGCCCACCTGTGAATCCACACACACTGCATCCAGAGAGTGAAAGAGGGGGGATATGGAGCAGGGATCCCCGCAGTTCCTGCACACGCGGTGCCTGCACACCCAGCAGCCCAGAATGTTAATTACGCACAGGCTGTTCCTGGACAACCAGGGAGCTTGCTGCTTCCCTGGGAGGGGGAGCGGGAGGTGGAGGAAACGCAGGCAGGCTGCCCGCCTGTCCCAGGAAGGAGGCAGCAGGTGCATGGCAGAGGGGAGCCAGGCACACAGAGGTCCCGGGGGCCTGAAGATAGGCTGGTTAGCTGGGCCACCTTAGGGGAACCTGGATGGAGACACAAGCAAGAGGAAGGACCAGGGGAAGCAGTAGCTCGGGAAGGGCGGGGAGGGGCAAGGGAGGGGCGTCAAGACCCTCTTGTGCTCCCCCACTCCCACTTCACTTCTTGTGGAGAATAGCCCCCTCTGCCCCTCCCAGCTCCTCAGCCCCATCTTTGGACCCGGGAGCCAGCCCTGCTTTGCAGCAGCTACAGGGAGGGAGCCTGACTCTTTCCCGGGGCCCTGTAAGCACTGAGTATGCACCTCCCTTCTGGGTGAGGAGACCTGTCCCTTTCTGCCCTACCCTCAGCCCACCTCATCCCTGTGCTCTGTGTCCCCAGAGCCCCAGCCAATACCTGTCTGCAGATTAGATTCCAAGCTGGTGGGTGAGGCCTGCCTTCGGGTTGAACCCCAGGGGCTCCAACCACTGCTGTCTGCTGGCCTCTTCGGAAAGGTAATGGGCAGGCCCTCCTTTCCCTCAGCCTCCCCTCTGCACCCTCCCTCTCCCCCCACCATGTCTCCTTCCCCCTCCCCAGCCAGCCAGCTGCCAGCCTCTGCTCAGCTGGAGAAAGGTGGCCCAGGATACGCAAATAAGGGGCTATGATGGGCAATCCTTTGCCCAGATTGAGGGAGAGAGGCACTGGTCTCTTGAAGCCCCCCACGGCCTCTAGTGAGGTTGAGCTCAATAGATAGACCTGGGCCTTCCTGGCCCTCCATGCCCTGGGGCTCCAGCCCTCAGCGGCTTCCCTCAGATTCTGTGTGGTCTGGGCACCCTGCACGGGCTTTCTATGGGGTCTCCTCTGCCAGCCCCACATCTGCATCTCCTTTGCATCTTCACATGGGCTCACCACCCAGAACCACCCAGCCAGGCCTGCACGTAAGGGTGTGAACACAGGTGCTGGAGCCACTGGCGTATGGACATGTGCCCAACACATACGCATGCATGCACACTGCCTGCGGACTGAAATACATGCATGCACACTGCCTGCGGACTGAAATACATGCATGCACGCTGCCTGCAGACTGAAATGCCCACAAAGGGAGCACTCTAGCACATAGGCCCACACGGGCAGACAGCCCAGGGTCCGGAAGTGCGGATTCAGTAAGATATGCACAAGCATACTCACGGCAAGTCACCAGGACCCTGCTCTACCCGAGGCAAGGGTGTTGCGCTGAGAAGCCTCTGAACAGCCAGGGAGCCTTTGATTTGACAAATAAATTACATTTCTTTCACATTAAAGAAAAGGTTTGAAGATTTAAAGTCTCAAGCCAGGCAGCAGTGACCACCCTGGGGACAGGGTCAGCGAGTCAACCTCTCCTCTCCCTGCTCCTGTCCCTGCAAGATGCCCTCTTCCTGAGGCCTTGATGGGCACGGGAAGTCATGATCATGGGAGGCTGGCACAGCCCCGTGGGTTCCACAAGCCCTGCTTCCTGGCAGTAGGAGGTGCTGCCCAGAGGTCTCGGTGCAAGACCTCCACGCAGGCCTGCACCCCAGGTGGGGCTCACCCTGAGAAACAGCAGGGCCTCAGCCTGTCCCAGGGGCCACCCACCTCCCCTTCAGGCACTACCTCGTTCCTTCTTGACAGTGGCCTCCCACGAGTCCCTCAGGCTCGCCCCTCCTGTGTTAATGATGTGCCTTTTTCATCTTTCTGGGACATTCCTGCAGTCAAGAGAAGGAATGCCTTGCTAGAGCAAGAAAGGCATCCAGGCAGCACCCTGCTCTGCTGACACGGAAGCTGGGCTGTGTCAGAGCGGCTGGACACCTGGGAGATTCAGAGCAAGATTCCCCCACCCAGCTCAGCACCTTCCCCTTCTGGGAGTTAATGATGCCCCTTACAGCCCAGCGCTTTGGAGAATGCAAACCTTGCTGCCTGGTCTCAAGCCGGCTCCCTCGGCTCGGAGGGCCCCACAGGCAGGGGTGGCCTCAGAACTACATGCTGGTCTCCAGGAGACTTCCCAGCCTGCCCTTCCACTCCAGGACACCTGCCAGACCTTGCTTAAAAGCCTCCCACATTGATTTTAAATGCAGTTAATCTTCTAAAATGGGCAATTTTCTGCAAAGGTCACTGTAACTCTCAGAATGGTCTGCACTGCCTGGTGGCCCTGGGAAGACTTTGGAGGCAGTCCCAGCGGCTGAGAGAGGAGGAGGAGGAGAGGAGAAAGGTCTTCCAGGCTGCGGACCCAGCTCTTCACCAGCCCCTTCACACACACACCTGAGCCTCCTTCTCTCCCCTTCATCAGATAAACACCACACACACAAAACCATAGGTTGTCAGAGTTCAGAAGAACCTCAGAGATCATCCAAGTCCCTTGCTTTACAGATGAGAAAACTGAAGCCCCGAGAAGTCAAATAACTTGTCTGAGGCTATACAGCCAGTCGGGGGCAGAACCTTCTCATGTCCATCTCAATGCTTTATAAATAACCTTCTCATGTCCATCTCAATGCTTTCTAAATGTTAACTTCCAAAACAAGATCTCAAATTCTGAAAAGTGGTTATTTATAAATACTCAGCCCCTGTGTCCAGACTATCACCTCTTCTTGGACTACCCCCTGCCCTACACTCTCCCAAACATTTCTCTCTGGAAAACTCCTACTCATACTCCAAAGCCCAATCAAAATGTCACCAGCTCCTTGATTTCTCTCTCCATCCCCATCCCAACCTCTTGAGGTTGAATGGTTCCTTTCTTGGGTCTCCATGACACTTCATATGACTCTGTTGTGCATGAAACAACTAGAGTTGACTATTTGCTCATCTGCTTCGTCCCCTGGATGGGGATTGGGGTGATGATTACAGTAGAGTCTAGCACAGTGTCTGGCCCAATAGACATTACTAATTGAATATTAGTTGTCCATGTCAGTAGACATATGGAGGGAGGGGATAGTTTGAGAACAGTCCTTAGGGAGGACTGTTCTGAGGTCAGCTTTCTAGAAATATGGTTCAGGCTGGAGATGGCGACCCTGTGTGCTGAGCTTTCTCTCCAGATTTTGTATCTCTGAGGCCTCTGAGCATCACCCACTGCAGCCAGAACAGAAAAGGGGAATGTTCCAGGGGTTGGAGGTTCGAGGTGACGTAAGAGGGCTCCTGCTTTACCTTCTCTGTTGGGATGGGACTGAAGCAGAAGCAGTCCCCATGGAGGCCATGGACACGGGTCTGGCCTTGCTGAGTCTGGGGATGAGCAAGCCTGTTCTGTTCTCCTTTCCTTCCCCAGTATGAGTCATTGATGACTTACACCCTCCCTGCCAGTGAATACTATGATGGCCCCTCCCCTTTGACAACAGGTGCAACCCACCTTGGTCCTGAAGCAAGAAAAATGGGCCAAAATCCAGGGTTGGAATTTGGGATAGTGTCTGAGTAAGGCCTGAGAGGTCAGGTCGGGGTTAGACTTGAGAGACTGACTACCCCCACTGGTTGGGAGTTCCCAGCTTCATGGAGGAGAAGGTCCCTGCTGCCAGGCTGATCACAGGCATCAGGATGAATAAGGCTGACCTATGACTGGAGCGATGGATGGAGGAGGGAAGCCCCAGGAGGAGAAGCAGACAGATGGGGAGAGAGCAGGAGGGGCTGAGCATCTCTGACCTGGAGGTGAGCCCCATAATGTGAATTCTCTCTCTAGAAAATCCCGGTGGCACTCAGCTATACTGTTGTGTGTGTCCCTGTGTCCCTGTGTCCCTGTGTGTTTGTGTTTCTCTTTGACAAAACAGGAGAGTTGGAATGGAAATGGGGCAGGACATTTGGAGATGAGTGACTAATTTCCTGTTAATGGCTGGTTGCTTAGCAACCCAGATTCTTTCTTACTGTTGCCTTCAAAATTGGACTGTGGAATCTTTAGTGTTAAAGCGCCTCCCATGGAAACTCAGTCCTGTGAGTGGCCAGCCTGTCACTGTCCAGCCCTGCCCTGCTCCATGGGGCTGGGTGACAACATGGAGCCCAGTACACAAGAATGGAAGCCACAGGTGCACATTCTGCCAGAGCCCCCCATTCAGTCTTTTCTGCCAGCTCCTTCGTGGACAACAGTGAACACAAGTTCATGCACACACATGTGTTTAGATAGCATGTGTGCACCACACAAATATGCAGAAGTCTGTGGCTGCTACACACATCTACACTAATAAAAGAGAAACATGGTAATTAGCATACGACCGCTACCCTTCCCATTGGCTAATAGCATATCCTTATGCAAATTAACTGTCAGCCAAGATGGCAGCCGGCAGCCATGCACTGAAGCTAACAGGGAGGCTTGCTTGCTCCAGTGACGGCGGACTCCAACGTTCCCCACCTGACTTGCCGACCTCTCAGCTGCAACTCTAAGCAACTATGTTGCAAATATAGAAGCTAAACAAAACTCCAGAAACCGGCTTTCAGTCAGCCGGGCTTCAGCCAGCCAGACCGCAACATTGTATCAAATGCAGAAGGTAAAGGCCAGAAACCTGCTTTCAGCAGCGAGGCCTCAGAGTTAAAGCTGGCCCAGAATAGAAAAAAGAAAAAGAAAAAAAGGAGCAGTTGGGAGCTTCAGTCACCCGCCAGCCTGAAAATGGCCCTTAGCCCCTTAGCCAGACTGGCCGGGCACCCCAGTGGGGACCCCCACCCTGATTTAGAACACCCTTCAGGGCAAACCAGCCGGCCCCCAAAGGGTAATATGCCTCCTGGCACCAGGATCAGCCGAGCAGCGAGGCTCCCGGCACCAGGATCAGCGTGACAGGGGGCAGCGCCCAAACCCCCTGATTGCCCTGCGGCTCTGTGTGTGACAGGGGGCGGGGCCACAACCTCCCTATCTGCCCTGCTCTGTTCATGACAGGGGAAGGCGCCCCAACCCCCCTCCCTCCCCCCTACGGGCCCTGCTCTGTATGTGACGGGGTAGAGCCATAACCTCTCCATCGGCCCTGCCCTGAGTGTGACAGTGGCGGCGACCCAACCCCCTGATTGGCCCTGCTCTGTGGTTGATAGAGGGCAGTGCCCCAACCCCTCTCCACAGGCCCTGCTTTGTGTGTGATGGGGTAGAGCCATAACCTCCCCATCGGCCCTGCTCTGTGTGTGACAGGGTACGGAGCCCCAACCCCCCTGATGGGCCCTGCTCTGTGCGTGACAGGGGGCAGTGCCCCAACCCCCTGATTGGCCCTGCTCTGTGCGTGACAGGGGGTGGCGCCGCAACCTCCCCATCGACCCTGCCTTGAATGTGACAGGGGGCGGTGCCCCAACCCCCCAATTGGCCCTACCCTGAGCGTGACTGAGGGTGGCATCGCAACCTTCCAATCTGCCCTGCTCTGTGCATGACAGGGGGCGGTGCCCCAACTCCCCAATCAGCCCTGCTCTGAGCCTGACCAGGGGCTGCACCTAGGGATTGGGCGTGCCTTCTGCCACCCGGGAGCAGGCCTAAGCCAGCAGGTCGTTATCTCCCGAGGGGTCCCAGACTGCGAGAGGGCACAGGCCGGGCTGAGGCACCCCCCCCCACCCCCCCCCCCAAGTGCACAAATTTTTGTGCACCGGGCCTCTAGTCCTATATAATAAAAGGTTAATATGCAAATTGGCCGAACAACCAGTCGCTATGACGTGCACTGACCACCAGGGGGAAGACGCTCAATGCAGAAGCTGTCCCCTGGTGGTCAGTGCACTCCCACAGGGGGAGCACCGCTCAGCCAGAAGCTGGGCTCATGGCTGGTGATTGCAGCGGCAGTGGTGGGAGCCTCTCCCACTTCCATAGCAGTGCTAAGGATGTCCAACTGACAGCGGACCTAAGCCTGACATCCCCTGAGGGCTCCTGGACTGCGTGCGAGAGGGCAGAGGCCAGGCTGAGGGACCCCCCAAGTGCACCAGGCCTCTAGTATAATAATAAACCACTACTAAATTTGAGTACCTACCATGAGCCCAGTATTTTGCTAAGAGCTTTGTACTGATTTCCATTTATTCTTCTTTGTGGCCTTATGAACCAGGTTATCACCCACATTTTGTAAAAGTGGGAAATAGGAAAACTTGTCCAGGAACAGCAGTCACATGGAGATGTTACAGAAATCCCAGGGTGAGAGGGGACCACCCTAAAACAATCCCAAGAATGACCTCCATCCACCTCCTTCATCCCTTCCACACACACACCACCCCCGGCCGCCCCGCGCCCCCCCCCTCCCCCACACACACACAAGTGCATCTGGAAAGTCAGAGGCCTAAGCACAGGCGTCCCTTTCTTCTGTCCAAACATCCAGGACCTCAAGGGATGTCCATCCTCTGCCATCCTCCACCCGAGTTGGTCAGTGGGCCTGGGACAGGTGCCTGAGGTGGTTTGTGCCTTTGCATAAGTGACAGAAATATAATGGCAAATATTCAGTGTCCCTCTATCAGAATCACAATTTATTGGAAGTGGAAATATGTCCCTTAAGTACATAAGCAAGGGAGCAAACTGACATTTCTCAGCCTTCCTTGTGCACAGAGGTGGCCAATGAAACAAGAGAGAAAGTCACGGGGTGGGACTTTGGGAAGCGCTTTGTAAAGAGGGGTTCCTCCAGGTGGAGAAGGAACCCCTCCTGCAGTGTTGCTGGGGTTGTAAATGGCACAACCATGATGGGAAACAGCATGGAAGTGCCTCAAACATTAAAAATATAACTGCCGTGGGATCCAGCAATTCCACTTCTGAGTGTATGCCCACAGGAAACAAAATCACTCTCTTGAAGAGGCATCTTCACTCCCATGTGCACTGGGGCATTACTGTTCACAATAACCAAGATATAGAAACAGCCTGAGTGTCATCAGTGAATGACTGGATAAAGAAAACGGGGTGTATATATACAAGAGAATATTATTCAGCCTCTAAAAAGAAAGACCTCCTGTCATTTGCAACAACTCATAAACATGGAGGGCATTAGGCTAAATTAAATAGCCCAGCCAGAGAAAGACAAATAAGCATGGTGAAACCTAAAAAAATAAAATAAAATAAAAATCATAGAAACAGAGCAGAATGGTGGTTGTCAGAGTTGGGGGGCAGGTGTAGAGGGGAGATGTGGTTCAAAGGGTACAGACTCTCAGCTATAAGATGAATAGTTCTGAGGACTTAATGTACAGCATGGAGACTATAGTTAACAATACTGTACTGTATGCTTGAAACTCGATAACAGGAAGGAAGGAAGAAGGAAGGAAGGAAGGAAGGAAGGAAGGAAGGGAGGGAGGGAGGAAGGAACCCCATGGAGACAGATCTGTCTGTTTCTGTGTGTTGGCAAGTCCTCAGAACCCACAACAGCTCTTACAGGCATTTGAATAAATAGTTAAATGACTAACTAGCTCTGTGAGTGGAGAGCTCTCTATCTTTATCACATGCATACATATGCACACACATCATACATGTATATGTCACACACACAGAATGGACACACATGCATTAATGTTTTATATGAGGGGGCAGCTCCAAAATACTGTTCCAGACCCTCTCAGGAGTATACAGCTGGGGAAGCAAAGCTCGCTGTCCTCAGAGTCAGGCTGCACAATGTGCAATGCACATGGAGGATGCAATGAAATTCAAGGTTCAAACTGTAGAATAAAATACTTGTATCTGTTGTGTTTCATACTCCCTATGAAATAAAATAACTATTTTCACAAGTACTTTCCTTAGTCAGTGTGTACCCGCCCCGTCCTGGTTCCACACGAGGCTCCACTAGCAGCACTGTGGGCAAACAGCTTAGGAGAGGAGGGACACTCATTCTCAGAGGTTCCTGGAGCCACCCTGGACTGCTCTGCACCCCTAGCCGTGGGAATGGGGGCCGCCTGGGGGAACAGCAAAGAGTTGAGCAAAATGTGTTCATGGCACATAAGCCCCATTTCCCCTCCCTTATTAATGCCACATAGTAAACCCATTAGTTCACATTTGCTCACAGTAAAGAGGACCAGGTCAAAAGAGTAGAGTGTCTTACAGGGACAACTTCATCGATAGGCAAATCTCGGTATTGTGCTACGAATGAAATAATTTCCCTCTTTGGAATGCATATTAACGGCTGTTAAATTTTATCATTTATTACTAACAATTCATTCAATTAAAAAAATTCAACATGGACCCACTGATGGACTAAATTTAAATAATTAAGCCTAGTCTAAGTAGAGAGGGGCTGCAGTAGGGAAGTGGGTTCTGCAAAGTGTCTGCGTGTGAGAAAAGAACGCTGTAAATGGTCAGACTCCGAGGCTGCACGTGGCGCACAGACTCATCCGCAGAGGTGAAGGCGAGCTCCAGTTCTCCGGGAAAGTGCCTTCACACGGTGGATGAACCCTTTCAGAGCAGCTACCCCCGGCCAGGGCAGGCCAGGGACTTCCACACACAGGGACAGAGAAGGGATGCAAGCGACCTTTGTCAGGGGGTCACATTCAACCCTGCGCCTGGGCTCCGACCTTCCCAGCCCTGGACACTGACCTGGGATTCAGCACATAAGCCTTCCTGAACTTGACCCTTGCATGCCGGTCCTGTGGAGCCAGCCAACCCTATAAAGAGTTCAGAGAAGCTGCAACCATTCGGTTAGTAGTTCCTGACACCCGTGCTTCTCACCTTTCCATGTGCACACAGAATTACTTGGGGATGTGGTCAAAAGGCAGGCTCGGGTGAGCAAGGCTGGGTGGGCCTGGGGGTCTGCATTTCTAACAAGCCCATGCTGGTACAGAGGGTGCAGAGGCCCTTTCTCGGCCCTGGAGGCTCCAGTCTCCCAGCCACACGCTGTCCAACCCCAAGGGTCTCTTGTAGCTCCTTGAGTTTGGAGCCCGTCTGGCTGGCTGGGGTGGGATGGCTTGAGCATTCTAATCTCCCAGTCGGTGCTGAGTGCCCAACCTCTGCTGGGGCAAAGTGTGGAGAAGGGCAAGCCGAATGTCCTTCCTCGGGGAGCTCACAGGCCCTTGGGTGAGAAACCACGAACAATCCCCATATGATGTCTGATATGGAAGGACCTGGGGGGCGGGGCTTAGGAAGGGGTAGTGATCTTGACCCAGGGATTCGATCCAGACCTCCCCAAGGAGACCAGAGGAGATGGTTTGGTGTTGGTGAGGGAAAAGAGGGAGGGGAAGGCAGGAATGAGTTCTAACATTGAAAACACGTGCACAGGCCTGGAGTAAAAAGTAGCCATTTCTCTCCAGTAGCACTTGCTCCTGAAGCATCTTTGAGATCCCCCCTCCACCAGATGAGAGGTCCCTCCTTCCTCTGCACCCCCAGAGTTTTGTGTTACCCTTTCTTTTGACACGCACCTTCCTCCGCTCTGATATAACACCCATGTGTGACCCTGTTTAACTGTCACTGTGGACCATTGCAGTCCTGAAGGCAGGAGCTGACCTGCATGGGACCTTCAGCAAATGCAGACAAGCTCACAGCACAGGGGTGTGAGCATCACCTGGGTTCGTACCTCTAAGGCACCTGGCATCGTGCGGGCACCCACCAGAGCTCAGTGTATAGTCACAGAACAAGGGCCAGGGCTGAAACACATCCTGGTCCAAACTCTCCAATTCCCAGCCGTGTGTGTGACCTCAGGTTGCTTAGCATCACTGGGTGGCCATCCCCTCATCTGTAAAACAGGGGGCAGATCCAACGTATTGGATGGGAAGCTTTAAAAGAGATGCGTGTGTGTGTGTGTGTGTGTGTGTGTGTGTGTGTGTCCAAAAACCGCTTAGCAGGTAAATTCAGTGGTAGCTCTTACTACTCGCCATAAGTTGTCTACCTGGTGACTGGGAGGCCAGTGAGTCCTGACATCCTAGACATGAGCCCATGAGCTCCGCCCATCTCTGACTCGGAAACCCTCCACCATTCTATGCACAGATTCCCTGGGAGGGTGCGGAAAGGTTTCCATTACCGTGTTCTTATTCCTGGAAGCCCGAGCCGCTCATTAGCTCTGCCCACCTCTGCAATCAGCACAGCAGCGACCGTCCGAGGTCCGCAGGCGCCGTGTGTACTTCCCTGAATCTCCCAGACGCATTCAATGGCATCCGGAAGAGTTTGTTGTTCTCTGTGTTTTGCAGCATCTTATTTAAGTGAAAGCTTATTTAATTGAGAGACTTCCGGTGAGTCTGTCCCTGTTGTTGGAAGCATTTGCTGCAGGTGTAAACAACATAAAGAGGGAGGAAGGGCCCGCCCTTGAGAGGTGCTGATGGAAGATAACAAGGATCCTGTTAAGTGAACCCCTGGAGAAAGTCCTGGGGGGAGCCTTTGGAATATAAATTAACCCCCCCCCAAGTCCTGGCACCTAGTGATGGGAGGCTGTGGGGCCCGAAAATCCCAGCCCTCCGCATGGGGGTGTTCCTTCTGCCTCCCTTGAATGTGAAAGGCAGGTCAACACACTCGCCCCAGGAAGGAGGACATCCGTTTACATACCAGGGGAGACCAGGAGCTGCAGAGGGAAAAGGATGTTGGAGACATCGTCCCCTGAGGGTAAAGCCTGGGGGGAAATGCAGAGAACGGTCCCGAGGAAAAAGACCTCCGGGAAGGACCCTGGGGCTGGCTCCCAGGTGTCTACCTACTCAGCAGGCCCCTTGCGGCCACGTGGCTACAAGCAAGGGGCCTCCCTGTGTCTGTGGCCTCCAGGACAGTTCCCCAAGCGCTGAGGCATGAATGGTAATCCTAGCAGTGAACAGGGATGTGGAGCCTACAACCAGCATGGCACTACACCCAGTGCTTTTCACGCACTGCTCACTCAGCCCTCAGTGTGCTGGGCTTGGCAGTATCACCACCTCCATTGTACAGATGAGGAAACTGAGACCAGGGAGGCTAAGCAATATGCCCACGCTCTCCCGGCTAGGAGGTAACAAAGGCAGTTCAAGCACCATGCAGCCTCGCCTCCTGGGACAGACCCCCACAGCTGGACACCCATGGGACTCCCCAGGCTGGGCCTTAAGCCTGGACTCCCCTGGGCCTCCTGCTCAGCCACTTTGTGTAAATTCCTCCCCTGAAGATTTAGATCTACTGAATTAATAAATAAGAGAAAAGATACGGCTTTCATCTCTCCCATACAGAATCTCCAAAAAAAACACCTTCCAGAACGCGTACAGGAGGGTTGTCAGTCAACAGAGATATGCTTCTAATTAGGCAGAAATAAAGAGGGAGAGACTGTCCCAGTTTCATCAATTGGGTACATCAAGAGAATCCCCAGTTCTTAACGGATAAGAAGAGGTTCAAGGGAAACTGGTCGCTGGGCAGGCAGTGTTCTGTGTGTTTGCTTAAGGTCATTGCTATCTTTTCTGTGGACATTTTCCCTTCGTTAATCTAGATCCGATTGAGACTTTGAGCTGTGATGCAGCGTCTAAGAGCTGCCCGTGCCTCCGCCTCCCTCCCTTCCCACAACACTCCTCAAAACAAGAACTTACACAAATGCTTAAAAAGTGCTTCCTGGCCCCATGACCAGCTCTGTCTGAAAATCTTTCTCCCAGTTGTGCTCCACAAGGAACTGGGAAACGCAAAACATTTGGGCTGGAAGAGGCCTCAGAAACTCCTTTGCCCTCCCTGTCCCCTTCCCACCCCCCCCCCACCCCCACCCACCCCCCCTCAGGATTTTATACCAAAGGGAGGGGGCTGGCCAGGAGCACAGGGTTGGTGAGAGACCCAGCCAGGCTGGAAGGCAGTCTTCTTACTCCCAGGCCAGGTGCCTCTAACCTCAGCCTTTGCAGGTGGAGAGGAACCAGGAAGCCTGTTAAAAACACATCCCATTAGCAAACCCAGGGAACCCCTTGTTCTGAGAGCCCGGCCACTGCACTCAGCCCTGGAGAAAACAAGTGCTCGCCAGTGGTTAGCGCTGTCATACCCTTCCATTTAACACTCCATCGCTGTTCTCCATTAGGCCCTGCACGGACAGAGCGAGCCTCCCCACCCCTCGTGGTTGGGACAGTCTCCTGTCCTCAAGGAAGGGAAAGGAAGAAAATGTATTGGCTAAGGGCCTACTGTGTGCCCAGGATTTTTGCCTCCTTTAATCTTCTCAGTAAATCCATGAGCAGGGCTTTTGTTTGTTTGTTGTTTTTTAATTCTATTTTTATTGGTGAATCAACTGAGCAGTTAGGCGACTTGCCCCTAGTGACACAGCAAGTAAGGAGCTGAGCTGAGTTTCAAAAACGGGTCATTCATTGCTCAGTTTGAGGCCCTTCCCGCCAGCTCAAGTGTCCTGGGGACCCGTGGACTCCAGAGCTGTCCTCCGAAGGAAAAGGGAGGAGCTTAGTAGGAAGCACACTGGGCTTGGTGGCCAGGAGGCCTGACCTGTGACTCCCCATGAAGCAGACCCGCCTCTGCTACTTCAGCACACTGCCCTGCACAGAGTGGTGGCTCCATAAGTATTTGTTGAATAAATAATTATTATTATATCTGACAAAGGACTTACATGCAGGCTATATGTAAAGAACTCCTAAAACTGAATATTAGAAGACAAACAATTCATTTTTTTAAAAAAATGTTAATAGTTCACCAAAAGGCGATGCAAGTGGCCCATAGGCACGTGGAAAAAGTGTGCAGCATTGTCAACTATGAAAAAAACTAGAGGCCCAGTGCACAAAATTTGTGTACTTTGGGGGGGGGGAGTAGAGGGGATGGGGATGTTCCCTCAGCCCGCCTGCGCCCTCTTGCAGTCTGGGAGCCCTTGGGGG
Source organism: Myotis yumanensis (assembly GCF_028538775.1). Classification (NCBI taxonomy): domain Eukaryota; kingdom Metazoa; phylum Chordata; class Mammalia; order Chiroptera; family Vespertilionidae; genus Myotis; species Myotis yumanensis. The sequence goes on along the minus strand of NW_027223757.1, from coordinate 86,740,335 downwards.
ATGTCCAACTGATGGCTTAGGCCCGCTCCCTCCAGGCAGTCGGACATCCTTAGCACTGCTACGGAGGCAGAAGAGACTCCCACCACTGCCACTGCACTCTCCAGCCTTGAGCCCAGCTTCTGCACACTGACCACCAGGGGATAGCTCCTGCATTGAGCGTCTTCCCCCTGGTGGTCAGTGTGCGTCATACCGACTGGTCATTTCCCCATTCGGTCGATTCTCATATTAGCCTTTTATTATATAGGATACTAATTAAAACCATAATGAACTATCACAACATATGCAGCAATTAAGAAACTTAAAAGGCTGACAACTCAAAGTGCTAATGAGGATGTGGAGCAGCTGGGATTCTCTTCCACTGCTGATGGGAGTGCAAAATGGTCCAGCCACCCTGGAAAAGGTCTTCCAGCTTTTTATAGAAGGCAGCATACATTAACCCTCCGACCCCACAAGGCCATTCCTAGGTATTTACCCAAGAGAAGGGAAAAGCCATAGCCTCAAAAAGATGTACAAAAACTCTCATAGTAGTGCTGTTCATAATTACTCAAAACTGCAAACAACCCAGCTGCTTTTGAATAACAGAATTGTTAACTAAATTGTGATATGTATACATCCTGAAGATGCTACTCAACAGTAGGAGGTAACTATTTATCCATGCAACAACATGTACGAACCTCCAAGCATGCTGAATGAAAGAAGCATTGCTCAAAAAGGGATACCCCAAATGATCCCATTTATATGGGTTTCTAGAATAGGCAAAACTCATGTGCGGTGTGAAATATCAGAGCAGTGGTTGCCTGGGAGTTTGAGGGGGGTTAATTGAGAAGGGGAAGACAGGAACTTCCTGGAGCGATGGATGCTTTGTATGCTGACAAGCATTTGGGTTACACAGCTGTAGACATTTGTCAGTGACAAGAGATGCATGCTGGAGTGGTTAGGGCTGAATTGCACTGATATCTGCCACTTACTTTGAAGTGGGGAAAAAACCAAGAAGATTGAAAGAAGGGCAAGGGATGGGCTGATGGCTAGATGTGTGAAAAAGACAAAGGGAGCAAAATGCAAATTGTCGGATCTAGGTGGGGGGTATGTGGGTGTCCACTATGCACCTTTTCTGTGTACTTAATACTCTTAGTAATAAAATTTTGGGTATTATGGAGAAAAAGACTTGGATTCCACTCTTGGCTCTAATGCAATATGGCCTCCAAGGACCCTCATTCTCCCCTTGCCCACCTGTGCAGCCTCATTTCTCCCCACACCTCACTCCACATCTCTCTCCACACTGTGGCCCCCAACGACCTTCTTTTTTTACTTCCTTAAACTCACCACGTATCTCCTGGGGGCACAGGATCTGTCTCCTCTGAAGACTCTCTTGCCTTCTTCTTCCCAAATAATGTCTCAAACCTTAGTTCAAGCAGCCTTTCTCTGGTACCTTCTCTCTCTGTCACCCCCATCCATCCCCACCCCTACCCTAGGCCTACTGTTTTAGTTATTTGAGAAACACATTCCTTTATGTCATAGCACTTACTATTCAACCCTTGTGCAACTATCCTGTTCATGGCCTCGCCCCATGAGACTGACATGATGACAACCAGACCAGGTCCATTTGGGCTCCCAAGGCACACCCACACCCAGTGCAGAGCCCCTGCTCACGGAGTCCCTGCAGGATGAATGAGCTCTTTAAGTCAGCCTTGGGGAAAAGGCACAGCCTTCTAGGTCCACTTTCCTGGCCATCAATGAGAAGCTGGGTGAGGAGCAGCCTTCCTTTGGCAGGGGGCCATTTCAGAATAAATATTTGGAAATAGCATGTTTTTAATTCAACATTCATTAGTGTTTGAAAACAACACTAATGAATCCTGTAGAAACTATAATGCATATTACTTCCACTGAGATTATTCACGTTGTTCAAGAAAAGAATTTCAGTCAGAAAACTGATGCTGCTTTGTAGCCACCAGAATGTTCCTAGTTGGGCATTTTGAAAAGTAGCCTCAAGGATTAGAGAAAGCTTTCTAATCTTTCACCTCTTACAATTCAGAGGCCATTAGAATCACTAAGCTCATTCATTGCTCTTATCTCATTCTTTCCAAGTCAGTAAAGTTATCATCCCTTCTTTGTAGATGATCAAAGTGTGGCTCAGACAGGTATGGTGATTGGTCACACAGCATGTTGATGACAGAGTGCACTTAATCCATTCAATTGACAGTGAAGGGAACCCAAGTTTTGCCACCCTAAAGCTGCCTTTTGGGGGGTATTGATTTTAAGCTCTTTTATTAAGAAAAAAAAAGACAAGGAAATGTTGACCCTCCCCCTTTCCTGCCCTAGACATTCAGACAGAGAAACCTCCTCAGGAAGGAGATCTTAGGGTGTCACCTTAGCTAACTTGAATTAAGTGTGGTAAACAGAGGGCTTCAGGCAGGGGCCTGGTAGCTAGATACCCCATTTCCCATTTTTTCTGAGTTGCTGAGCAAGGATTTTCCTGCCGTATATGTTCTTCTCTTCCTCAACTCCTTGTAAAACTCCCATTCTCACTTCTGAAATCTAAGACCTCATTCCTGTCCCCCCTTTTCTTCTTTGTCCAAAAATGTCTTATATACCCCATGTTGTTTCACTGCCTTTGGAATTTTCATGGCTATGTGAATTCCCCATGCACATGTATGAAACCTTTGATTTTCTCCTGTTAATCTGTCCCTGTTAATTTGGTGAGTAGTCCAGCCAGAAGAACTTAGGAGGTGGGGGAAAAAATATTCAGCAGAATACCTTCGGAGCATCTTTCTGCTCATCCTGTGTGTGGTACTATGCCAGGTGCTGGAACACAGTGACAGTAAAATGCAGCTGCCTCTCTCTCCTGGTTTGCCACCCCTACCCGGCCCCACCTCTTGGTTGCAGTGAGGCAGGATAAAAAGAAGTTGGGGAAAACTCTCCACAAGGGGAATAAGGAAGTGGGAGCAGACATCACAAGCCCATAAGGCCCTAGGTCCTCTCATCAGAATCTCCACCTCCAGCCATGATCAAAGGGAAACAATTTATGGCAGGAAATCCCTGCAAGGACTGACTAAAACCAGATCAATCCAAGATGAAGGGAAATTTGACCAGAGAAGGACCCCAAAGCTCACTGTATCATCATTATAATGAAAACTGACACCACAAGTAAAAGGGAGGCCGAGGAAGACTAACTCCCTGACACTTCCATTAGGAGCAAGACCCCCTCCCAACCAGAAGCAGAGACAGAATTTGATGCCACAGAGTTCAGGAACAACCTACTCTTGGAGACACAAAATCCCAAGAACTGACTGACCCAGCGCGCAACTCCCTCTCAAGCCCACTTGAATCCACTCGGGAACGAATTTCTGCTTCTTTCACGGAAGTGAGACTTGCAACCAGGAGGGCAGCAGCTGGCTCCACCTCTGATCTTGTCCCCAGGCACCTGCGTCCTGGCCTCTTTTTTCTCTACCTGCATAAAACATGCTTTTGCTCTCACTTGACTCATTCTTGAATTCTTTCTTGTGCAAGTGAAGGGCCGGGAGGTCCTGGACCATGTGGGGCAGGACCAGCCTCAGCACAGAACCGGTATGTGACAGTAGGATCTTCTTTCTACTTGGACCAGAGCAGGGAGAGCCACCGCGAGTGCCTTGGTCTGAGTTCTTCAGAATCAGACTCTGAGACAATGATGTCAGGACCAGGAGTTTCATCAGGAGGTGACCCCCCCAAAGCACCTGCAAACAAGAGACAACATAAGAAAGGGAAAGAAGCCAACACAGGGAACGGTTACTGTTGTCCCCACTGGGACCTGACCCCACTGGGCGGCTCTGGGAGACTGTCGGACACGCCTCAGAGTTGGTGTTTATGACCACCTGCCATTCATGATTGGTCCTGGCTGCGCCCCAGGGTAATTTCCTGACACATCTACTCTGCAGAAGGGCCCACGTGTTATTCTTCCATGGCCAGAGAAAGCCCTCGGGCGTGCCCACACCTGCTTGCAGGAAGGGGCCATCACTATGTGGGAATGACGTGGAAAGGGGCATGCTAGCAGGTGGGGCACCGGCAGCATCAGCTGTGCCAGGGCTGTGCCATTTGGCCAGAATCCGGGAAGGCCAGCTGCAAGCACTTTGGCTGCTCTGTGCCATCCTATGGCCAAACTCCCGCTGCCCCAGTCAAAGTGCAGGCACCGGGCCTGGCAGAGCGAGGGCCTCGGCCCTGGCCTCTGAAGGACCCAGCCCTGCCTGGCAGCTCAGGCTCCTCTCTGCCTCCCAGATGGTGGCCCTGGGGCATTCCCCTGATCCTGCTGCTTCTGGAAACGGAAGGGCCGCCCCCTTTCTTCCAGGAACTGTGGATGCCTCTTGGTTGCATCACTATTCACAGCTGACTTTTGGGATGTTTGTGTACCTGCCTCCTAAACGAGACCAGTGTTCTTCAGGGACGAGGACACTGTCTTTTTCTTTCAGGTGAATCCCCTAAGCACTGTGCTTATCAGGGCTTCTGTAAAGGTGCAACATGTGTTTGACAAATATGGATGAATTAATGAATAAATACATGGATAATGAATGAATGAATTCATGCTCTCCATTGCAAAATGGAGCTTGTGAACAATTTCCCCAGAAGAAAGTCACTGAGGTTGAGAACACTGTCTCCCGAATCAGAATGAAATCTCCCATCAGACCAGAAGTCCTCTGGGCAGGAGCGGTCTCCTCACTCAAATAGGGGCACTACTGGGGCAAGAGCTGTGTCCCCGTCAGACTGGGGCTCCCTGAGGACAGGGCCGTGTCCCCCTCAGATTGGGGATCCCTGAGGACAGGGCCGTGTCCCCCTCAGATTGGGGATCCCTGAGGACAGGGCTGTGTCCCCCTCAGACTGGGGCTCCCTGAGGACAGGGCTGTGTCCCCCTCAGACTGGGGCTCCCTGAGGACAGTCTGTGTCCCCCTCAGGCGGGGGTTCCCTGAGGACAGGGCCGTGTCCCCCTCAGACTGGGGCTCCCTGAGGACAGGGCCGTGTCCCCCTCAGACTGGGGCTCCCTGAGGACAGGGCTATGTCCCCCTCAGACTGGGGCTCCCTGAGGACAGGGCCGTGTCCCCCTCAGACTGGGGCTCCCTGAGGACAGGGCCGTGTCCCCCTCAGACTGGGGCTCCCTGAGGACAGGGCCGTGTCCCCCTCAGACTGGGGCTCCCTGAGGAAAGGGCTGTGTCCCCCTCAGATTGGGGCTCCCTGAGGACAGGGCTGTGTCTCCCCACCCCGGACTGATGTCCCTCCAGGCATGGGCACACACTGCAGGGCAGGCAGTCCATCGGAGGCCAGTCTTTCCCATCAGCAGGTTCTTCTGTGATGAGCTCAGAAAGCCCTTCCCATGTTCTGTTGATGAGCATTTGTAATGTTTTAATCCTGAATGTGTTGAGAATTCATAAATGCAAGGAAGCAAAAAAAAAAAAAAAAAGATAAAGACAACAGGAAAAGAAACGGCAAGTGGTGGCCCAGTTCTTTCCAGCAGGCAGCCCTCAGCAGGCACAAAGCCTCAGGAGTAATTATTTCGGATCGGCTAAATATTTTAAATGCTGGATTTTTTCCTCCTCAGAAGCATACCACACTATTTATCACAATGCAGAAGCTGATGGAAGGTGATTAAGTTTGATTTCTGGATTGGGGATGAGCAGAGAGGAAAGGAGGTGGAGGTGGAGGTGGTGGGCAGAGGTGAATGGGCAGTGGCAGGGGACCAGCAGAGGGGACCCCACGGCCAGCATGTCATGGGGGCAGAGAAGAAAGGTCACCTCCCAGGTAAGACGCGTGGCCTGGCGTACAGTACTTTTCTCTAAGCAACTTCGAGCTTGTTGCTTCCGTCCTCACCAGCCATGACATCTGGGGACAGGTAGCTGGGGCCGAGAAAAGTACAAGTGCCAGCCTTTTTCCCCACGGTAATGTCAAGGCTTTGGGAAGACTACATAGGAGATCTCTAGGCCTGGTGACCAGATGACTGTCTCCTCCCCGAAGCAGGGGTGAAATCTCCTTTAGGGGGTCATGCCTGAATTCTCCTCCCAATGGTTTCAAGGATTGGTGGTTCACACATTGGCTAATTTTTACAAAGATTGTAGCAACCTATTTAGTCCTTCCTTCTAGGTTTATTTTACCCCGGCTACACCTTGTGAGGCAGGAAGAATTGTAGGTGCTATTATTCTCACTTATGTTGAAGGAGACTGAGTCTGAGTGGCCAGCAAATTGTCCAAAGTCTTCTCTTCTTCGAAAGATGAAGCAGGGCCCTAGCTGGAGTGATCAGTGGTTAGAGCACCTGCCTGCACACCGAATTCCCAGTCAAGGGCACCTATCTAGGTTGCAGTTTCTGAACTGCGTGAGGAGTCAACCAATCGATGTTTTTCTCTCTCTCCCTCCCTCCCTTCTTTCTACTCTCTCTAAAAATCAATGGAAAAAAATATCATCGGGTGAAGATTTACAAAAGAAAGAAAGAAAGGAAGAAAGAAAGAAAGAAAGAAAGAAAGAAAGAAAGAAAGAAAGAAAGAAAGAAAAGAAAAGAAAAGAAAAGAAAAGAAAAGAAAAGAAAAGAAAAGAAAAGAAAAGAAAAGAAAAGAAAAGAAAAGAAAAGAAAAGATGAAGCAGAGAAAAAAGTCCCAGATGTCTGGGCTCCTAGGTAGCCCTTGTCTGTTTCACCGGCACTGGCTAACCGATGGGTGTTTCCATGGTGAGAAACAGGGGTGAGGGCCGGGGCTTGAGAAAATCAAACAGCACACCCGGCCCTCCTTCCAGCACAGGCAGGCATCCCTCCCCGCCTGAAGCCTCGCTCACCACCCAGCCTCCTCTGCCCTGCTCCCTGTGGCACCTGCTATCTGCACCTCCCCTGGGCCCTTGGCGACATTAGTGTCACGCTCGCCCATATGTCAGCCCGAACGTGGTTGCTTCAGGGATGCACATCTGGCCTCTTCAATGAGCTCTTTGGGACCAGGTGTTATGTCTCCTACTTTTTATATATATTCTTCCCAGGTCCCAGCATGGTGCTGGGCACAGGTGGGAATGGATGGAATGGTGTCATCATAATAATGGCTGGCATTTATGGAACACTTACTTTGCGCCAGGTACTGCTGTAAGTGGTTTATGTACATTAACTCATTTAATCATCACAGCACCCCCCTCTATGGATGTCATTATCCTCCTCCCTGCTGTGCACACAGGGAGCCAAGGTGTAGCGAGGTTAAGTAAGGTCCCCATAGTTATGTAGCAGGTAAATGACATCTTACCATTTGGCTCTAGGGCCCTCACTCTTAAATGCTACATTATATTGCCTTTCAGCATAGGAACCATGCACGTGTGCTTACCTCTGCAAATGGCCTATTTGTTCATTCATTCTTAAACTTGCTCCCATTGATTGAGTGCCTACTATGCCCAGTACATGGTGCTAGTGTTCTACACACAGCTCTGCCTCTCACTTCCAAACTGCAAAGTCGATACTATTACTACCTCCATCCAGAGCTGAAAGAGACCAGTGGCTTCCCAGGGTCACTCGGCTGCGTAGCGGTAGGGCTGGGGTTGCAACCCAGGCCTGCTCTTGGTGGTCCCAAAGCCTGAGCTGTTCCCCCTGAACTACCTGCATCTCAGCTTCAATTACTTGGTCACCCCCTCGGCCCAGCTCAGAGCCCAGCATAGAGGGAAGAACCAGCAGGAGCCAACGGCCTCTGGAGCCTCTGGCGGGGGAAGTGGTGAGAATGAAGCCGATTCTGGGCACCACCGTGGCCTCTGTTGTCCCAGACCATATGGCCACGCTAGGCTGACTCCAGTGACGGCCATTCTCCAGCATATCCGGGCATCAGACAAGATAATATGTGTGACCAGGTCACAGATGGCCTCACAGTGTCCTCAGATGGGCGAGAAACCATTTCATTTCCTATTAGCTGATTAGCACTCTATCATGTGTTCCTGTTCTGTGGGTAATGGCAGGGGGGAGGGGGGGTTAAGTTTCAGCAACACAGTCATCTAGGTCTGATTCAATGATTTAAACAGCTTTTTAATGGAACCACGCAGGGTTGTTTTAGGACAAAGTGTTGATCTCTTACCCCCCTTTGCCTCCTGCTCTCCAAATGGTACCTTCGTGGCGGGGCAGTGGCTTGTCTGGCACTGGGAGGGAGGGCACAGCTGGCTTCGGGCGCGTCTTCAGGTGTGTGTGGCCTGGTGCCCGGCCAGATGGGTGTGGTGCAGCCTTGGTGCTCACAGGCCTTTCACTGCTGCTGGGCCAGGCTGGTGACCTTCTGGGACCTTCTTTCCCCCTCCCTTGGGGCTGAGCCATACCAGCCTCCACATAAAACTGGGCCTACTTTGCCCCTTGATGATGCTGAGGACGCTCTGAGGCCTGTCCTGCAGCCTTCTCTGAACCCTCTAGATAACTCCCCACCAGACTCACCAAGTTCAAGGCAAACAGAAACTTCTGGGCCCCACCTTAGGCACAGAGGAACCCACTGCTTGGAGACCCAAATCCATGCCCTCGCTTGTAACCACACCCCACGCCCAGGTGACCTCAGCGCAGCCAGCCCGCACAGGGGTGGGAGGGGGTGGGGGGGTGGGGGGGGGTGCAGGAGGGGCCTGGGAGAAGGCAACCTTCCTGAGTCCTCCGCCTGCCATTGGGGTCTCCTGCCTCAGGCCAGCAAGCCTTCCTCCTTGGGGAGAGAGATCAGATGCAGGTCTCATTACCCACCCGCCATCCCCTGCTCCCTCCTTCTCCAATAGCCCCAGGATGAGAATTAAAGCTCCCATTCCATCTCTCAGGCGCTCCCTATGTGAGCCCGTGAGCAAGTCCCCCAGGTCTGCTAACACATACCTGCCTCACAGCTACTCTGCAAATGAGGCCCTGCTATCGCCCCCGGGTACAGATGAAAAGCTGGAGAAGTTAGTAGCCCAGGGTCACAATGCCTGAGCCATGATACAAACCCCAGTTGAATGGCCAGCCCCTCTGGACCACGGACGGAGTCTCTGTTCAAAGCAGGCCCAGCCTCTCCTGCGCTGGGATGACAAGCTCACTCACAGCTCTGCCTTGGAGAAGGAAGGCTGCGTGAGAATGCAATTTAGGGGGGAGACTAAAACACGTTGGTTTTATATTTGCAAAATAGCGTCCCCATCACAAATGAGACAGGTATTGCAAACTGTAAACCCTAAACAAGGTAAGGGGTGATGTCTTTATGGAGACATCCATTCTTACTGGGAAACTGAAGAAGGCTGTTCCCGCCCAGTGGAACCAAGAGCAGAGTCAGACCTGGGTTCGAATTCTATCTCAAAGGCTTTGGCAAGTCACTCCCCCAACCTGGGCCTCAGTCTCCTGCTCCAAACTATGATGATAATGGATTCGTACATGTCTCTGCAGGTCACCAAGAGCTGGGGGCCCTTGTTGCCCCCCTCCGCCCCTCTTTCCCCCACACACACGGTTCATGCCAGGCCTGGTCTAGGATGCCAGTGCTGAGGAGTCAGGAGTTTTGATCTTGCCTGGTGTCTCATGTCCACGCTGGCACAAGTTCCCGCATGGTCCACCCTGAGCCATGGGCTCTGTGCAGCGCCCTCCCTGCCCCTCCAGCCCGCAGAGGGCCTGCATCCCTGATGCGCCAACTCCGGGTGAGCTGAGGCTGGCACCTGCTGTCTGCCCACAGAGCCCTCCCTGCCCTTCCTTTTTATAAGCTGGCACAGGGCAAGGGGTTTCTACGTGAGTAACGAGGTGACGAGGGGCATCTCCAATGAGAGCACTCTGCACGGGTTCTCAGGCCTGGTGTGGGCACCTACGGAGAGCGAGAGACGAACAGGACAGGCGCAGCTCGCTAACGATAATACGGTGCATTTACTGAGCACCTGCCATGGGCCAGGTGCTGCTCTGCTCTTTACGAGGAATGACTCACCCACTCTCCTGAACCACTCTTTGAGGTAAGTTCTAATATTACCCCATTTTACAGATTTATACCCAGCAAGGTTATAGGGCAATCGGATGGGAATTGGTCAGGCTCAACCTGGTATACAGAAACCACTCCTATGGGAGTCAGAGGGCACTGAATGCAGGAAGTTGGTCACTCAGATGATGGGGGAGCCAGGAAACTGACAGGAGAGAGTGAGACAACCTAGAGACTAGCATCAGCAGGCAGCCACTGCCAGGCAGGCCTGGGGATGAAGGAGTGATGGTACCAAACCCTAGGGCTGGGGCCACCTGGAACATCATGAACCTGTCAGGAGGCTAGAACCAAAGGAAAGGCAGACCCTGCTGGAAATACCACCCAGTGGGGAGGAACACTCGCCTTCTCCCTTCCTCCCGCCCTCCAATCTCCATGAGGGCTTGCTATTGGTGAATCCAGAAGCCAGTCAAACTGAGGAAGGATCCTGAGAAATGCAGCCTAGAGGGCTGAGTCCTCACAATGGAGGGAACAGGGAGGGGCAGGGAGGGGGCCTGGGCCTCGCACAGGCCTGGCATGAACCCTGTGTAGCCTGCATCCAGCCTAGAGCGCCTTGAGTGTCCTCCCTCTAGAAGAGGAGAGAAGGGAGGAGAAGACCTGTACCTCTAACCACTGCAGACAGAGAATGGATAAAGACTTTAGGGGACAGACCAATAACTGAGCCTGGAGATTTCAGGGGACAGGGCCTAAGGCTGAAGGTGGAGGGTGGGAGTGGGGTTAAGGACTGACATATACCTACAGATCTATAGGCCACACAAGTACCAGTGCCAGCCATAGAAGTAGAGGAGGAGGCCGCAGTGAGGCCACACCCCCAGGATGCTCAGCACCTCTCTGAGATGTGAGGCTGCTGGAAGTGATGAAGGAGCTTGGGCCATGACCCCAGGAGGTACCATGGAGTCCAGGGGAGAGAGAGGCAGCCAATGAATTCGATGCACTGCTGAGCAGATGCCACAGTGAGCAACTGGGCCTGTCCTATTGGGAACCTCTGTGTGGACACACCTCTGGGTTGTTCCACTCCAGGGGAAAGGAAGCTGGGGAGTGTATCCCCCAGTCCGCATGGGTCATTGGCTGGGGCTGCCTCTGACCTTACTTCCCAGGCACTTACAGCCCACCCCACACAGGCCATGGCACTCATGGGGACATGGATGGGGCTCCAACAACCCCGCTGATTGGGGATGACAGGGGTCCTTAGTTACCTCATCTAAAGGGGCAACTAGAAGAGATTTGGATTCCAGGAAGTGGAGGAGTCAGACGTGACTGGGATAAACCTTACTTGAAAATCTGAAAGAATTCTAGAGAATTCCTCATTCCTACCCTCTCATCCCCACTTAAGCTGACCATCTCTGATGACTGCACTTCCTCCCACAACCTGGAGGAAACCATGAGTGCTGGAAGGAGGTGGAGGCTGTGGGTCATTCTAATAAAAATCAAATTCCATAACCTCCCCCACCATCCAACCCAGTCCCTCTCCTCACACCCAGGCTGCTTGTGCCCCAAATGTGGACCCTACACCTACTTTCTAGAGAGATGTTTTGAGTCTAAGTCTGGTGAGAGAAGAAGGTTCCTGGGGTAAAGACAAGAACTCAGCCTCAGAGAAAAGGTGGGGAATGGTGGTTGGGTGGGAAGAGATCAACCAAAGAGCTTGTATGCATATACGCATAACCCATGGACACAGACAATGGGGTGGTAAAAGCCTGGGGTAGGGGGCGGTGCTGGGCTAGAGGAGGCCAATGGGGGGAAGGGGGACATATGTAGCACTTTCAACAATAAAGATTTAAAAAAAAGAACCCCACTCCAGTCTCCTTTCTTTCCTGTGCAAGAAAGGGTTTCATCATGGCGTGGGACCAGGTTCCCTCACCTCCCTTTGCTCACCCATCCTCCTCTCCCCACCCCCAGTTTGTTGCTTCAAAGACCTGGATGCGCTGCCTTTTATCTCTACTTCAAGTATTCTGAGTTCTAATTAAGTTTATTTCAGCCCTCTGATTTGAGAAGCCTTATCAGGAATACTTAACCTGTGCAAATAATATGTGGAGCGGCAGCTCCGGCCCAGCATGCTAATTGAACTTCACCCTGGAGCTCAGCGCCAAGCAGCCCGGTCTCCAAGAAGCTCTGAGAGAAGCGGGGGCGGGGGGGGGGGGGGGGGGGGGGGCGTCTAAGGACAAGAGTGGAACTGGCCTGGCCCTTTGTGACAGGAAGCTCTGGGTCACCTGGCAGCTGAATCGCTCTGCAACTGGGTTTGATGAGCTGGGAGTGAATCTGGAGGCTTGTTCCACCCAGGCGTCTGGCTCTGCCCACGGGCCTGGCCCAGCTCCATGGCTGTGCTCTGTATGCACAGACCTGGCTTCTTGGGGCTGGTCTGGAGGGCAGGGGGAAGGGTTGGCCAAGAATGAACAAGAGATGCCCTGGCCGGTGTGGCTCGGTTGGTTGGGCATCGTTCTGTGCACTGAGGGGTTGCCAGTTCCCTTCCCATTAAAGGCATGTGCCCAGGTTGCAGATGTATGTGAGGCAGTGTATCAGTGTTTTGCTCTTCATGTTTCTCTCTCAAAAAAAAAAAAAATCAGTAAAAATATACTTAAAAAAAAAATGACCGAGAGAAACAAACCTGACTCTGAGGTAAGTGACTTGTGAGGACTTTCACAGGAGGTCGGGCAAGAAGGAAAGGACCAGCCTGTGACTGCCAGTCCCTCCTTGGCCAGTAACTGGCTCAGGCCAGTCCTCTCTGCCTGTGTTCTCACAGGGCGGGACCAGCTAAGGGTTTAGGCCTTGTGCCCGCAGCTCTTGCTTCGAAGCCCTTGGGTCCATGGAGGCTGAGTCGGGCTCCAATCCCAACACCTCTTCCATCGCAGCAGCTGCCAGGCACCTGTATTCCAGGCAGCGGGACTCATGAGAGATTACATCTGTGAGAAATAGAAGATGCTATAGCTAAAAATTAGTGCAAACTATGGGGCTGGGTGATTCCTTTGCTTCTTTCCAAGTCTAACAATCTCAGCTCCCAAAACTCTAGCAACAAGACCCTGGTCAATGGTCTCTCTCTGGTCTCAGAGTCAGGGGCCCTGAATGTATCGCATTTTACTTCTCCGCAGTGTTTCCCTGGGGTCTGGGAAGATGAGTCTACAGAACACCCTGCCTTCCTCCCACCACACGTTTCCCAAGGATGTTGGCTGAGCTGGTGCAGGTGGTGGAGGGAGAGCTTGGGGACATTCCAAAGAGACCATCCTTAGAGTTGATCACAGTCCAAGGTTCCTAGAGCCCACAGTGCTAGAGCCCTAGCCAGAGCACCCGGACCTGTGAGTGAGTGAGGAGGGGCTGTGGCAGAGAAGCCAACGTGAAGGTAGGGTAATCAGGGAAGGCTTCCTGGAGGGAAGGTGCAGGGAAGGGCAGGAACCCACTAAAGCAGTAAAGGAGTCAAGACTGAGTGGGCAACATGTCCAGATGGGGCCCCACACTGACAAGTCCTCAGATCCTGGAAAAGATGAGAGAGAGGCGCAGCACGCCTGGCACAGCTGGCACAGCTGGCTTCTCCCCACCCTTAGAGGAGCTGCGTCCAACTCCTCTGAGCTCTGAAGCAGATCTAAGGGGCTGAGCGTTGCTTCTTCTCTTTACAAAGATGTTTGGGAAGCAGTTAAACCAGGTTCTCTCTGTCAGACTAGACCCCCTTGTCTGAGAGACAAATGAAGGAAGAAGGAAAAGTCATGGAGACTCGCTGGCCAGGCCGGGATGCAGGAAACAGGGAGGCCAGGCTCAGACAGCAAGACTGAGGCTGCAGCTGGGCCCCGCCCCACCCACCACTGCTCTTTCTCCATCTCCCACAGTCTGATGGAGAGCCAGAGAGGACAAGAGGTGGCAGAGAGAGCTGAGCTGGGCACCATCTGTTTGCCCCTCTGTGTCTCCCCCTCTCGGTAGGCCCCCGCAATGGGTTGGCCAATGAAGACATCAGCAAGAGATCAGAGGGAGGGGAAAGAATGCAATCTCACCCTGGGGATCACGGCGCCTGCCAGGTGGGCCTCTCCACACAACCCACTCTGCCTCTGGGTCCAGGTGACTGCTCCACCCCCAGGCCCTTCAGGTCTAGGATCTGGAACGGCCTGGCTGTAGTATCTCTAGGCACTGTGGTGTCCCCACACCCTGCTCTCACCTTTAAAAGGACCCTTTATTAAACTCTCTTCAAATTGCCCGGTCTGAATGTGACATCTGTATCCCACCAGCCCCTGTCTGAGATGTGAGCCACCTGGGCTTAAAGCTGGGGATCCCAGGCCTGGGGGTGCATCATGTGGCCACACTCTTGCCCCAGTTACATTCTGAAGCCCACGCCCCGCATCAGCTCTCCTGGGCATTGTTTCCAAAATTCAGACTCTGCCCTTTGAGTCTGTACCTGGCAGCTCACAGGCAAGACTGCCCCTCTCATTACAAATGCAGACACAATGCGATCACATTGAGAAATAAACACAATACCAGCGCTTAGCTCCTGGAAGCACAGCTTTTCTCCGGAATTTCCTAGGTGCGGGCAGCGTAGAGCCGAACCAGGTTGATGGGGGAATTAAGTAAGGATTAAGGAGTGGGAAGGCGCCCGCTAATCTCGCAATCAGACAGACCTGTGCAAAATCATCTTGCTTCTTTTTCTAAAGTATGAATTTTTAAAAAATCAAGCAACTGGCTCTTTTGTTAATTAGAAGATTAGCAAAAAGTGGACCACTCAGGTAGCCACATCCAGGGGGAAGGGAGGAGAGCCGAGGAAGATGGCCCGCAGAGATCCACATTAGTGGGGACCCACGTGCCTCGGGTGGGCCGAGATGACCACTCAGCATCCAGCTGCGGCCCGACCCCTGGCCCCCCCTGGCAGCCTGGATTTCCGGCTGCCTCCAGAGCTTTCCTCTGTGGCTGGCTTCCCCCCTATCAGAAAGTCAGGCTCAAAGGCCCATGTTATTGTCTCCTCCCAAACCCACTTCCTAGGAAGAGTACACCTGGGATACGAGAAAGCATGGAGTTTGATCAATCCCCAAATGCCAGGATCCGCTCTCAGCTCTGCCTAAAGGACTGAGTGATCTCAGGCGAGCAGCCCTGTCTCTCTTGAGCCTCAGTTTTCTCATCTGTGAAATGAGTCATATCCTGGGGCTACGGTGAAGATAAGGAAAATGAGCCAACTAACTACCTGGCTCATAGTAACCTAATCAATGCAGGTCCCTTCCCTTTACTTCCCATCATCCTTCAAAGAGGGAAGCATGTTGGGGGCCATGGTTTCCCCATGTAGATATTGTAATGGCTTCTGCATTAAACACCTATTTTCCCTTTGGTCTGTGCCACATGCCTTCTGCCATTTTCTGGGACCCTCAGTCTGTCAGCCCTTCCATTAAAAGGAGCCCTTCCCAGACTCCATCTGCTTCTCGTGGGGCCATCAACCCCGGACCCCCACCCCAGTGCATCTCCAAGTCACAGCAACTGGACCCCCTGCAGCCATATCACCCAACCAGAGTTTTTTCCTGCTCCTGGTAATGAATGGAAAGATAGGCCCCACAGCAACTGTCACCATGGCCCCAGCATGTGGAGCCCCCTGAGGACATGCAGAGAAGGAGAAAGAGAGTCTTGGGGAGCTTAAACCCAAACTGGTCACCAGGGTCCCAGAGCCTCCTCTTTAGTTCTGAGAGTTCCCTAACTAGTTCCAACCAATCCCTTTGCTGCTGAGATGATCAGGGGTGGTTTACAATGTTTACTGCCAAAGCCTCTTGCCTGGATTCCCAGAATCCTCTTTGATCCACTCCCTTCCATGCTTGACATCTCATGCAGAGTAGACTTCTAAAATCACTAAGCCAACCGTGCCCCTCCCCCCTTCAAATGCTTCTGTGGCTTCCTACTGCTTTTGGGGTAAACACCACAGTCTTTACTATGGCCTGCAAGGCCCCCCTCGCTATTCCTGCCCCTTTTCTCACCAAGACATGCCCACCCCCTGCTCTCTCTGTGTTCCCACTGTTTCTGGGCCTTTGTCCTCACGACTGGGAGCGTCTTCCCACTTGCTCTTCATCTAGAAAACTTCTGCTCAGACTTCATATCTCAGGGAAAGGCTCACTGTCTCAGGGAAGCCTTCTCTGATGCACCTACGCCCATTTTCCAATTTGGCCACGCCCTCTGGATTCTTCTCACCGTCTGGATCTCGTATCGATGTGCATCGTTGTTGTAGTAAAGTCCATCTCCCTGCTCAGGCTGCAAGCTTCAGGGGGGCAGGATGCATGCCTGCTTCATTCACTCTACATCACCTGCATGGAAAGTGCTGCTCAGAACAGTTGGTTGAGAGCATGGAGTAGTACCCCATGTACAGACGATGACCTAGTGCTAGTTATTCTTCATTCATGAAATCTCTCTTTGGGGATGCTTTTTCAGACCCCCTGAAACTACACTGGCTTCTTAATTAGTCCGTCCCTTCTCCCTTCCACTAGTCCATCAGATCACTTGACTTTCTAAAAACTCCTGTACAATAACCTTCTGTGCCTCCCTGGTGTCCAGAATATACACAACTCATCCACTCATGGGAGTCCCTCAAAGTTATGCCTGCTGGACAGCACCCACTGCAGCCCCTTGCCACCTCCCACACCCCACACCTTTGTCCATGGCTGCTCATGCTGCTTCCTCGGGGTCTCCCTTCACTCCTGCCATCCACACCCACCTCCCACAAATCTCTGTTCATCACCACTGTCTCTGTAGAGCTCCCTTAATCACGCTTACCCCACAGTAAGGGCTCACTCTCCGAGTTCTTGCAGCAACCCACTGATTGCATTCACGCTTGAGCTGTTTTCCAGGTATTTCCTGATTAGTGTGGTTCCCTCCAGGTCGCTGAGCCCTTTCACATATGTTGTCTGATTTGATCCTAAAAACTTTGCAGGGACGTTGGGAAGTATTTGATGAAATAATCTAAACATAAGGATTAGAAACCTGCTGAGTTAGCTTAGGTGGGGGGAGGGTGTTGGACAGACACTGCAGAGAGCACAGATCCCTCTCAGCAGTGCAGGCTGGTCTCCCGGCCTGGGAGCCTCTCTTTCTCATCGCTTGTCTGCTCCACTCAACTCCCTGCAAACCTGCCTCCTCTGAAAAGTTCCCCATAAATGACTTCAGTGTCAACATACCTTTGGTTGCCAACTTGAGCCCTGATTCTGACCTTCTCACTCCAGGTCCCAACAGCATCCACACGGTTACAGTCTCATCTCAATGTCTCCGTGTCTCAGTTCAAATTCTCAAGAAACACTCGCTGATTGGCTGTTGGCCAGCCAGTCCAGTGGTGAGTGTGAGTCACTTGCCCAGCCGGGTACAAGCAGCGGGAAGATAGGTGACATCGCCCACTGCCCATTCAGTAAGGCCCGGGGGGAGGAGGGCAGTGGTCTGAACAAGGAAGTGACAGTGCAGCATGATGGGTAGGGGTGTAAGCGCTAAAATCATGTCATCTGTGTGCAAGCCCCAGCTGTGGTAACCCCTGTCTTGTGACCTTGGAGAGCCACTCCATCCTTCTAAGTCTCAGCCTCCTCACCTTGAAATGAGGATCATTACAGCACCGGCAGTACGGGGTGGCTGTGACAGTTAGGAGAGATGGTCCCATGATCACACAGCACAGCGCCTGGCACATGGTAAGTGCCCAATCAATAGTAGGGGCCGATGTCCGCTAGAGCAGGTGTTGTTCTTCTCATTGCATTGCTGTCGAAGGCTGTCTGTGGTCCTCAATCACCGAGCCCCAAGCAGAACCCACAGAACCCGAGTGCCCGGAGCAGGGCCTCAGAAACCCACACTTAGAAGGAGCTGGCCCTGGGGGTTCTGAGCACAGCACTGATGAAGCTCCCCTGCTCCCCAGCTCACACACAGGAAGCCAAGGCTCGGAGCCAGAAGGCTCAGCCCCGGTTACACATAAGCTGATGTATGGACCCAGGACCCCGACCAGAGGGTTACAAACCTGAGATTTGGTTTCCAGGGGCGGGGTCAGCACCTGCTCCCATCGCTGGGCTCACAGTCCTCAGGGAGAGGGGGCGCTCAGCGCTCTGCCCTGCACACACTCAGCGGGGTGGGGCTCAGTGCCAGGCTCTGGCACCCGGTCAGCCTGGCTGGCTTCCAGGGAGTTAAGCTCTGTGCCTCAGTTTCCTTGTGTGTAAAATGGGCTGATTGTAGCCATCTCTTTGGATTATTATAAGGTTTACTGAGTTGTGGTGCACGAAGTTTTTAGAATGGCAAAACTATAACTACCGGCTTTTATTATTAACTAGAGGCCCTGTGCACAGATTCGTGCACCACTGGGATCCCTCAGCCTGGCCTGAGCCCTCTTGCAATCCGGGACCCCTCGGGGGAAGTCGGACTGCCATGGATTGGGCCAAAACTGTGATGTGGTAGCAAGTGAAGTGGCAGACGGCCTGGGAGGAGTCCAGGCCCAGGCCGGGTGCTGCGCCTTTCTGCTCATCCCAGCCCCACTGCACCTACTGCCGCTGCCTCTCAATAGTGCTGCTGCGGAAGTGGGAGAGGCTCACGCCACCGCAGCTGCACTTGCCAGTCGTGAGCCAGGCTTCTGGAGGCTGTCAGCTGAGCGGCACTCCCGCTGTGAGAGCTCACTGACCACCAGGGGGCAGCTCCTGCGTTGAGCATCTGCTCCCTGATGGTCAGTGGGCATCATAGCAACTGGTCAAATGGTCAACTGGTCGAATGGTCAACGGGTTGCTTAGGGTTTTATATATATAGATAGTAAACATACACTTCTGGGTTTCCTCTTGGCCATTAGCTTGTAGGAGATATATACTAAAAATAGAAACACTTCGATAAAGGGTTTATATAATCACAAATATATAAAGCAGAGTACACACATTTAATTAAAACTCTGGGACCAAACACTGCACACAAAGTTTCCAGTGGGACCTTGAATAACCACAAACACTCACACTAGTGTCTTCACCCCAAAACCAAGTGAATGTGGAGACACTCACTACACACATACACATTTGATGAGCAACTCCCTAAAGGAAGGGCCGTGTCCCCCTCAGACTGGGGCTCCCTGAGGACAGGCTGTGTCCCCCTCAGACTGGGGCTCCCTGAGGACAGGCTGTGTCCCCCTCAGACTGGGGCTCCCTGAGGACAGGGCCGTGTCCCCCTCAGACTGGAGCTCCCTGAGGACAGGCTGTGTCCCCCTCAGACTGGGGCTCCCTGAGGACAGGCTGTGTCCCCCTCAGACTGGGGCTCCCTGAGGTTAGGGCCGTGTCCCCCTCACACTGGGGTTCCCTGAGGACAGGGCCGTGTCCCCCTCAGACTGGGGCTCCCTGAGGACAGGGCTGTGTCCCCCTCAGACTGGGGCTCCCTGAGGACAGGGCCGTGTCCCCCTCAGACTGGGGCTCCCTGAGGACAGGGCTGTGTCCCCCTCAGACTGGGGCTCCCTGAGGACAGGCTGTGTCCCCCTCAGACTGGGGCTCCCTGAGAACAGGGCTGTGTCCCCCTCAGACTGGGGTTCCCTGAGGACAGGGCTGTGTCCCCCTCAGACTGGGGCTCCCTGAGGACAGGCTGTGTCCCCCTCAGACTGGGGCTCCCTGAGGACAGGCTGTGTCCCCCTCAGACTGGGGCTCCCTGAGGACAGGCTGTGTCCCCCTCAGACTGGGCTCCCTGAGGACAGGGCCGTGTCCCCCTCAGACTGGGGCTCCCTGAGGACATGGCCATGTCCCCCTAGGACTGGGGCTCCCTGAGGACAGGGCGGTGTCCCTCGCAGACTGAGTCTCTCTATAGTGATAGATAGTCTCTTATATCCAACTTGGCATGGAGGCCTCTGGACACCCACTGACCCTTCGCCCCTGGTTTTTCATGCCCACAGGAGGCCTTTACTGCCTAGTAATTGCCCTCTTCCCAGTCTCAAGCACTTAGGGCTGATGAGGATTCTCCATGCCACTTCTTACAACTCTAGTTGCTCCATGCTGTGTTTTATGTACTTTAATTAGTGCTTTAAATTTTACACATAAATCTCCAGGCACCCTCGCAAAAGGCCCTTCCTCAGACACTGGAATAAATAAGTTCTGCCGGGAAGATGACAGCCAGGAACCTTGAGATATTTCCTATTAACCTGTCACCTGCCACATGTGCTGCCACTGGGAGCCTGGAGGGCATCTCTGGGGTCTCCCCAGCAACCCTTCTGCCCACCCCTGTCCCCCAAGGGGCACTGCTGCTTCCAAAGGCGCAGTCTGATGGTCACCACACTCCCCAAATTCTTCCGTTTAAGACATGTGTGTTCCAGGCTTGTTCGCCGAAAGTGCTGTGGAGCTGCAGAGCGGTGGGCCTCAGCCTGAGTCAACTCCAGGCGCCTGGAGAGCCTGTGAAACACGTCGACGATGCCCAGGCTCCTCCCCAGGCATCTGGGCTCCATAGCTCTGGAGGGGTCCCTGGCATGGCTGGTTCCTCTGGCTCCCACGGGACCCTGTCCTGCAGCCCCAGCAGAGAAGCAGCGCCGTAGGGAACTCGGAGCTGAACAAACACATTCCGGTTCCCCCACATCGCATGGCCCGTAATTCACCTGCCCCATTGAACTGCAGGCTGCGGAAGTGCCAGGAGCCCATCGGTCTCATTTACTGCTGTATCCCAGTGGGTGGGGCCTGCTGGGCACACTGTCGGTGCTCCATAAACACCTGTTGGACAGGCACTGTCTATCGCTCACATTTCCAGTGTAGGCTCCACCACTTATTAGTTGGATGGTCTTGAGCCCATCTTCCTAAACCTCAGTTTCCACATCTTTAAAATGGGCACGTCAGTTCTCAGGTGGATGAAGAATGAGAATGCGCTTTCCTGGTGCCTGGCACCCAGTAGGTGCTCAGCAAGCCCCAGCGATCAGCATTGTACTTGTTCACCCACCCGTCACAGAGAGACCCCACTCCTGGCCTGCTGGAGGCTCTCTGGGCTACAGTCACACCCAGGGAGGGCAAGGGTGGGGGTTCAGCCGCAGCTCTGGGGGGCAGAGGCCTGCACTGGGAAGACAGGCATGCAGATTTGGGTTTCTGCTTCCGCTTAAACCAGGGACCTTGAGCTTGTCTCTTGACCTCTCTGAGCCTCTGACCGCTACCAGCTGCCCTGCCCACCCCCTGTGCATTCTGTGGCTCTCCGGGTTAGAAAGTCACTTTGCTACCAGGGCCGCTGCCCTTGGGACTTCCTGCTGCATCTGACCTCCAGCAGCCGGCCCCTGCGCTCTGTGGATGAAGTCGGGGCGCACAGATGCAGCTGTGGGGAGAAAAGCCCCTCAATCCGATGGCCCCTGGAGAATTCCTGCCCTAATAGTCAGGAGCTCAGTCCTGACACAGCCCGCAGTGCAGGTCAGACTCATGGGCTTGTGTTCCCCCCGCTCTGCGAGGGGGAAACGGGGTGCAGAGGCCACCTCTGCTCAATCACTGGCTCTGCTCCAATGGAGGTGGTGCCCACTGCCTGGAAACACAACACACAGGTGGGAGCCCGCCCCCCAGGTCCCAGAACCCACTGGGTCACCTTCCCCCTCAGAGAAGAAGTGTGGTTCCTGGGTGGAGAGGATGGGGGAGGCAGCTGCGCTGGTCCTGGAGGTGGGCAATGGGTTTTCACCTCCGGAGCTTTCTAATCCGCATCTCAGAGCAGGAGGCGCTTCCGCACAGGAAGCCCCGGCCCACCAAGCCTGCTGCAGCCTTCCCACTCAGACCTTCTGAGCATCACTTCCTGTGTGCACAAAGAATCACACACTCCCGGGAGCCATCTGGGCTATTTACTCCCACCCCGGGGCTCTGCCTTTCTTAAAAGGCAGCTAATAGAGTGGGCGGCACAATAGCTCACAATCAGGGAGAACAGGGACCAAAGCCCAGCGTTGCTAATTTCCACGGGCAATTTACTGCCACTCCTTTGAGTCTCTAGTTCCTCATCTGTAAAATGGGGACAAGAGTGCCTGCCCCACAGGATTGCTAACAAGACAAAACTGCTCAGGTGCCTATTGAACACCTTGCCCATTGGACAAGCTCCGAAGTTAATAATAATCCTTCAGTGCCTTCAGGGTAGAGCATGCCTTGGAGCCCTTTAAATTCTCAGCACCCGCCCAGGGTCAGAAACAAGGAAGGCAGGAGAGTCAGCAAGACTGGAAGGGGCCCCAAGAGTACAGCACAGGCCCCTCATCTGTCACAACCTCCCAAACACCACAGTGATATTCCTCTGCCACCCATCCCAAGCCCCTCGGAGGCTGGGAGGGCCATGCAGCCTTTGTCTGAGGAAGGCAGAGGGGCTGGCTCAGGCCTGGCGGGCTGCAGGCTCTGAGCTGCTGGACGCGTGCCCTGTGCCGCTACCTTGGCACAAAGGAGCATAATTAATCTGCACGCTCCCCTTCCATTAAGCCTTCACGTTTATACCTGAATTAATTTTTCACAACCAGTTAAGGCGCAGGGTGGGGGAGGCTCTGTGGGGTGCAGGCATGCCAAGCGCAGCTGTGACCTTTGCTGGAAGTGAGGGCTGTGCTGACCACCACCCCAGAGTGGGAGGAGCCTGAGCTTGGGGGTGGCTGTGTGGAAGGGTCAGGTTTCCAAGCTCCACCCTGTGCCCTGGGCACAAGACAGAAAGGGGCCATCAGAAAGGGCAGGAGAGCTCTGCCTCCCTCACAGGGAGAGCGGGGATGGAGGGCCAGCCAGACACGGGGTGGAGCGTGTGGGTGTGGCCAGTGTGGCCCTGGTGGCACCTTACTGACCACCTCCAGTCTCTCCTGCTGAAACAGCCCGCACCTTCCTCTAGGCTCCGCTTGGCGGCCCAGCCTGGACTCAGGGCACCTGTTCCCAGGAGGTAGGCGAGTGTTAGGACCCAGCACAGGGCAGAAGCACCGCTGTGCACACAGAGGTGTTGGTGGAAACCCCTCACGTTCTGGTTTTCTCTGAAAGGGACCCCCCAGCATTAGCTCCCTGGCCCCCGAGAGCATGAAACAGCCAGCGCTTCCTTGGCATCAATCTGGATAAGCAGCTGCTGCCAGGGTCCTCCACTCTGGGGAGGGGAGGTGTCAAGGCATCTTGCCCTGCCTACCCCAGCAGATCCCGGAGTCATCTGAGTGAGAGGTTTTCTAAGACCTACTCAGCCTCTCAGTGTGGTGACAGGAGAGGGGATTATCTTCCCTCAGCTGGTCCCCATAGGTGTCACTCCTCCTTCCCTCCACCTGCCCCTCCCTCTTCATCTGCCCCTCCCCCCTGCCTCCTCCCCTTCACCTGTCCCTCCACCTCCACCTGCCTCCTTCCCTTCACCTGCCCCCTCCTCCAGTTCAAGACACTCAGGTCTCCTCAATAAGCACCCCAGGCTCATGCTTTGATTAAAGAAGAGAGCGGGAGGAGAGGGGTGCCTGCAAAATCTCAGTAAATGATTTCCTTCATGATCTTTGTCCTCTAGTGCAGCTGTCACCAACCTTTCGGACCTCATGGACCACCTGTTGGCGACCGCTGCTCTAGTAGCTTAAAATCCAAATCCACTGAGGGAGACAAGACAGGCAACAGAGGCATCGCTGGCACGTGGGGGGTGGACACTCAGGAGTGGTGAGCGAGTAAATGCCAGAGTGAGAGCGTGGCACTCAGCTCACAGCCTTCAGAGGAGGGAGACTATTTTGGGGCAGCTCTGAGTCACCAGAAGTGCCTCAGGGGAGGTAGGGTTTGAACTAACCCTTCAGAAGAGCTTCCACACCAGGCTCTGAGTCAGGTGCTTGAGCTCATTATCTCATTCATTCCCATAGCACCCCAGAGCTGCTGATGGAACCATCACCCCATCTTCTAGATGGAGAAACAGCTAGGGAGGTCAGGGGCTACCAAGGTCATGGGGTTGGTCAGGGGACCTTCCCTTGTTCTGAATCTTAATGCTTTAAGGCCTCTTCCAACCTTGAAGACATGTCAAATTTCCAGGGAAGAGAGCGGAGAAGGGGCATTGCTAGAGGGGCGGAGCACTAGGGAGTGGAGGGGTCAAAGGGTCAACCCTGGCCTCAGTGGTTCCCAGGCCAGTGGTGAGAATGTGACTGTCTTCTCTGGGAGGCACGTGCTACTGCCCCAGCCCAGGAGCATTTCACTGGAGGGAGGGCCTTTGGGTGCTTTGATCCCCAGACCCTTTCCTCGAAATCCAGACCACCTTCAGGGAAGGGCAGGAGGCCTCCTTGGCCATCCTGCCTCTAAGAATGTCATGCTTTCAAAGCTTTTAGAGGCTCTGCGACCCAAGTGACTTAATATCTTCTATTCAACTCCAACCAATGAGCATTTATGTGCAGGACACTAAGTGCTAGAAATGGTTCCTGGACAGCCCTTGCCATCAGGAAGATCACAGTCTAGTGGGAAGGATAGATACAAAGAAGAAAATCTATGTGAATGGTAAATGTGGAGGTAGACTGCATAATTCCTATACCTGGGACATCAGCCCAGGAGGAAAGGACAGAGGAGCTGAGCCTTGAAGGCTGAGCAGGTGATGGAAAGGAAAGGGGGGAATAGCACCCTAAGTTAGGGGAAATCACATAGACAAGGCTTTGGAGGTGTGGAATAGCATAGTTTGTGCTTGAAATTATAAGCTGATCATTTTATTAGCTCATGACCTTGGAGGCAGGGAGTGGCATTAAATGAAGCTGAAGAGGTGGGCAGGGGTGAGGCCATGGAAGGCTGTGGACCCAGCTAAGCAGCCGGGGTTCAGGAGCTTTCAGCAGAATCTAATGTCACTCACACTATAGAAGTATAACACTGGCTACAAGTAGGGTAACGACTGTCACTGGGCAAGACTGAACCCTAGGAGACTGGGAAGGAGGAGACTTATATCTCACCGAAGACAGGATGAGGTGTCTCTGATGAAGGCACTGAGGGTAGGGAGGGAGAACAGAGGACTAGGTGGAGAAACACAGAAGAAGGGAAAGAACGGGAAAAGGTCAGGAAGGGAAAAGGAAGAACAGATGGCTTCCAGGCTGCTGTCTTGGGTGACTGAATAGGTGGTGTTGCCTTTAACTGAGATTTGGGACACAGAGACAGTGGCAGGTTAGTGAGAGGGGATAGTAAGTCAGTTTGGGTTTTGTTGAATTGATGATATTCAAGCGACATCCAGGTGGATGTTTCGGGTAGGTCCTTATAATCAAGCTCAGTGGAAAGGCTGGAGATGGAGAATTAGGAGAGTGAAGGAAGTCAACTACAGAGATCATATTGAGAGGAAATCCATAAACGCAGCCTCAAGGAACAGCCAAGCTCAGAAAGTGGACTAAAGAAATACAGCCAGAGAGTTGGAGGCCAAGGGAACAGAAGTACCAAGGAAGGAGTAGCCCCAAGGTCAAATGCAGCCAAGAGGTCAAGGAGGATCTACCAGGGTCCTCAAACTTTTTAAACAGGGGGCCAGTTCACTGTCCCTCAGACCATTGGAGGGCCGGACTATAGTTCAAAAAAAAAACTATGAACAAATTCCTATGCACACTGCACATATCTTATTTTGAAGTAAAAAAAAAAAAAAAAAAAGGGAACAAATACAATATTTGTATTTGCATGTGGCCCGCGGGCCATAGTTTGAGGACCCCTGATCTAGACTGAAAAATATCCACCAGCTTTAGCACCATGGAGGTCACTATGGCTGTCTTGTCAGGGTCCTGGCAGGAGAGAGATGGCACGCTTAAACTGGGTAATTTTAGGAGGGTTTAATGAAGGGTCTTGGTAACAGTAGGGCATGGTGCAAGGAAAGTCTCAGGAGGGTTCAGTGACCTGGGAGGGGCAACAAGTAATAGCTTGAGCAGTTATGACCCTGGACCCAAAGACCAAGAACAGGGGGACAGGGTGGACTGAGTGAAGAGACCTGTCTGACACGCTTGTGGAGTTGGTGAAGGGACACAGCCAGCCGGGGGGGGGGGGGGCCGGGGGGGGGGGAGAGCACGGATAGAGAGTCAGGGAGCTAAATTCCCTGACCTCACTCTCACTCTCCGTTCTCTAGCCAGGGCTCCCAACTATTGTCTACACCCAACTGGAAACCAGAAGGCAGGTGAGGCAAGAGCTAGAGTAAGTCCTCCAGGTCAACCCCCAGAGGCAGAGAACAGGAAAGAAGGTGGACAGTGGACACAGGGGGACAAAGAGCAGATGCCCCACATGGTGGTCTCCCCAGAGCAGGTCCATGTAGCAGTGGACAAAGCTAAAGACCTGGGGCAGTGGGTGCGCGAGTGGTGAAAGCTCGTCGCATCTGCAGCATCCACTGAACGCCCTTCCTATGCATGGTAACGCCTCACTTTGCACCTGGAGAGTTAAGCCTCTCTTTCCCAGCAGCCCTTACAGCTGTGGCACAGCCATGTGACCTGGGCTCCTCCAATCAGCCACGCCAGTGAGACCCCGGATGCAGAAGAGAGCAGGGTGAGGAAACAGGTGCTGCGTGGAATTCATTTTCTGTTTAGGGTGACCAGAAGGTGCTGAGCTTGGGCTCAGCAATTCCAGGCATTGTTGGCATACAGAGTCCATGGTGCCAGCACAGCTTATCACTCGGCTGCAGAGGTTAGGAGAGCCCCAGTGTAGACCAGTGGGGGTGTGGGCAGCTCCAGGTCTTCTTAGGCCTTCCCAGAGTTTCTGAAAGGTCCCTGGGATCCCTTTAGTTATTCCTCTCCAGCTTAAACGAGCTAGAGTGGGCTCTGTCACTTGGCGCTAGAACACTGATGAGGAGTGAATGGGACATGGGGCCATGGGCATAGGAAGGCAGAGTAAGCATTTAGGAGAAAGAGGCAAAAAAGGGGGAGAGGGTAGAGCACTGGGTTACAGAAGAATATGTTTAGGAGAGGAGCTCTGAGCAGGTTTGTGAGCTGAGGGAACTGAGAGAGGTGGAGGGTTGTAAGTATCCCCATCTTAGAGCTAGGGAAACTGGGGTTCAGGGAGGTTAATGATCTTCCCCAGGCCACACTGACAGTACGTGGGGTGCAGGAATTCCAGCCCAGGCCTGCTGGCTTGAAACCCTCATACCACAAGCATCCTCTGCAACAGCCAGCCCAGCAGCCCACTGAGGGGGGAGGGGGGAAGTTTTCACTCAACATTTAGAAGTCATGCTGGAAGCCTAATTTGGAAGGACGGAATGGCCCCTAGGAATGGGAAAATAAGCTGGCCGGCTAGTCAGAGGGAGAAAGAGACCCAAGTTCACTGTAAGTGTGCCAAGCTAGCGTAAGGCACTAGACCCAGTCGTACATGGTACTTAGCTCATCCCCCAGACTTTGCCCTGGAGGAAAGTCATTGCTTCCCAAATAGCTGACCGGCTGCACGAAGTGCCACTGCAAAGAGGCTGCGAGAGAAAGCAGAGAGGAAAGGGGCTACGGAGTGCCCACCAACCCTTTGGGAGGTGGACATTGCAGAACACGGAGGAAAACCCTGGAGGGCCTGGCCTGCTCCATCCAGCCAGGTCTTGTTTATGTGCCTTGTTGTTGTGCTCAAGGAGAGGAAATGCAAAGTTCTGATAGTCATCAGATGAGGGAAGAGATTCTGAGTCTGTGGACAGGCAGTTTGTCCAGTGTGTGTTGGGTTGCATTTGTGCCCTTGCGCATAAAGGGCTTGTTGACAAAGTCCTGGTATGTATACATGCATCACCCATGGACACAGACAATAGCGTGGTGAAGGTCAGGGGCTAAGGGTGGGGGTGGACTGGTGGTTGTCAATGGGGGGAAAAGGGGACATATGAATACTTTCAATAATAAAGATTTTAAAAAAAGGAGGGGAAGCCAGCTTGGCTCAGTGGATAGAGCGTCAGCCTTCGGACTGAAGGGTCCCAGGTTTGATTCTGGCCAAGGGCACATGCCTCGGTTGCTGGCTAGATCCCTAGTGGGGGGGTGTGCAGGAGGCAGCCGATCAATGATTCTCTCTCATCATTGATGTTTCTATCTCTCTCTCCCTCTCCCTTCTTCTCTGAAATCAATAGAGAAATATATTTTTAAAAAGGGGGGGTGGCGGCTTGTTGAGATGTTGCAGAGCTGGCTCCCTCTGGTGGATGGCCTCTGCATGGGGTCTGCCCATGTGCGTGGGTGGAGCCAGCCCATGTCTGTGAGGCCCATATCTGAGTGTCAGATGAAGATGGCATCTTCTCATCACAGGCCTCAGGGAGACCGTGCATGGAAGGGCTGACACTGCATCACAATTCAGGGGCCAATTTCTCAGGTGCTTTCTCAACAGACCAAACTGACAAAGTCTGGAAATTTGGTTATTTAGGTGACACATAAAAGTTTTTCCTTGGTTAACATATGTGAGTTTAATTTCAGTAATATTTTCATTAACAACCTGTAATTAAAGCATCTAATAAGGATCAGTAATTCACTTAGCAAGATTTGCATTAAAAAAAATAAACAGGGAAGAGAGAAAATGCATTTGCGGAACTCAAATTCCATTCTTCTGTTAAATGAACATTATGGTTTTTGTGGGTATCTTAATTGAACCTCATTTTTTAACAGAAATATTAAACAAATTAAATTAAGCAAAGTAATTTCCCTTTTTAGGATGAAAAGAAAGCCTTCAATAGAAAAGTTCCTTGAAAACACCCATTAGGGGAATGGGGGTGGGCAGCAACGTGAGGAGAGTGTGCTGCTGCTAAGAAGCAGGGGTCGACTGCTGCGTCCTGAACTGGACCCCACAGCCCAGAGCTCAGGGAACTAGAGGACTCAGAACTCGGGACTGAGACTGACAGCAGAAACCCAAGGGGTGGAAGAAGCTGGGACCAGAAAGGTCACTGGGGTCGAGGGGGACCAGCCTGCACTGGGGGCTAGATTAGCTCAGGCCAGGCAATGGAAGGAAGGGTGGGGTGAAGAGGAGGGGGGCTGTGATTTTAGAAAGGTGGCAGCCTTGGCCTCATTGGGCACAGGAGGTGAGGCTCAGCCATGTGGGAATGTGAGGGGGGAGAACTTCTGAACAGAGGAACAGCTTATGGCCCTGGGAGAGGGCCAGGGAGGGTGAGCTTGATGCTTGAGAACAGCAAGGAGTCCACTGTGGCTGGGCGGGGTGAGTGGAGGTGACAAGTAGGGGAGAGGAGGACTGGATGGCAGGGACCCTGCCCTTCAGAGCCCTATGGGCCACTGTAAGGGTCTCCGCTTTCACACTGAGGAAAATGAGGAGCCAGGCATGGTTTCGGCAGAAAAGCAAGTGAACTTTCCTGGGATCACTCTTGCTGTGGTGTTGAGAATGAGCGGAGGGGCAGGGGTGAGGGGAAGCGGAGAAGCCTGCTGGGGGCTACTGTAGAGCAGATGGCAGCTCCAAGCAGAGTGAGAGCAGGGGTGGGGTGAGGGAGGCGACCACTGAGTGGGTATAATTTGAAGAATTTGCCACAGATCGGATGTGGCCTGTGAGAGAGGGGTGGCATCCCCAAGAACTGAGGAGGATGGCTAACTCAACCCCCTGCCTCTGAGGTGCCCCCATGCGCGCGCACACACACACACACTCACACACATAGTCTCTCTCTCACACACACACTCACACTCACACACACTCACACACTCACACACACTCACACACAAACTCACACAGCAACAACATGGCTCCTGATGTCACAACAAAGAGGCAGACCATTTCCACCCCGCTGCACCCACCCCGGTGCCCAACGCAGGAAAGGGGTCTGGGCAGACCACCCAGAGCCCTGCAGCCATGGCTACCTTCCCAGGTTAGTGCTGCTGCCACGGGAACAGACCCAGGAGAGCGCAGTGACTCAGTTCAGCGGGGCAGCCCCGTGTCGCACATCAGACTCACAGCCGGTGATTACTGTTTGTCACAGGTTGGCAAGCCCCACACGGCCGTGAATCACGGCCACTCTACCTCGAGAGACGGGAAACCGGGCCAGCTCCAGCGGGGCTGCCCGACAAGCAGCTGCTGCGGGGCCGCTGAGGTCACTTTTCATTCCTTTGAGGGTCTTCCTCCTCCTCATTCTGGAAATGGGGGAGCAGGTTATGCTGCTCCCTGGGGGCAGAGTGTCCAGAGCCCCTCTGCTGGAGGAATATTAAACGCCTAGAGATCTCCCGTGGAACCAGTTAAGTGGCTGACAGCATGGGACAGAGGGACACACTGGGCATTTTGAGTCCAAGACACTGAACTCTGTGTCTTTCTATTACTAGTTGTGTGACCTTGGGCGAGTCATTGAAGCCCTTCTAACCTCAGCGTTCTCATCTGCACAGTAGGTATTGTGGAGCTTAAATGAAATAATGCCTGCAACACTTTGAAAACAGTAAATCACTGGACATATTTAAAGTGCAACTTTTATTAAGTCAGGACCCAGACAACTAAGGCCCAAACCAGGGGGGGAGCTACATTCAAGATTCAGAGGGGCAGCCAGGGGCAGGGGCAGGACAAATATGCCAGAGTGAAGCAGGGCAGCGGGGTACAGCCTGGACATGAACCCCCAGCCTCACCATCCGGCAGGCCCTGAAAGGACCGCGGATCTTCTAGCGGGTAGTTTTGAAAGTTCTGTTTTTAGCAAGTCAACATTTTTCAGATGAAATGTGCATTGGTCAGGGTTCTCCACAGAGACAGAACCAGTAAGACAGATGAATGATAGAGGTGTTCATTTTTAGGAATTGGCTCCTGCTTGTGAAGGCTGACAAGTCCAGCATCTGCAGGGTAGGCCATTCGGCTGGGGAGCTGGGAAAGAGCCAGCGTTGCGGTTCAAGTCTGAAGGCTGTCTGCTGGATGAAGTCCTTCTTGCTGAGGGAGGCGAGCCTTTGTTCTAGTAAGAACTTCAACTGATTGAGGCCCCCCCCCACGTTGTACGCAAAGTCCACCAATGTCACTGTTAATCTCATCCAAAAAATACCCTCACAGTATCATCCAGATAATGTTTGACCAAATATCTGGGCACCCTGGTCCACCCAAATTGACACAGAATTAACCATCTCAAGATCCTAGGAAGAACTTCAGTACATGTAATAGAGCTACAACCCGCCATAGTTGAAGAGGGGGGACCAGAGCCCACTACCTGTACAGCCCGTGTCCTCTGCAGAAGATGCAGAGGCTCCAAGGAACCCAGTTTGAAAAACCACTGGTCTAGTTCCCATTGGAGTGACCTTCAGCCAAGAGGGAAGGTCACCATGTGCTGGTCATGGAGCTCCCTAGTGCTGGTTTCACGTGTCATAGCTCCTTTTAGACTGTAAGCTCGCTGGGTACAGGCCCATTTGCCTCAGCATGCCCCGCCCACAGCAATGGCTGACACATGGGAGGTGGACACTCTGCTTATTTGCTGAGTGAATGAATGAAGGCAGGGACAAAGACCACTCAAAAACGGGCAATACATGCCTGGCCAGTGTGGCTCAGTGGTTGAACTTTGACCCAGGAACCAGGAGGTCACGGTTAGATTCCAGGTCAGGGCATATGCTCATATTGCGGGCTCGATCCCCAGTAGGGGGCAGGCAGGAGGCAGCCGATTGATGATTCTCCCTCATCATTGATGTTTCTATCTCCCTCTCCCTCTCTCTTTCTCTCTCTGAAATAAAAAACAAACATATTTTAAAAAACAGGAAAATACAAACTGAAAAGGATGTAAAACCCAAGAGGGCACATCGGCCACAATGCCCCAGCACTGAAGCAACAAGCAGGGCCAATGAGCGAATGCCAGATGGATTCCCAGTGCCGGGCACTGCCCTGGCCCACCTGGCAGCAAGTGCAGACACAACTCCAGGGCCTGAGTGCACCCTGCCCCTGCACCTGCGCCAGATGCACCGTGGCTGGTGGTGAAGCAGTGCATTCTGGGAACATGAGCAGAGTGATCTGAGGGGCAGAGCGCCCAGAGACGCTGCCGCAGGAGAGCCGCGAGTTGCTCTGGGATGCAGAATCTAACAAATGGGAGGACCGATGGAGAGAGCTGCTAAATAAATGGTCACACAGAGATGCTGTGTTGGTCAGTCTTACAGGGATCTTCTGCCAGTGGCTGCTCTGTGGGCTCTGGGGCTCACGGCAGGATGACTGCATGGAAATGAGGTTGTTTGTATACTGAGCCATGCGTAGGGCCACCTCTGGGTGGGAGGGGCTCCTTATACCTGGTACTTAATCAGGAACGGAGTTGGTGGCTGCCCTGTCTCTGACTCAGGAGCCTCCGAGGCTGAGAAGTTCCCTTCCAGCTGTCAGCACAGCTGCTTGCAGGCGCCAGGCTGCCATGGGTACGGGGAGAGGGGGACCACCCGGCAGAGAAGGAGCAATGAGCGAAGGGAAACATGATGCCAGGAGAACATTGTGGCAACTCTCTTCTCCCTGATCTTAAAGGACCTCCCTTTTAGGAGCCGAGACAGTGAGGGAAGAGAGAGAAAGGCATCCTCCTACGGGACTCCGGTTCAATTTCTGAGCAAGACAACAAACCGGTCCCCAACCAACCTCTGAACAGTGGCTCTCAGCCGTGGCTGCCTGTTAGAATCACCCGAGGGCTTAAAAGAGTACTGATGTCCAGGCTCCAGCCCAGAGAGAATCTTATTTAATTGGTTGGGGGGCAGGGTAGGTAGGTCAGAACCTGAGCTTTTTTTCAATTACCTGAGTGATTTTAATATGCAGCCAGGACTGAGGCCCTCTGCCTTCGAGTCTCTGCTCAGCCCTCACACCAGCCGCCACACCGTCCCCCAGCCTGGGATGCTCAGGGGATCTCTTGGTTAAGCCCCTACCAGCCAGGCCTGTTCACACTGCCATGCACTTGCGCATGCTCTTCAGGGTTCCCAGACCTCCCGCTTCACCCTCTATCTCTGTTCAGCAAGAAGACCCTAGCTGCATGCCATCTCCTCTCTGAAGCCTTCCCTGATTTCTGCAGGCCCCACTGGCCGTGGGCCTGTGAGACCCTCCCTCAGCACGTGCTGCTGATCTGTGAGCGTGTCTGCCCCAGGTGCTTCAGATGGTCTGCTGCCGGGCTGCCAGCCGGATGCTAAGCTTCTGGGGGACAGGAAGGGTTCGTGGATTAATATATATTAACTATATATTAATATACATGCACATCTTAATATAATTTAATGTCCATATATGTGAATATTTCCATGTCTGCGTTTCCTTACTACTTTATGGGGTTGTGATGGTGTATACGACAGCCAAGTCTGCCTTTCATAGTCCCTATGGCTCACCTGTCACAAGTAAGCTCAATAAATACCTCTTCAGTAAGTGAACTACTTTCTGATGAAAGGAGGATAGACCAGACAGTGTATCCGTTAGGAAATGTGGCCAGGACAGCACTGACCACAGGAGACTTTATTTCTCAGCCCTCCCCCTTCTCAGCCCCTCACCCCCCCTAATCTCCCCCACCTCCATGAAGTTAGATTGGGCAGGGGCCCTGGGCAGAAGTGATGTAAGCCACACCCAGGCCTGGCCTCTAGCACAGCATTGACCTTGGGGCTGCTCTGACAGGGCACAAGGTGGAGGAGGGCTGTCCAATTCTCAGTGGCCTAAAGGGGGTGGGAGTAAACCTTTTGTGCTTGACATGCTGAGACTGTGAATCGATGTGTTCAGCACCACAGTCTACATGATCCTGACGAACGCAGTCTGCTTTTGCTCACAAGAAACAGAACACGCCTAAAAGTGGGTAAAAATAGGAGTTCGCCCTTAGCTAAACTTGCAGAGGTAGGTGTGTCTGGTGTGAGTGGGAACTCGTCCACATGGCGAAGGACACAGGCCCCTCCCACCATCTTCAGTGAGTCACCACCTCCCCACTCATGCTCACAGCACAGACCGCTTCCGCGGTTCCTAGCGTCACGTCACATGACAGTGCCCAAAGCAGTCAATAAGGGGGAGGTGAGATCACTCTCTTGTCACCTTTTCCTTTTGGGAGACAGCAAAGATTTTCCCAGAAGCCCTGGCAGACTGTTCCTTACGTCTCATTGGCCAGAATTGGCTCACCTGGTCCACTCTGGCCACAGGAGGAAAGAATGAAGCATTTCCCTGGTTAGCCCTGTGCCAAGTGGGAAGGGCCCCTGTCTCTGTCTCCCCACCAAGATGGGGGCGTGTAGGGGGGTGGGGACAGGAACTGCTAAAGTAGCCAAAGATGGAGGGTGGTCTGCTTAACATAAACTATGGCACTTCCCACTCGGGGCCTAATTCCTAATTGTAATTTATGCCTGAGTGTGTGGCTTGGGGAGAGCACCGAGGGGCTCGCTGCCGCCGCTGAGAGACAAGATGCAGAGGCAGGATCATTTGTTTTATTTCTTCATTCAAAGGCTTCTTAGGAGGCATGTCTCTTAGGGCTGCACACTCATTATATTTCAAATGCATTCAAGTCTCCTTGATGTATCGCTAAGGGTCTGGATGATTTTTCCCCTCCAAAGCACTTGTGAGAAAAATACTTATAGGTGAAACTCGGTGAGCCTGTGGTGTAGTAGGCTTTGCTCTCTTGCAGGAAAGCAGGAGGGGGCCGGGGGGAGGGAGATGCACTGCTCAGAGATGGGAGCTCCCTTGGCTGTGGCCTGTGGCCCTATTAACACTGGGTAGACCAGGCAGGCCAGGCCATCAGCAAGGGCTAAGGAGATGGGGGCCCCAGAGCCATACCGCACCATGGGAAACCTGTCCCCTTCCCGCAGGTCCCACATGGAGTTACCCCTTAGGTCAAAACATCGCTCCTCCGAGTTCCCTGCAATCATGACCTGATAGAAGATGAGAGTCAGTGGTTTGCTGGGGCTGCCAGGAGGGTGGCCAGGACAGAGATCCTGCTGGTTGCTGACACACTGACAAGCTTCCTTACCTGTTGGTAAATGAGAGCCTTCCCTCCCTGCCCCAGCCCCTCCCTTAGGGCTCCGGCCTTCCCCACAATCCAACAACTAAAGGGTTAACCTCGGTTTGCTGAGTCCTTCAAAACCTTTCAGTTATGAGTGATGGCTGCTCATACTGGCTGTTAAATAGTTTGTTAGCTCCAAATGCAGCCCCAAATGGTACATCTGAAGGTTCTTGTTTTAGCTGAAAACTAATAGCACATGTTACATTCTATGGCCCTAATTTACCCGTATTTGTTTTCGTGTGGAAGTACATTTTTGACATGCCAGCCATCAAATAACAATGTCGCTCCAAGAAGATGCACAATGATCTCCCCGTGGCTTCGGTCCTTCCAGCACATGGCTGGGTGCCCCTGGGCTGTTGAGGAACCCAGTTTGAGAATCATGGATCTAAAGTGCTCTTGCCAGAACACCAATGTGCAGATGTGTATTTGGCACCTAGAAGGTAAAAACCAACTCCCTCAGTCTCCAGTAGGTACCCAAACTTCATTTGCTTCCCCTACTCCCTGCGGAGTGTTCCCATTTTCCTTTTCCCTGGTCTGCTTCTGACTTGCCATCTCTAGGCCTTTGCTCATGATATTTCTGCCAGGAGGACTGCTCTTTCCTTCAGCTCAGGCTTCAAAGTCAAGCTCAAAGCTGCATCCCCCCGCTTCCAGAGCCGACCCCCAGGCTATAACCTCTTCCCCTTTCTTGTTTCTATGGCTCACATCCCTTTCTCTCTCTTTTTTCAATCCTCATGCAAGGATATTTTTTCCATTGATTTTTAGAGAGAGTGGAAGGGAAGGAAGGGGGAGAGATAGAGAGAGAGAGAAACATTGATGTGAGAGAGACACATCTATTGATTGCCTCTCACATGTGCCCTCTTCCCCTGTCCTGGGGCAGGGGACCAAACCTACAACCCAGGTACGTGCCCTTGACCAGGAATCTGTGACTCTTCGGAGTGTAGGTCACCGCTCTAACCACTGAGGACACCGGCCAGAGCTCATGCTAATTGTTGGCTGTTAGCTATCCTGTACCCACCTATGTACAAGAAGATGTCCCTTCATTTTACTTTTTAGCCAATCCTAGAGATTTCCACCCCACCCCTTTGCTTTCTTCCGCCTCCCCGGAATCCAGCGGTTCTCAACCTGTGGGTCGCCAACCTGTGGGTCTCGACCCCTTTGAGGGTTGAACGACCCTTTCACAGGGTTTGCTTAAGACCATCGGCAAACAGTGGTTCTCAACCTTCCTAATGCCTCGACCCTTTAATACAGTTCCTCATGTTGTAGTGACCCCCAACCATAAAATTATTTTCGTTGCTACTACATAACTGTAATTTTGCTACTGTTATGAATCGTCATGTAAATATCTGATATGCAGGATGTATTTTCATTGTTACAAATTGAACATAATTAAAGCATAGTGATAATCACAAAAACAATATGTAATTATATATGTGTTTTTCGATGGTCTTAGGTGACCCCTGTGAAAGGGTGGTTTGACCCCCAAAGGGGTCGCGACCCACAGGTTGAGAACCGCTGACCTAATCTATCACCAATGAATTTCATGGACTTCCTTATGTCTTCCTCTTTGATTCTGATGTATAAAATAAGTGGTAAAACTGCCATTTTCTGGAGCATTTTCTCAATCTGTTGAGATTTTGCTTCCCAGCAATTATGGTCAGTTTAGCTCAAATAAACTCATAAAAGTTCTTGCAGGTTTGGAAGTTTCTTACATTGACAAAATGTTTAATTAAAAGTACAACACTCACCTTTCACACCTTGACACTGGTTAATTACATTTTCATCTCATGAGACAGATGGATAGTGCATGGGCTGGGCTATTTTGATGGGAAGAATAGGGAAGGTGCAGGGGTCCTCAAACTTTTTAAACAGGGGGCCAGTTCACTGTCCCTCAGACATTCCACACATGCGAACTGCGGGCCCGAGACAAGTCGGCTGCTAAGCAGGACAGGCAGCGGCGGCAAAAAACTCCCTGCGGGCCGGTTAAATGTTTTCGGTGGGCCATAGTTTGAGGACCCCTGGTTTAGAGGAAGGGGGGCCTCTGAGCCACCACAAACCAGCACAGGGTAAGGACATGAGAGCTAAGACCTTGTCATAGGTCTGAAGAGGCAGCACAGTCCCGAGCACTAGACTGGAGCCACAACACCTGGATTCCAACCCGGGCTCTGCTACTGTATGACCTTGAGAAAGTTCTTAGCTCTGTGGTTCAGCTTTTCATCTATAAAATGGGGATAATAGTGTGCCTGCCTCACTGATGTGTTTGAGAGGATTAGTGAGCTAATTCATGGAAAGCATTCAAACAGTTGCTAGCTGATCATGCTCACTTGGTATATACTGACTCTCATTATAGGCCCTGTCCAAATTTCAGTTCGGCCTAGACAAGCTGGGTCTCCCACATTTTCACCCCTTTTTCCTTCATGATAGACTGTGTAGCACAGTCACCCAGTCCCATTTTCTACCTCCAGACCAGTGTATATGTCATCTACAGGATATTTTTAACATAAGCGTGCTGGCCTTAGAGCTTCTAGAAGCCAAGTTTATCTGCTGACTATGTAGGATGTTATTAAGGTTAACAAAAAATAGGCAGGATCAATCCCTGGTAGGGCAAATACAAGACTCAACAAATCGATGCATAAATAAGTGGAACAACAAATCAATGTTTTTTTCCTCTCTCTCTCACTCTCAAATCAATTTAAAATTTTTTTTAAAGAATATTCACGTATCCCAGTTCCTATTTCCTCCAAAATTTCTTTTTCCTGACAGAAAATAGTCTCTTTACTTTTATTATTATACTCAACATTTCCGACAATTAGAAATTAATGCAATGTAGTAAACCTTTAAAAGAAAGTGTTCATTAAAACTTCATAAAATTTTTCATAAAAATCTTCTTTCTTTCTATTTTTCTTTCTCTTATTTTCCTGGAAGGAAGGAAGGAAGGAAGGAAGGAAGGAAGGAAGGAAGGAAGGAAGGAAGAGAGGAAGGAAGGAAGGTCCCTTTAGCAAAAAGCCAGCAGTCATTCACCTTTCGGTGAGAATTTGTTAAGTCAGATTGCCTTTGTGGCACTTAATTGAAACCAATCCACCCAGAAAACAGAGGTGGTGGATTTGGATTTAAACAGGAATAGGTGATTTCAGAGCATCTTCAGGATGGACAGGTCTGGGAGACTATCCAGAAAAGAATGACAGGGGCAGGAGTGAGTGTGGGGTGGGAATGTCGGGAAACTGAGTCCAATAGAGAGAGAAGGAAAGAAAGGCAGATAAGAAAGGACCCTGAGTAAATATTTTACATCCTAAAGTTTAGCCCAGTGATTGCTTTGGAAATGAACAGAAGGCAGATGGCTCAGCCTAAGGCAACCAGTATTTCTGGCTGCACAGAGTTGGTGATGCTGCTGTCTCCAGGAAACTTCAGCCAGAGGGATGGAAGAGCTGCAGCAGCTGGCCCTGGAGTGCCTGCCCTCCCGCTCCTCCCACGCCCTGTGACCCCTGTAACCGAGGGAAGTGTTCTCTGCCTGGTCCTCAGAGTCACCTCACAAGCGTGGGAACCAGTCAACTCCAACCCCATTGTCTCCCATCCCCTCCCTGACCTCTGTGAAAACAGACAATTCCAAATCCTTGGCTCCCTTCCTGTAGAGACAGCATTTCTCCGCTAGTCCCGGCGGCACAGGGGCTGTCACTGGAGTTTAGTGCCCATCCACCCCACCCGGCCTCAGCTGCCACCATCCCAACTTGATGTTTTTAGGAAAGCAGCTTAATGGGTTCAGACAGGCAAGTCATCAGAAACTTCGAGCACTGGAAGGGCCCTAAGTGAATGTCTAGTCCAGCCCCTTCACTTCACAGATAACGAAGCTGAGAGTCAAAGAGGGGGTGGCCTCCCCATGGTCACACAGTGAGGGAAGCATGGAGCCAATGGGGAAAAGGACTGCTGAGTCCCGCTCCTCTCTCCCACCCCTCCCGTCCCTCTTTGTGGTAGGCGGTGAGCCCTAACCAGGGCTGGGCTGCAGCATCTACCTGTGATTTGTGGTTTGTAAGGATCTCAGCCTCCTCTCTCCCCGGTGCCATGGCCTGGGGACAAGACACCACCCAGAAACTCCTTCATGGCCATGCTCCTGAGCGTCAGGGGATGCTCCTGGGCTAAAGTAACAGAAACCCTCACCTCAACTGGCGTTGGCCGGGGAGGTTAATGGTTGCACCCACAGGATACGCAGAGGAGAGGGACTGCCTAGGTTGCTATAGACCAGTGATGGTGAACCTATGACACACGTGTCAGAGGTGACACACGAACTCATTTTTTTGGTTGATTTTTCTTTGTTAAATGGCATTTAAATATATAAAATAAATATCAAAAATACAAGTCTTTGTTTTACTATGGTTGCAAATATCAAAAAATTTCTATATGTGACACGGCACCAGAGTTAAGTTAGGGTTTTTCAAAATGCTGACAGGCTGAGCTCAAAAGGTTCGCCATCACTGCTATATACAGTGGTTTGATACAGGTTCTTTGTAGATTCTGTGGATGAAAAAAAGAAAGAAAGAGAAAAAGGTTCTATGAATAGTAACCTTGTGATCTATCATGAGTTCCTAGCTGGGCTGGTCATGGTGGGCAGTCATACCCCAGGCCTCCAGGCCCACAGCTCCTTTAGTGAAAGGCTTCAAGCCAGCCCTGCCCACTGTTCTTGTGCATCTAGATTAGCACATCTTTGAAATGCCAGAAGCACTAACCCTGGAAGGGGAATTAACCCCCAAGAGAGCACGCAGTCTTTACTGACCTATAATCCAGTCCCTGCCTTGCTTTCTCCCACCTCCCTGTAATCTTCCTTAATTTCAAATGCATAAAAGAAGCTACAAAACTGTTATTCTCTAGAGCATTTGACATCTTGCTCCCTGGCATATGTCGTCAGTTTGGCTCAAATAAACTCATAAAAATCCTCGATAGGTTTGGACATTTCTTACATGAACAATTCTCTGTGTCTTTCCAGTCCACCCTCTTCCCATCCCTTCCTGGTTGTGAAATCACTGCTATAGTTCAAGGGGTCACTTCCAGACATGACAACATCACATCAGAGAAGGGAGTCATTTCCTCTTGGTGTCCTTTCTCCTTAGTGGGAACCTTTCCTGGAACTCCCCCAGCAGAATTCTCTTCTCTCATTGGTCAGGGTTAGGTTACATGCCCCTCTCAGAGCCAATGACTGGCAAGGAAAATGGGATTACCATAATTGGTCTAAACTCATTGAAATTTACCCTACAGTCCGGTGGGGAAGGGTAGACACCCAGACAAACTCATGGCTCTTCCCAAGAAGAGGTGAAGGGCCGTGGGCAGGCACTTAGTATCTGCCCCATTTTATCTTCACCGTCCGACGGTGAGTGAAGTGTTCAGAGCATGGAATTTGGAGCTTGGAAGGCGGAGTTCAAACCCCCACTCTACTGCTTACTAGCTATGTGACCTCAAGCAAGTTAATCTGGCTCTCTGTGCCTCACATTCCTTGGGGAATATAATAGAATCGACTTCATGATGCTACTGTGAAGACTATATAAGCTTATATATGTAAAACATGCAAATATACCCAATATGTTAGTTTCTTCCTAATTCCCTCCCGGCCCTACACACACACTCAGAACCCACAGGCCTGCCGTCAGGGCTCCGGGAGTCTCATCATTATTCCAGAACCGACCTGCATTTTTCAAACCTTTGCACTTCGCATATGCCTATCTCTCCACTTGTAAAGATAAGCTTCCCACCATCCTTCCCACTGACATCTAAGAGCCAGCTCCCTACCACCTCGCTCCATAAACCTTCCCAATCGCTCCTCGTGGCATGAACCTCTTTCCCATCCACCTTGACACTCCCTAAACCCTCATATTTCCGCTCCGGCTCCTGTGCATTCTGCCAGGCTTGTAGTTTAGAGCAAGTGTGTTCATATCCCCCAACCCCAGACTGGGGGCCCCTTCAGGACAGAATCTACTCTTGACCTAGTCTTTGACCTCTCCTTCGAAAATAACACAGTGCCCAGCATATACTATATTCTCAGGAAATGTTTACTGAATCACATAGAATTGAATCTAAATATACAGTCTCTGCCCTCAAGGGGTTTCCAGTCCAGCTGGGGAGCAGGACGTCACAGATAAGGACACTTGGCCATGTGAGCACTAGAATATTCACGTCCCATGGACCTGGCGCTCCAGCCATGCCAAGCTCCCTGCCATTCCCTCAACATGCTGCGTTCCCTCAGACCCCTCTTCTTTGCACTCTCTCCCCTCTGCACTCTCTTCCCCTCTCTTTGCCCCTCGAATCTTTGCATCTGACAAAGTCATATTCACCCTTCAAGTCTCTACTCCAGTGTGGTGCCCTCTGTGAAGCCCTTCCTGGGACACCGCCACCCCCTCGGATCCTTCTTGACAACAGCACTCAGCACACGCATGACGTCCACGTCCTCCCCAGCCAAGGGCCCCTTCACACACATGACATCCACCTCCTCCCCAGCTCAGGCCCCTTCACATGCATGATGTCCACCTCCTCCCCAGCCCAGGGCCCCTTCACACGCATGACATCCACCTCCTCCCCAGCTCAGGCCCTTTCACACACATGACATCCACCTCCTCCCCAGCCCGGTTGCTCCTTCACATGCACAGCGTCCACCTCCTCCCCAGCTCGGGTGCTCCTTGAGAGCTGGGACTGTGTCTTTTCATCCTGGCACCCCAGAGTTCAGTGCAGAGCTTGGCAAGTAGCAGGTGGTCAGTGCACCTTTGTGGGTGAGTCCAAGGGCAGTGTGAGCACTATGGAAGGTGTGTGTGTCGGGTGGGGGGTGGGAGGGGTACCTGTTAGCTGTCTCATGTTAGCTTCTCAGAACAGCCCCCCTGGGGCCTTAGTAACAACTAGCAACAGCTCGATGCTCAAGAAGGGCAGCCAGTCTGGGAAGCGAGAGTGGGAGCCACACTGGCTGGAGACAGCACGGTCCTGGCTGAGGAGATAAACAGGGAATTAGCATGAGTGTAATCCCTAAGAGGAGTGGGACACCTGCCAGCGGCACCTCCAGGGAGGGAGGCTGCAGTGCCCAGGCTCAGAGGGGCGGATTGCACTCTCCTGTGCCAAGTGGCCAGGCTGGGGCCGTTCTTCTAAGGAGGATCCACCGACGGGCATAGTTGTGCAAGTGTCGCCTAGGTCTGGGTGTTCGTCCACGAATGATATCTGCAATGTGTTCTTGCAATTTTCACGGTTGGCTTTTCATGTTAATATCACACTTTACAGTCTCCCAGGTGCTTCCCGTGTGTTACATCAGCCAAGCCTCACCGCAACTCTGCCCATTTTCCAGATGAGGAAGCGGACTCTCAGAGAGGTCACGAAGCCTTGCCGATGGCACACAGCTAGTGAGGGCAGGGGCTCTGGGTCCATGCCTAGAGATTGCATGATGTGGTTTGGCTGGAAGGAGATTTCACAACTACAAGTTTCATCTTTCTGTCTTCAAGGGAGACATTGAGTTGCCACCACATGTGTGGTCTTCTGGGCCAACACATCCCCATACTTTTGTCTGTGTGTCTATTGGGGGGCAGGACTAAAGGATGAGGATATAGGGTATAGGGATGTTGGGGGAGAGGTTATGGTGTATGTGTGCACTTGTGTGCGTGTGCGTGTGCGTGTGCTCGCTCTGGGCTCAGGTGAACTGCAAACACTATTATGCTACAGGCATGTTCAGGGACAGTGAGGGCCTCTCGTTGCCTTTAGCATCATAATCCTTCCAAGTGAATGATGAGGGCAGAGGCATTTTAACCCTCGTTCCTCTGTCAGTTCTGCATGTGGCCTGGCTCGCTCCGGAAGGGAAGGGAGGAGAGAAGCAGCAGTTCTGCCGTGACCTCCGTCATCCTATCCTCAGGTTGACTTCTCCAGTGAGAGATGGAGGGCCCCCTCGCTTGTCCCTGGGAGGCCAGCAGACCCTTCTCCTACCAACCCCTGTCGCCCTCCTGTCCTTGCCCTTGTCCTCAGTGGCCCCCACCCAGCTCTGAGCCAACTCAGGTGACAGCAGCATGCGTTTCTGGGTGGCCACACTGGATCTGTGGCTCCTGCCACCTGGAGCAAGTCGCCCAGCCCTGAGGACCATCGTTTCCTCAACTGCAAAATCAGGATCATAATGCCTGGTGGGAGGGTGCTCCGTAGACTGGAGAAGGCCCTGCACACCAGCTGCTGCTATCTTGGTGGCAGCCATTAGCGCTCCCCAGAGGCCATAGGCCTCACTGCAGGCCCTCTGCTCTGCCTGCCTTCCTTCTGGACCTGCTTCCCCTCTGGCTCATCGGGATCTTTTTCCTTCTACCTCCACCTGCCTATTGGCATTCTCCCCTCTGACCCTGGAGCCCCCACCAAATGTCCAAGTGTTCCAGCCCTTCCTAAGGGAGAAGGCTGTATTCTGCTTGGAAGTATTGTTTGTTTGATTGATTTTGTCTTAAATATAGTTTTATTGATTTCAGAGAGGAAGAGAGAGGGAGAGATAGAAACATCAGTGATGAGAGAGAATAATTGATTGGCTGCTTCCTGCACGCCCCCTACTGGGGATTGAAGCCACAACCTAGGCATGTGCCTTGACTAAGAATTGAACTGTGATCTCCTGGTTCAAAGGTCGGTGCTCAACCACTGAGCAATACCAGCCGGGCTGTTTGGAAGCATTTTGACTCAGAAAGTTGCCTCATATTCAACAGTGTGGCCCTGTGAGCTACCAGACCCACTGGCACATGTGCACACATATGTGTTATGTGGGGTGTTGGAGAGTGTTAATGAGTGTGTGTATGTAGTATGTGGGAGTGCTAGGAGTTGTGA
The DNA here is from genome assembly GCF_028538775.1 of Myotis yumanensis. Classification (NCBI taxonomy): domain Eukaryota; kingdom Metazoa; phylum Chordata; class Mammalia; order Chiroptera; family Vespertilionidae; genus Myotis; species Myotis yumanensis. The sequence continues at coordinate 86,696,995 of NW_027223757.1, read as the reverse complement.
ATGGGTGGGAGGTGTTAGCAGATATGAGTGTGTGTGTGGTATGTGCGGGTGTTGGGAGTATGAGGTGTGTGGGGGGGTTGCTGAGGTGTTAATGTATGTGTATGGTATGCAGGGATATAAGGGAGGTGTGAATATGGGGGGGCTTAAGGGGCATTGTGTATGTATTATGTAAGGATGCTCGAGGGTGTGAATGTGTGTGTGGTATGTGAGGATATTGGGGTGGCAAGTATGTGGGGGGGTGTTGGGGTGCTAATGTGTGTATGGTATGCAGGGGTGTTAGAGGGTTTGAATGTGGGGGGTATTAGGCGGTATGAGTATGTGTGTGTGGTATGTGAGGGTGTTGGGGGTGTGAGTATGAGTGTGTATGGTATGCAGAGGTGTTAGAGGGTTTGAATGTGGGGGTGTTAAGGGGTATGGGTGTGTGTGTGGTATGTGGGAGTGTTGGGGTATGAATATGTGTGCTATTGAGGTGTTAATGTGTGTGTATAATATTCAGAGGTGTTAGAGGGTATGAATGTAGTGTGGGGGGTGGGGTTAGTGGCCATGTTGTGAGAGGCCCACATGGCTAGGACCTGGGGGCGGCCTCTGGGAGCCGAGCATGACAGGCAGCAAGAAAACAGGGACCTCAGTCATAACACCGCAAGGAGCCAATTCCGTCAACAACCTGCGTGAGCTTGGCTGAGGAACCCGAGTCAGATGGGCTGCAGCCCCGCCCACACCTTGAGTTTAGCCTGATGAGAACCCGGCTAGGCCCCCGGTTCTGCACTTCTGACCCTCAGAAACGGAAATAATAAATTCATGTTGTTTTAAATTATAAATGTGTGTAATTTGTTACACAGCAATAGAAAACAAGTACGTCTAACTCAGGGAAAAACTATGGAAAGCATGCCTAGGAGAGTAAGTTTCAAATATTCAATCTCAAGTCAATGGTCTACATGAACAAAATATTAAATAAGCCCCATCTGACTGCTTTACTCCAGAGCTCAGCTTCCCTGGGCCGCCCACACCCCCCGCCACCTCACCCTCACAGGTTGGGGATGGGGCACGGAGAGCTGTCCCTGATGGAGACACGGAGCGGGGAGTGGGCAGCCGTCCACCTTTAGGAATGAGAAGAGCATAATGCCGGCTTCACTTTCAGTCTTTGGATTTATGGGAAGAATTAATAACAGCCCGTTGGCAGGGGTGACGGGTTCCAGCACTCCCATTCATCATTAACAGAAGTATAAATTGGATCAGCTTTCAGAGTACAATTTGGCGAGATCTAGTAAATTGCAAAATGCATAGACCCTTTAATCCAGCCATTTCTCTTTGAAGAACTTGCCCTACAGAAATTTTAGCCCAGAGCCCAATTATATATGTACTAGGATGTTCACTGCAGCATTGTTTGCGAAAGGAGAAAAAAACTGGCAGGAACCCACATGCCTACCGGTAAGCAATTGGTTAAATAAACTGGGCTACATTCACACTGGAAAACTATTCAGCCATTGAAACATGGGGTTCATTCATATCTTGTGTGTCATTTCCATGTCATATCTCTGATATACTGGTAAGGGGGAAAGCAAGTTGTAGAACACTATGCATAGTGTATTATTTTTATTAAGAGTAATTACATATTTATATGTTAAAATATACATAGAAAATCAGAACAAATAGAAACCAAATTTTTAGGAATCGTTATTTCTTGAGTTATGGGGAACTTTCTAATTGTATATATACTTCTGGATTATGTTATATGATGGGGAACTTTTTATATTATACATTTTTGTATCGTTGGAAAAATTTACTATGTGCATTTGTTAATTTCATCATAAAACAAAACCATAAATATGTTTCAAAAAATAGGATCAAATACCCCCAGATCCTTCATCTGCCATCTGAGAAACGGATGCAACGCAGCCAGGCTATGTACTCACAGTCCGACTGGGGCTTCCCAGAGGCCTGGAGAGCTGTGGCCAGGTACACAGAGCTCCGCGAGGGCGGATGGCCAGTGGAGAATGCACTTTAGCCAGGGAGAGGTCAGGCCTTTGCCCTCGGCTCTGGGAGGTGAACGCTAGGCCCGTGGCACGTCCTGTCTGACAGCAGTGTCTTTGTGTGCTGGGGACTTCGGGCACCTGACAGTCCAACAGTGTGATTTATGATGGGGCGCTGGGCCATGTGGTATCAGTTCTGCCTCAGGAAGGGCTAGAGACTAAAGGTCCCCCTGACTGTGTGTGATGGGGTCCAGGGGTCCAAAGGCTCGGGTGTACCTCCCTGATTGGTGGGCACCGGTGTGTGGTCCCAGATCTACCGCAGAGAAGTAGCCCAGCCTGAGTCCACTGGGAGAGGACCGTGGGAAGTCTGCATTCGGTACCCTTCCTGGACTCTGCCCTCTGTACTTTTTGCCTTGGGTGGTTAAAATCTGTACCCTTTCCTTCCATAAAACAGGATTGTGAGTATAACAACTTCCAGTGACTTCTCCGAATGCTCTCAGTGTGTCATCAAACCTGAGAGGGTTTAGGGACCCCCTCGCCCCAAACTTGCAGTTGGTGTCAGAAGTGGGGGTGGTCCTGTGGGTGGATGGTTCCTTCTGACATCACAGCTGGCTAAACTCTCAGCGGCCCAGAGCAAGGGCCCGGCTGGCAGAGGGCCCAACTCAGAGGAAAGGTGACTGCTTGGGGTGTCAGGACATTGCTGTTAACACTGGGCTGTGGGTTCTAGCCCCAGCTCTGTTACTTACTGGCTTTTGTAGGAGACAGAAATTGCCTGTGAGTGCTCCTGGCCCCTGCCAAGGTGAACACCATCACTCAGGCTTGAGGCCTTCAGAGCTCCCTCCCCACCCGCAGTCAAGGTTACAGATGTCCTAGGAACGTGAGCCCTGATCCACCTTATACTTTGCGAGAACCTTCCCAGCTCCCATCTCCCCTGAGCCTGCTGAACTCCCTTTTTGGCTCCTTTGCTTCAAACCTAACTCATCCCTATTTAAATTTTCCCATCAGCTCAGAACACCTTCTCCCCATCTTTACCCCTGGATACTTTCTTTCCTGAGGCCACTCCCAGAATTCTGTAGGATCAGGACCAGGCTGAGGCAGGTGAGGCAGCCGGTGTACAAATGTGAAGGTGCCACTGTCACTTGCATGACCCTGAGAGTGAACACTTCCTTCTACTCTGTGCCCTAAGTGTCTCCCTTGCATGGCCCTCATCCCGGCCTAACATCCAGCTTCAGTCTGTCTTCTCCCCGCTTCCATCCCTCCCACCTTGACCCAGAGGGTTTTCAGCCATTACCACATCTGGCCATTTTTTGAAAGGCTCCACTCACACGGGTGGTCCCCCAGCTCCTTCCAGCTGTCGGGGCTTCAAACATGCCATCCCCTCCGCCTGGAACACTGCCTCACCCAACCTAAAACCCTCCCCCATGCCAGTCCTCAGCCCTCTGGTCTCAGCTTCACTATCAGCCCCACTGGGAAATCCTTCCTGGCTCCCCGAGGAAGTCCCATGACTGCTTACATACTCTCACAGAACATTGCACGCAGCCTTTGCAGCATGTATCACAGTGGCAATTAATTATTGGTGCAATGGTTTGGTTAATGGGCACCAGGCTCTATGTTACACAAAGGTAGGTTTAGCAGTCAGAGTCCTGGCAGGAAACAGATGGTGTGTTCTAGTGGGATCACTGATTGTGAGAGTTTGGAGGAGCAAGAGCATGGAGCCATTAGTTCTCCTAGGCTTGAAGGGGCAAGAGGAGAGAGAGGTTACTGAAATCTGGAGGGCGCTTGGCTATCCTTGGGAGAAATGGGAGCTGTGGCTGTGGGCAGAGGAATACAGACCCTGCCAGCATACAGCCCAGCAGGGAGGGAACTAGGGGAATGAATGCCTCAGCCTCCATCTCCTCTCACCTCCAGGTTCCTGCCTCTCATTGGCCAAACCCAACTCAAAAGGGGAGGGCAGGAGCCCAGGTGATGCAGCCACACAGATCAGCCTGGAGGCACAGGGCAGGGTGGAGGAGGATGAAGAGCGGGCCTGAAGGGTAAATGAAGATGTTCAGAGCAGCAGGACTATGTCGATCCTGCTCATCCCCGAAGCTCTAACGAATAGCCCAGTTCTTAACGGCGAATAGGTACTGAAGCAATGCTGGTGTTGAAAGAAGGAAGGAGCACAGGAGAGAGTGAATCACTCCCTCGCCCGCATCCCAGGGATATTGTAAGGTCAAGTGCAAGTGCGGTCAGATCAGGAGACTGTTCCATGAACCATGAACAGCAAATAATAGGAATGATTTTTCTGACTCTTGTGCTGACTCTTCATCCTTTTGGGAGCCCAGTCTCTGAAAGAGTCACCACACCCGGAAGGAGCCAACTGGATGCATTTATTTTCTTGGCTTGGCAGCCCCCTGGGCCCTGTTGGTCTGAGCACCTGACCTGAAGGCACCTTGGAGCATGAACCTGCCCTCTGTGTGGGCGTAGTTCTTGGTCAGAGCACATCTGTACCACAAGGGCACGTTATGTTTTCTTTATTGAGTTAAAAATAAAATCATGATGTTCTCCGGCAGCAAAATGTTCTCTGTCATACCTGGGGACTAAATGTTTGTTGCAACTTTATTAAAATATATTAGATAAATTGAAGAGCTATGCTTTCCAGCCAGCTGACAGAGCCACTGCCTCCCTGTAGATATTTTGGTTTTGTATTAAGAAAGTTGTCACAAGTAATTTGGACCAGAGCGTGCAGTTATAGACTGCCAAATGTTGATTAATTAAGCTGATGTTTGGATTAGTTCTGCCTGATCATTTCATTAGGGGAAATTAGGGAAAATGTGGAATAAAGTAACAAAGGGGAAGGGAAAGCATCACCCTATAAGTAAGACCTTTGACAAGGAGACCCACGCGGTAGCCGTAGGTGTGTGCCTGTGTGCTCATGTATGTGCATGCGTGTGTCTTTCAAGCATTCGAGCAAAGGGTGGGTCTATGGCTGGAAGGATTACAAGTAGTTGCTATGAATTCTACCTCTGGTATCAGCTCTCTTGCTGATCCAGCCTTCGGCCTTGACATCTCTGTGCAAACACTTCCCAAGTCAAATGTTCATTGAGCCTTTAGCCCTTGAGCCAGTGGTCTTCTAGACCGGTGATGGCGAGCCTATGACACGCGTGTCAGAGGTGACACGCGAACTCATTTTTTTGGTTGATTTTTCTTGGTTAAATGGCATTTAAATATATAAAATAAATATCAAAAATATAAGTCTTTGTTTTACTATGGTTGCAAATATTAAAATATTTCTATATGTGACACGGCACCAGAGTTAAGTTAGGGTTTTTTAAAATGCTGACACGCCGAGCTCAAAAGGTTCGCCATCAGTGTCCTAGACGCTTGTGCTGACCATCCATGGGACCTGAGGTTTAGCCCAGCAAAGCCTGACAGAGAAGGAGGGGGACGGGGTGTCATTCACCCACTCAGGACCTGGCAGAAATGCCGGGTGAAAGACAAGATTCTCAGAGAAGCAGGAAGATGCTTTCCCCAACCTCAAGGCAGTCAACATAAATGAAAATGTGAGTTGACCCCAAATGTCATGTCCTTTTAGGCAATTGTCGCTTTGCTAATACCTAATTCAGATAATGAAAGACTTGGACATTTTTAGGAATTTGCATGTGGTTTGTGCCCTCATACATTCATTTATGCAAATAAAACATCAAGCATTAATGTTCAGCCCTGAGCTGTCCAACTCATAAAGAGGCAAAAGACATGGTCCTTGACCTTAAAATATTAAAAGCCATCAGGAAGGTAAGTCTCCTATGTATCTCACTAGCCTCACCTTCCCCAACCAACATGCACTGTATTTTTCAACCATATTTACTTTTTCAATTTTTTCAACACATCATGCTCCCTCTCATTGCCAGCATTTTGTCCACGCTGTTCCTAACTACCTGTAACATTTTTCTCCCAACCTCACCACACCATCCCCAATTCTCCCTCATCCTTCAGGTTACATATTAGCTTAAATGTCATTTCTTCTAGGAAGCCTTCCTGGATCACAGACACCCAGACTGTGTACGTCATCCTCAATATGTGCTCCGAAGCACCCCGTGCTTCTCCAACCATATCGCATTGCTATGCTTATTCAATTTCATCTTCCCCTGCGCACCACAGCAGGAGGAAAAGAGGGCACTTGCCTGACTTGCACCATCCTCCATGCTTAACATAACATGTAATAGAAGCAAATAAGTGGAGAGAATGAAATGGAAAGGACATCAACCAAGTATCGAGATGACTTCTACCAGTGCTGACAGTGGGAATGGCGGCGAGCCATCTTCCTTTCTCAGTACACAGTTCCTCATCTATAAAATGGGAAGAGTAGAGATGATGGCTGTCTGGTACCCACTCATGTCCAGGGCTGATGTCCAGGCTGAGCTGGTTGGGTGTTCCCCTCCCCCCCGAGTGAAGCAGCATGTGGACCAGAGAGAATGACGTCCCAAGGATGGTCTTCGATAAAGTCAAGAGCAGGGAGTACATGGGAGTGATACAAACCCATCCTTCTCTACACCCTACTGCTGTTGGAGGCTCAAATTAGAAGGCTTCTGCCAACTGCCAAACAACGCCAGAAGAGGGGTGTTATTATTTAAGACAACCAATGAATATGTATGTTTGTGCCTTACAACAAACAGCAGCCAGATGAGTAAAACTTTGCTCTGGCCTGGAAGATATACTGTGACATATAAGATAGATAAACAGATAATATAGATATATATGTGGGCTAAAGGGATGTGATCTACACATGTATTAATAGGCTATAAAAAGCTGGTAGTTATGGCCAGGAGGTTATAAAATTTGGGACTTCAGTTTCAAGAAAGCTAATTCTCTTCCCTCCCTCCACCACCCTCTCCAGTTGTCTTCATTTTTCCCATCCAAGAGAACTTTAACAACTCCTCCATGGAGACCTTCACATAAGGGACCCTTGACCTTGGCAGTGGATTCCCTCACCTGTCATCTGCCCCCTCACTCCCCTCGGACTGCTCGATTCTCACTTAGGCTCTAACAACTAGTCTTCTGGTCAAGTCCAGTTGGTTTATTTATAGCCCAAAGTGTAATTTTCCGCATGATTTTGTGAGAGGGGGCACTTGGAGAAATGGGGCAATTAAGGACGCAGCTTTAAGGCAGTCAGGAGAATATGCCCACCTATCCCCACCCTCCATTGTTGAGGCTGCTCCCAGAGGTCAGGCAGGCCTGCTGACAAAGAGGTGCACAGAAAGCCCTCAATGTGTAAGGGAGCGGCACAGTAGCCTGTCACATGCTTTTGCATAAATTAAAATTTCTGATACCTCTGCATAAATAAAAGAAAGCAGATGCATTGTTATGTATAGCTATAAATATAAAAGCCTAATATGCAAATTGTCCCTGTGGGAGTTCCACTGGGAGACTGATCACTTGCTATGACATGCGCTGACCACCAGGGGGTAGCGAGGAATGAAGGAAGGCCCCAGCTGGCAGCTGGAAGGCCCCAGTGGGCCCTGATTGCAGCCAGGACTAGGGATTCTACCCATGCACAAATTTTGTGCACCGGGCCTCTGGTTCTATTATAAAGTCTAAAGCTTAACACAGAGATTTCCTTAAAAGGGGATGGACTTTAGAACCTGGTTCCCAAAACCCATAGCACTGGGTGTACAACCGGAAGCCCAAAAATCTTTGGGCCTCCCCAAGCTCCTGCCTCCAGCAAGGAGTATGAATTTACCCACGGATTTCATCTCAGCAGTGCAACATGACAAGTCTCAGAGCTAAGGCGAGGGTTGAACACAGGGAGGTCATTTAAGTGAGTGTGCAGAGCGTAGGGCCTTGAAGACCTCCTGTTTTCCTTCCCTGGCCCCCAGGCCTACCCCCTCGGGGCCCACAGCACCACCTGCCTCTTGGCCAACCTTCATTCTCCATGTTGATCTGTGAAATCCAGCCCTGTCTGGGCCAAGGGGCATCACCATTGTCCAGAGCAGGTGTCCTTTCTCCCTGTGATGCTCAGATGTGACCCTCGGACAACCAGACGCCAGCCTACTCGGTGAGCAGGGCAGTGGGTGTACTGGTGAGGCCCCTGCACGCTCGGGCTGGGTTCTGTTGCCCCATTCAGATATCCTGGACCCATCCTGCAAGATGCATGCGTCCCTGTCCCCACAGCAGCTGAAATGGGCTTTGCTGCATTTGCGGTTCTTCTGCAGGAAACTATAGCTGAACCAAGGAGAAAGGCTCCACAAGGGAAAGGTCTCCCTCTCTCCCTCTGATACACACACGCACACAGGTGCGCACATGCACACACCCATCTCTCACAAAGAGGAGTGGAGAGAGGCAGTAACAGATAGAACAGGCAGAGGGAGAAAAAATGGAGATGAAAGGAAGCAGAGGGAGAGGAGAAGACACACAGTCTCTCTGCAGCGTGGAGGCGGACGGAAAGGGACAGAAAGCCAGGAAGGCGGGGGGTGGAGATGTGAGATCCTCAGAGAGAGAGGGGGAAGGAGGTGCCAGCTGCGTGGGAGGGGCAGCCCTAGGGGGCTGTGTTCAGGCTGCAGTTTTAATATCCTAATTGATAGTGATGACACAGCGTGTGTACATGTGCGCTGGTGTGTGTGTGTGTGTGTGTGTGTGTGTACACGCTCAGCTCTGGGTGCTCCCAGAGGTGCTAACTGCACCCAGGCCTGGGGGTAATACAGGGGGCGAGCCTGCTACCTGGGCCTGGGCCTGCCTCTCCTGAGACAGTCAGTGAGCACTTGCTGAATGGAGGTTGAATGCTGCAGCCTGGTCCCTTCCCACAAGGTTGGGCCACAGGTGGGCCGGTAGATGCAGAGAGCCATCCCACCCACCCGCTTTTTCTCACTTTACTACAAAACCAATTGATAATGGGAAAGCACCTAGTTGGCAGCCTGGAGCCCTGGGGCTCAGACCAATGCTTCCTCCCAGTTCTGGAGTGAAAATCAGACCTTCACTTCCTGCGGGACCGAAGACACCCTGAGCGCATGCCCCTCTGGTTAGCTGTGTTTCACCCACGGTGCCCAACACCTCCAGGTGCTCAGTAAAGCTTTCTTAAATAAATGAGCAGCGAGGTGGTAGCCATCAACTGGCCCAGTGGCCAGCAGGGGGTGCAGGTTCCACAAAGCCCCTTCCTTCCTCCTTCCTCCCTCCCTCTCTTTCTTCCATCCATTCTTTCACTTTCCCTCTCTCCTCCAGGATGATGCCTTGGGGTTGAAGGAGACCATGCCCTTGGTTCCTTTCACGTCCTATGTCCATTCAGGACTCTCACCTTTGGAGGCCTGAGAAGAAGGTGGATGAAGCCAGTGTGGGTGCAGGAACAGGTGAAGGAGGCTCATCACTCATGTGCAGAAGATGAGTACCGGGCAGAAAGCTTCAGGCTCCTTAGGGATCTTGGGTTAGAAGTTACTGACCAGCTGTTTTGAATTTTCCCGAAAAAAAGAAAGACTAGAGGGAGGAAGGACAGAGGTTGAATGAGGGAGAAAGACAGAAGCCACTAAAGAGGCGTCCTGGGTGAGCCCTGGAAGGAGTCCCCGAGAGGAAGGCGCACTTTCTAACGTCCAGCATGTCCCACTCTATCCCATTTAACCTTCACGGCAGCTCTAGGAAGAAGGCATTGCTATGAGGAACCCTTTTGCCAGCATGGAAACGGGCTCCAGGTGTCTATAGGGGTCGCCTGCAGTGGGAGCTGGGATCACCCTGACAAAGAAGAGAAGGGTGTACCTGGCTGCGGCACGAAGCGGTGACCATGACCCAGTCCTGCACACAGCCCCAGCCCAAGTCAGCCTCCATCGATCCCAGGAGTCCACAGTGGTCCTCAGGACAGACAGACCTCAGAATTTTTCTTTCTTGGCCAGAGACTGACGGCCCCTCCCTGCCTAGCTCAGCCTGGCCGGCCAGCTCCCAAGTCAGATGGCCAATTCCTCTGAGACATCACGGTGGCGGTCACACTGGGAGTGCACGACAGGCCTACCTCTGGGGCACTGGGGGCTGGTCTTGTTGCAAAGCAGTGTTAAGACCCAGAGAAGCTCCAGGGCCTCAGTGCGAATCCTGCCCTTCAGCCTTTCATCCTTGGAGAGCCTGAGCCTGTGGACCAGAAAGAGACATATGGGGCCAGCGCCTGCCACCTACTGTCCCCCCAGCCTGGGCTCAGTCACAGCTGCCTCAGCTGAGTTATCCTCCCATCCACCTACGGGCACTTCCTCATCAGCGGTCCATGAGAGACTGTCTTACATGTCCCCACGGCTTGGTCTTGCGCCATCAGGCTCGGCCTACAGAGCATCCTTATTCTCTCCAAACCACAGCTGCCCCGCCAGGCAAGCACCTCCTCTGGCTGCTGAGCTCACAGGCGCTGGCGTGCGGGGACTGACTCTGACACTGCTGTCCCCACCCTCCCCTGTTCAGCTCACCGAGAAAGCGGTTCATCATCTCTGTGACTACCTCACACGGCACTTGTGAGCACAAAATGAGACACAGCCGGTAAACTGCCTACTCAGTGCCAAGGTTTGACACTGGATAATGGCCCCCAAGATGTCCACATCCTGACTCCCCGCCCCCATCTGTCACCCTTTATGGCAAAAGGGACTTTGTGGAAGTTGTTCAGCCAAGGATCTTGAGTAGGGGATCATCCTGGGTTGCCAGGTGGGCCCAGTGAAATCACAGGGGTCCTTATGGAACAGAGAGGGCGGGTCAGAGTCAGAGAAGGAGACGTGATGATGGCTCAGAGGTCGGGGTGATGTGAGGAAGGGGCTGGAGCCGGAGCTTCTTCTAGAAACTGCAATGGCAAGGAAGTGCAGCCCTGCGGACTGCACTTGATTTCCGCCCTCCAGACTGGGATGATGAACCCCGGGTTTGTGGCACCTTCTTCCAGCGCCAAAGGAGACTTGGACCTGCTCACCACTTGGTTTCCTCCTTCCTGCCATGACTGCCAGCTCCCCGTGACTCACAGCATCTGCCACTGTGCCTTGCAGAGCAGCCCGCAGACCCCTGGAAGGCGTGGAGGCAGGTGGTGAGAGTGAATGGGTGTGAATGAATAAGCAACAAATCGGTGGTATCACCGCCTGAAGCCTTCCCCCGACCCTCCCCTGAGTAGGCTGGGACTTAATCGCTAGTCAGTAGAACTGTGACTCCCAATTGTTCAAAACACAGCAAAATAATCAATAACATTTCTCAGCCCCTCCCTGTGTGCCAGGCACCCTCTGAGCACTTTGATGAATGCATTTTATCCCGGTTATTACTGGTACCCACTCTTTATCGATGCAGAAGCCGGGGCACAGAGAGATTGAGTCATTGGCCCAAGGTCACCCAGCTGGAAGTGGTAGAGCGGAGATTTGAACCCAGGCTGCCTGGCTCCAGAGCCCATGCACAATCCTGTCTCTGCACTTGTTTTTCATTCTGGTTTCTGTGTGCTCTGGGTGAAGCTTGGAGAACGTTGTGAGGTGGCAGTGCTTAGAAAAAGTGAGCCTTTTCAAGGTGTCTCATCATGACCCCAGGCCAGGAAGAAGAGCTAAGGCCCCAGCCCCTGTGACAGGCTCAGAGGACAGGGGAGGTCAGGCGGGGGGCGGTGTCCTTCCCTTCCCCTCCACCACTGGCCTTTAGCTCTCCCTCCTGCCCTCCCCCACCCGCAGTGCACTGAGGTGCCTAGGGACCCATGCGTCACTGCCATGGCTCCGGGGCAGGCTGTGGAGGGAATGATCTGTGGGTCTCTAGAGGCCCCCGAGTGCAGAAATGTTTAAAAGTCTTAAATAAATTCCCGTGTAATTTCAGCTAGCTCCCTCTCCGGCTCCAGCTCTCAGCGGGAGCAGGAATGAGCAGGCAGGGTTCTCCTGCTCCCACGTCTCCATGGGCCCCGGGGACCACTCATGACCGGGTGGGTCTTTTCCATCAGGCCCACGGCTCCAGCTTCTCCCCCTCCCTTCCCCCATGCCTGCCTCCTGGGGCTGAGCTCCCTGCCCTGACCCAGCACTGCCCGGTGCCCACCCCCTCACCCCACTCAAAGTGTTGGAGCAGAGGAAGGCAGATGTCAAGACTGTGCCCTGTTTACCAGTGTGGCTGACCTTCCAGAAGTGGACGGAGACTGGCCTCCATTCTTCCTGGACTCAGCTCCTCCTCACGGTGGGGAGGCCACCCACACCCATCCACCTCCAGGCCTCCTACTCCCCCCGCCCCCGCCCCCAGTGAAGGGCCCTGCCACCCAGTCCCCCCCTCTCCTAACCACCATCAAGCCCCACACTCCCAGCCTCACAGGGATCCCCCTGGGTCCTTGCGCTCCACACGCTGTCTCTGGGCCTTTGCGCTTAGTGTCCCCTCTGCCTGCATGGCTCTCTCTGAGGTCCCAGGCCTCTCTGCCTCCTTTACCCAGTCTCTTTTGAACAGACCCTGTCGAACAGCATTCCCTGGCCACCCCTGGCCACCTCTGTCACTCTCCACTTCCTATCGCTGCCTTCTCTCTTTATTGCCCTGGCACCTCCTGACATACATGTTTATGGAATACAGCATATATGCCACACAGATCTATGATGTTTTCATTTATTATTGTCTGTCTACTGACTGAATGGAATCCCCTTGAGGGCATGAGCGCTTCTGTGCCCTCAGCAGCCGGGACGGTACTCTGTGCCCAGGAGGTCCTGGTGGGTGAGTGAATGTGGGAGTGAATGAAAGGGCGAGGTGTAAGTTACTGGGGAGGTCAGCCGGGTGCTACTTAGGGACTGTCTAGCCTAGAGTTTGCTCCCTGAGCCAGACAGGCTCTTGGAGATCAAGGTCGTAAAGTCCAGGTCAGCGATCTTCAACCTTTTCATCTCATGGCACACGTAAACGAATTACTCGACTTCTGAGGCACACCAGTAGAAAATTGCTGGCCTAGGTTTAAAGTCTGAACGTGGGAGCCAGACGGCCTGGTTTCAAATCCCCGCTCGCTACGTACTGGCTCTGTGACCCTGGGCCAGTCACTGAACCTCTCTGTGCCTCAGCTTCCTCATGTGCACAGTGGGGTGAGCGTAGGACCTCGTGGGTTACGGTGAGGATTAAGTGAGGGAATACTTGCCAAGTGCTTGCAGCAGAGCCCGTGTGGTAAGGGCTCTAAGAGTGGCCAGCACACACCAGGCCTGTCTGGGCTCAGGGACAGTGACCGGCCCCAGGCTGGTCGCCGCGTGGCTAAGCGCTCAGTGGGCCTTACGCTCTAGGCCCTCCTTCCGCAGAGCCCGCTGCTGCTAGTGGTGACCATGGCCGGGCAGTAGCTGGCCTTCCAGAACCAGGGGAGGAGCTTCTGCCTCAAGCTAAGGGGGAGCTTGAGACTCAGAGAACAAAGCAGGGCTCCCTGAAACCAGAGTGTGGAGAGAGGGGGGAGGGAGGGGGGCACTGTTCTGAGAGAGACAGAGTCGACTGGTCCCTGAGAGGGGCTGGCACAGGCAGGCACAGGCTCACGTGGCATTCAAAGAACCCACCATGCCGTGGCCACAGCATGACTCGGGGTGGGGGGCGGGGGCGGAGAAGCGGGAGGAAGATGAGTCACCCTACAGGCCCCATCTCCCGGGAAAACCAGTAGAGGACAGTGACCCCAAAGAACTGGGACTCAGAACTAGGCAGACGAAGACTGTGGGGTGCCTGAGGGTAACTAGACTTTCCATGTAAGGTGTGATGGTGCTGGCGATGGTGGGGTGAGAATGTTGTGCCCACCCAGGGAAACCAGGGAAGCAAAAGGCAGCTGTGGGATCCCCGTCCCATCCAGCCTCTTCCACCTCTAGGCCCTGTCCCCTCACCAATGATGCATCAGAAATGCTCCCAACCCAGGGCCGTACTCCTTGCTTCAATCTCTGCCCCTGCCCCTCCTGCTCCAAACTACCCTGTCCTGGGCTTCACTCTCCACCATGCTGACAAAGGAGACCATATGGGCCTGTCGGTGGTCCTAGGTCACGCATTTGCGTTTTCGGAGGCCGTGGATGCTTTAACAACCCAAAGCAGGCCCCTGAGGGTTTAAGGATGGGTGTGCTCTCGGGCCTGGCACAGAGGAGTGGTCGGAAGGTTAGAAGCCATCAAGCCCTGGCGGAGTTGACAGGGGACAGCAGAACTTGGAACCAAACCAGGCAGAAGGGGCCTGTCTCCGGGCAAGAGAGGGCGGAGGCAATTGGCAGAGCCTGCTCGCGTCTGTGGAGTCGAGCTTTCTGGTGCAGAACAAGGGGGTTGTGAAGCCCTGTGCTCCTGAAAGACAGAACTCCAGGGGCGGGTGAGGGGCAGCTCCAGCGGTTGGGACAGGGCCCAGCGGTGTCTGGAGGAGTTGCTGGTCGATAGCCTGGCTCTGGGAATAAGAGGAACCGGAGACTTCAGGCTGGCCAGGCGGGATCCATTTGCCGAAGCGATCGATATGGAATTCAAACCAGTGTCCCTCCTCCCAGTCTCCCTCCTGCTTCCCTTTGGAGAATTTGAATGGGGGGAAGGGGGGAGGGAAATCTTCAATGTGAATGAGAGGAAAGGTCAGATGATGCTGATGTGTCTCTGAAGATGCTTCCCCCACCCCTCCTGGAAAGAAAGGCAATGGGGGGTGGGAGGTGCTGTCTGAGAGGTGAGCCAGGGGAGGAGAGGTGGGCACAGTGAGGGGAGCACCATCCCTGGCCCTCGGCACCCTGTGCGGAGGTGGGTTAGGACAGAAACATCCTCATGGGTATTAGGAGCCCATGGGGTGTTTCCAGCATTAATTATTGATAGGCAATTGATCAGCTTGGAGGGTATTGATAAAGAAGTACAGCTTGGCCCAGCTGGTGTAGCTCAGTGGTTGAGTGTCAACCCAGGAACCAAGAGGCCACGGTTCAATTCCTGGTCAGGGCACATGCCCAGGTTGCAGGCTCAATTCCCTGTGGGAGGCGTGCAGGAGGCAGCTGATCCATGATGCTTCTCTCTCTCTCCCTCTTCCTTCCTCAAAAAAAAAAAAAATCAATAAAAACATTTTAAAAACAAAGAAGTACAGCTGTGGGTGAAGACAAGCTGAGCTCAGACTTACCTGGGTCAGAGCGGAGGGAGAACGCTGGGACTGGTGGAGTTCTCTGCACAGGCAGCAGGGGGCTTGAGAAAGTGCAGAGACCCAGGGCGACTACACGACTCTAGGAAGCGCCGGGGTCCTCATAGTGGGCCCTGCTATGAGGGTCGGCCTGTGGCTACAGGTACGAAGGGAAATCACACCTGGGCCCCTGACCTGGGAGCCTTCATGCTAGTGGGGCAGACAGACCCCAGAATGGATCCCCTCAATCCCACCGAGAGGGTGGAGCCAAGGAGAAGAGCCAGGATCCGCAGCTAACCTGCAGGGGCTGGGGGTCTCAAACAGAAGGTGACCACTGGCCCGGGTCTTCAGGGACGGATGGGTCAGGGTGTAAATGGCTTATTTGCTAAGGGATCCCAATCAATATTGGAAGGGACTGGAGAAGTGAGACAAGGAGGGGCAACAGTCAGTGAAAAAAGGTGTGTCATCAGCAACAGTAGGCGGCTGCAGCTCAGTCCTCCTGGGGACACGGGCCTCAGAATTGTCTTCCACGGGCAGATGCCCGGGCGCTCATTCACCAGCTCCCACCAGTCACCAGAGAGAGAGAGAGCAGTCCCTTCCCCAGAGGTGATGCAGGCGCCACAGCCACCAAGAGCCCGCAGGCAGAGAGGTGTGGTGCGTCCAGTGGTTTGGACTTGTGTGCACAGACAGGGTGAGAATGGAGGGAGGTGGGCACGCACAGCAGCATCTGCTACCGAATCCAGCCGAGCAAGGAAGGCTGGGCATTTAGGACACAGGGAGGTCTGAGAGGGGGTGTGGGCAGAAAGCCAGGAAAGGGCCGTCCTGGACAAGGACTCCGAGGAGATTTTGCGGACAAGGACTAAGTCAGAGGACTGATGGCAGAGAGCCAGAATTCCAGGACGTACCGGTCCAGCTTCTTCCTAACCTGTTCAAGCCTGTATGCTACCACCAGGCTGTGGGTTTACAGAATTACAGACTGTTGGGGCCCGAAGATCTTTGCAAAAGGCAGAGACTAGGACCCAGAGGAGGAAAGGCCTTTGCCCAAAGCCACACAGCTGGCTGGAGGCAAGCGGCTAGAACCCAGGGCTTTGACTTCTTAAGATACGAGAGGCTGGGCCTGCAGCTGCCCAGAGAAATCTGAATTGGGATCTGGCCTTCCTATAAAGCAGTGGTTCCCTCCCTAGCAGGTTTGGCTCAGTGGATAGAGCGTCAGCCTGCTGACTGAAGGGTCCCGGGTTCGATTCCAGTCAAGGGCATGTACCTTGGTTGTGGGCACATCCCCAGTGGGGTGTGCGCAGAAGGCAGCTAGCTGATCGATGTTTCTCTCTCATCGATGTTTCTCTCTATTTCTCTCCTTTCCTCTCTGTAAAAAAATCAATAAAATATATATATATATTTTTAAAAGCAGCGGTTCTCAACCTGTGGGTCGGGACCCTTTTGGGGGTCGAACGACCCTTTCACAGGGGTAGCCTAAGACCATCGAAAAATACATATATAATTACATATTGTTTTTGTAATTAATCACTATGCTTTAATTATGTTCAATTTGTAACAATGAAAATACATCCTGCATATCAGATATTTACGTTACGATTCATAACAGTAGGAAAATTACAGTTATGAAGTAGCAACGAAAATAATTTTATGGTTGAGGGTCACCACAACATGAGGAACTGTATTAAAGGGTCGAGGCATTAGGAAGGTTGAGAACCGCTGCTATAAAGGGTGTGGCCCCTGCAGGCGACCCAACTCACCCCAGCAACAGGGGTTGGCAATCCTAGGGTCTGAGCCACTTCTGTGCTGTGGAAAGAAAGAAGACTCATTGTGAAGGGTGGCCCTGAGGATCCTGACCAGGAGGAAAAGTGGGGGCTTCCTAAGAGATCCTAGGGGTCCCACGGGGTGGCACCATTCCATTAATAGGCCTTAGACACTGTGACTGGCTTGGAGATATAACAACTTTAGCTCCTATAACAGAAGCACAAAGTAGGGCCAAATGAGATGAAACATCCAGAGATGCCTTCCAGCCCCCCGAGGCTTCCTGAGATGTTGGGGGACAGGTGCGGGGGTTCAGGAAGAGGAGCCTGTGTCTGGTTGCAGGTACAGCTGAGGCCACAGGCCGGTCACCCCCATACCCTGCTGACGATCCTGGAGGGGACCCTCTCTGAGCGCTGGCAGGTGTTTGGAGGAGCCCACCCTGTGCAATTTTGACTTCCCAAGGTGACCAAAAGAGTGTTCATTTATTCATTCATTCATCACTCACTGAGCTCCTTCTCTGTGCTAGGCACAGGCTTCAGTTCCGGGGATACAGGGTGAACAAACCGACTCAAATCCTGCTCTGCAGGACTCTCAGTGAGATGAGGGGATATACAATAAACAAGTGGTTAAAATGCCCCTTGCTATTGAGGTTGGTGTTGAGGTGGGAGAGAGTGACAGGCCAGGAGGAGAAAGTGACAGGCAGGGGTGTGATGTTAAGGATGGTCAGGGAAAACCTCTCTGATGAAGATGATGTTTGACCAGAGGCCTGAAGGCGGTGAGGGCTAGACAAGCCCCAAGGACATCTGGAGCAGGACCTCATAGAGAGAGGGAAGAGCAGGGCAGCGGTGGCGGGGAGAAAGTGAGGGGGGTGTGTTAGGGGAACGGGGAGGAGGAGATATGGCACATGTGGATGTGGCTGGAATGAGGGGACTGACTGGTCGGAGTGAAGGGGCAGCTGGGCAGGGTTGTGCCTCAGGGTACACTGGTGGCAGTGACGGGAAATTAGCATGTTGGTGATTAAAACCCTCCTAGGCCCCGCCTCACTGCCTCTGCGGCCTGCTGGGCTGTGGACCCTCTCTGCTGTACTGTAACTGTGGCTGACTGGCAGCACAGGAGGGTTATTTACTCCAGCATCACCACAAACACGTGTCACACGTGGCTCTACGACGTTACCAGGGCTACAACACCATTAGGTGATAGGAATTTTCAGCTTCATTCTGACCTTATGGGGCCACCGTCTCACGTGTGGTTCATCTTGGACCGAAACATCATTATGCAGCGCATGACTGTACTCGAAGACGGACGGAGACAAATGTTTAGAGATGAAATTAGTTTTCCACAGCCCAGAGTCCTCGAGTGCACAGGGGGACTGAAGAAAACGAAAATGGAATGCTGAAAGCTTAAAGCATGAAGATGCTAAAGGAAAGGGGAAGATGGATGCATCCCTGACCACCTTGGTTTGTTTCCTTCCAGTCTTTTTTCTAGGCATAGTAAATCAATCTCAGAACAGATGGCACATTCAAACTCGGTAATCTGAGGAGTAAGCTGATAGCTAAAAAGTTTTGTTTTTTTTAATTCTCACCGGAGGATATGTTTCTTTATTGATTTTCTAGAAAGAGAGGGAGAGGAAAGAGAGAGAGAGAAAGAGAGAAACATTGATGTGAAAAGCATTGATTGATGGTCTCTCATACACCCTTCTTACTGGGGATCAAGCCTGTAACCTAGGTATGTGTCCTGACTGGGAATTGAATCCACAGCTTTTTGGTGCAGGAAATGACACTGAAATCAACTGAGCTGCCCGGCCAGGGCAAGTTGAGAGTTTTAAAAGGACTGGACAAGGTAAAATTCAACCTGGGCTGGCAATTGCGGGAACTCTAATACCTGAGACTGGCTGATGGGAGGAGCAGTTACCAAAGCCTGGAAGGAACCAGTCTGTGGGAAGGCTGCCCAGGGAGGGACCTGAGATTCTTTATTTCTAAGAAGAGTCCGTATTTCACTGTCCTGTGGCCTCTCAGCCCCCGCTGGGGTTCCCCACTGGCTGGGCCCTCAGGAGGGCAGGTGGAGCTGCCCAGACAGGGCAGCCTCCTGGGCAGAGAGCAGGTGGAGAAGGGAGGAGTGCGGGTCCGCACACATATCCAGGTCTTTTTTCAGTGGAGCATTGCAAATGCTGTTTCATGGCCTGATTTCTTCGTGAATAAATAGCAGACGATAAAAGAGGAATTCCAAACTCTCAGAAGGGCTGAGCCATTAGCCAGCCCACCCGTCGCACAGGATGCTCTGTCAGAGGTGGCAGTGGCTCGTCACACTAACAAGTCGCAGCCCCCTTATTTCTCAGGCGCCAGCACCTTCCTTCTGCCGCCTGATGAGAAAGCAGCATGGCCCTGCAGGTGGAAGCAGGGGCTGCCCGGTGGCAGCGTCAGGAGCCCAGAGGCCTCAGCCCAGGGCTGCTCAGACCTGTGGGGCACAGTCCCTGGATCCTGCAAAGTGCAAAGCCTGGTTGTGCGGGTCTGGGAGGGGCCTGCGATTCAAATTTCTAAGAAGCTTCTGGATGATGCTGATGCAGTGGCCTCCAGCTGCAGCCTGATTTCAAGGTTGTAGAGACCTATGTGCTCGGGCCCAGGAGAGGGAAAGTTGGGGGTCACTGCAGGCAGCCGGGCCATTAGAGTCACCTCTTACACGGTATTTAAATTTAAGTTCTTATTTTGGCCCAGCTGGCATGGCTCAGTGGTTGAGCGTCATCCTATGAACCAGGTGGTCATGGTTCAATCCTCATTCAGAGCACGTGCCAGGCTTGCAGGCTCAATCCCGGGGGGGGGGGGGGGGGGGGGGGTGTAGGTGACTCTCTCTCATCATTGATGTTTCTATTTCTCCCTCTCTCTCTCCCTCTCCCCTTCTGAAATCAATAAAAATATCTACACTAATAAAAGAGAAACATGGTAATTGGCGTACGACCGCTACCCTTTTCATTGGCTAATCAGTGAGTATATGCAAATTAACTGTCAGCCAAGATGGCGGCGGGCAGCCAGGCAGCTGAGAACAGGATGCTTGGTTGCCCCAGCGATAGAGAAAACCAAGGTTCCTGCCTGCAGCTGGGGGCTCTGAGCTCCTGAAGCAACAGCTCCAAAAGATACAATGTTTCAAGTAGAAGCTAAAAGATGGCAGTTAATCTGCATACTCAGGCTCCAAGTGGTAGAGCAAAGCCAAACAGCCTTGAAGCCGCAGAGCAGAGAGGCCTCACTGCCCGGGGATCAGCGGAGCCAAGAGGCCTCCCGGGCCTGGGATCAGTGGATCCTGATGCAAGCCCTGCGTGTTTATGCACCCTGGGGGTGCAGAGGTCGTGTCCTAGGCAGAGGCCTATGGCGAAATTTTCGACTCTGAGAAGCAGCCTACGGGCTGGAAGGCGGCTCCTCTGACCTCAGTGCTGGAGAAGACGACTAAGCAGAAAACTAAAGAAACCGATTTTACATCATTTCCCAGGTGGAGAACAGTTGGCATGTAGCCCCTGACCAGTGCCCACCCTCTCCTCTGTCAGTCTATCTCACTCTTAGGTACCATGTTCTTTGTTCTGTCTTAACTGCAACTCATTTTTAAACTAGATTGCTTTTAAAAGAAGACTAAATAAAGTTTCCCTTAAGTTATTTAGGTGGTGCTGGGGCTGCTGGGGCTGCTGGGGGCCTGATAGAAGACACAAACACGCAACGGGGGGCCTGTACCCAGCAGCTCCAAGGCCCGCCACCTTGGTGCTGGGGCTGCTGGGGGTATCAGAGACACAAACTGGCAGGCATGGCACCCAGCAGACCCGAGGCCTTTGTGGCAGCACTAAGGAGCAGCAAGCCAAGTGGTAGGAAGCAGCAAGCAGCTGGGCAGTAACAAGGGAGGGGTAACTGCAAGAGGGTACATGCTGGGCTAAGGGACCCCCTACCCATCCCCAGTGCATGAATTTCGTGCACCGGGCCTCTAGTCCTATATAATAAAAGGCCAGCAACCATAACAGCAGAACAACCAGAATAACCGATCGACCAGTCACTATGAGGTGCATTGACCAACTCCAGGTCCCTCCCCGCAGCCCGCAGGTCCCAATCACTAGATGGCCAATGGGGAACTACAGGGAACTGGGATGGGTGGCGGCAGCGTGGGACTGGGGACTGGGGACTGGCGAACAGGTGGAAGATGCCCCTGATCTCAGGCTTGGCCTAGGGACTCTACCCACGCACAATTTTGTGTACTCGGCCTCTAGTATTAAATAAATAAACTTAAGTTCTAATTTTGAAAGGCTAAATCATATACAGTCCTTAACATTTTGGCTCTGCTCTGTCTCTCTACTCAGATGAATCCCTCCACAGAAGCAGGACACTGAAGACAGGACAAAGGCTGGTCTGCTCCGATGAGGCGGGCGGGCAGTGGTGGGGGAGGCCTCCAGGCTGGAACATGCCAGGGGCATACCCGCTGAGTCTCCTGGCAACCAGGCCTAGAGCAGCCATGCAGGGGTGCTGAGGGGCTGAAGCTCAGCCCCTCCCCCCCAGACTCCTCACCCCCCACCCCCACTGCACATTCCTTTCCCTAGAGCCAGTCCTCAGGTAAGCTCTGGAGGCCCTGCGCCCACAGGCCCGGTCTCCCCAACACCAGAGGTCTTTTTTTTTGATGGCTCTGAGCTTAGATCACTTTCTTTCTCTAGAACTTGACCTTTCCACCTTCAGAAGTGAAGGGAGAAGAGGGCCTGGGAGGCCAGTGCACACTCTGTCTGGGTGTCCCTGTGCCTGCAGCACCTAGAGCCCGGCCTCACACAAAGTGGGCCCCAGAAACGTCCGCTGAGTGTGTGGCGCTCGCCTGCACGGTCCCTCTCCATCAGCGGGCCGCTGGTCCTTGAAGGGAAAGCAAACATGACGGGTGATTGACTGAGCTGTCCGAATCCCCTGACGGGAACTGGAAGGGAACTCCCGTCTCTGAGTCCCAGACACTTCATCACGGGGCTCAAACACCTCATTTTAAGGATCAGGAAACTGCAGCCAGAGTGGAAAAGAGGTGTCCCCAAGATCGCAGCAGGGACAGAGAGAGAGAGCCCAGGCCTCGGACTCCCAGCTCAGGCTCCGTCCACATCACATTCATATACTTGTCCATCCTTGAGCAGCCAGCTGGCTAATGAGCAGCTGCTACATCCCGGGATCTGCTCCAGGCGCGCAGGGTCCGGAATTAACGAGAGAGCAGAGCCCTTGTTCTCAGGGAGCTTATATTCCAGGGGGGACACAGAAACCAGCAATAGGGGGCGTGAGGGGCGTAACATGCAGATGAGACAGGAAGCGGGGCAGGGGTGGGGGAACCAGAGGGAAGACGCTCCGCTGAAGCCTTGAGCAGCTATGCCCAGGGAGACGACTCGATACCACCCACCTCTAGTGCCTGAGCCTTGGCTCCCACATTGTGTATCTTCCCAACACTCTCCAGTGCCTTCCTCATCCTGCTCTGTACTCATCTGTCCGGCCGCTGTCCTACCAGTCATCCTCCCACCACCTGCAACCCCTCTCCAGCCTCCAGCCTCGCACCCCAGTCCAGGCCAAGGTGACCCCAGCTCCCAGGAGGCCTCAGGAGCATAGGCCCTTTAATGCCAGAACTGGAAAAGGCTGTAATATTCTGCTTTAGGTCCAAGAGCAAATTCCCCATTTTGCAGGGGAGGAGCCTGAGGCCCAGAGAGGGCAAGTAACTTGCCCAAGGTCACACAGTAAATAACAGACTTTCCACCTTCTCATTCCCCCTTATTTTCTCCTTTACTACCTGCCAAGCCTCCAGGAGTCCCCCAGGGTCCTAGGGAATGTTAAGCAAGCTCTTCTCCTTAGTCCCATCCCCCAGCCCCCAAGGAAACCAGGGCGAAGGAGCTGGGTGCAGTCGCTCTGCCATCTTGTGGCTACTCCTAAAACTGTCGCCTGCCCTGGTTGTGTGTGTGTGTGTGTGTGTGTGTGTGTGTGTGTGTGTTGACCCCTCCACCCATTTTGTGCATACCCTCCCCCACACCCCCCCCACACACACACCAATCTGTTCTCTATATCTTGAGGTCGTTGGTTTTGTTGTTGTTGTAGTTTGTTTTCTAGATTCCACATATCAGTGAGATCATATGGTATTTGCCTCTCTCTATATAACATTTCTTTTTCTTTTTTTATTGATTTCAGAGAGCAAGGGAAAGGGAGAGAAAGATAGAAACATCAATGATGAGAGAGAATCATTGATCAGCTGCCTCCTGCACGCCCCCAACTGGGGATTGAACCTGCAACCCGAGCATGTGCCCTTGACCGGAATCAAACCCGGGCCCCTTCAGTCTGCAGGCCGACACTCAATCCACTGAGCCAAACAGGCGAGGGCTACTCTGCTGGTTTTGAAAAGTTGTCACAAGATTCTCACTCCAATCTCGTCTCCCCCCTTTGTACCCAGAACTTCTGACATGAGCTTTGCCTGCACAAATACTCATCTCTAAGAAAGAAGCAGGGACTCAGAGCCAGGCCCATCCCTCCCCGGCTCTGGGAGGACCACGGCCCAGTCACCTCTCCCTCCCCTCCTTACTCAGCTTCCCCCTGTGCAAAATGAGGGAATAATCCCGCCCCCAGGTCACAGAGCCATTGCAAGTGGGAACAGATCACAGATGTGAACGTGCCCAGAGCAGAGAAGCGTGCTGTGCAGGTGTTTTCAGCACCTGCCCCGCGCGTCCCTCTATCGCTTAGCAGAGACCCCGCCCACAGCCAGTCACCCAGAGTGGTGGGGGTGAGATGCGTAATCACCTGCACAGACGCATTTGCAGGACACAGGCCCTCCGCTCCTGGAGGTGGGATTCATTCCTCCCAGGGCCTCCTGCCTGGCAGCTGCCAGGGTGTCTGTCTGTGGCACAGGAAAGGGACGGGCATGGGTAAGTCTGACAGTGCCCAGTGCCAGGTTCTGTGGGGTAATGCGTGCCTCCAGTGCACCAGGTGCTTCTGTGCTCTGCCCATGCCTGACTTTACCCCTCAGCGTGCCCTTCACCTGAGGGCTCTATCTGCCTGCTCAGCCCCACTCACCCCGGGGGTGGCTGGTTTAATCACAGCCCCCTTACCCACTGTGTTCCCTTTCTGTCTGACCCCACACTCCCCTTGGGGTTTCCTTCACCTCCAAATAAACCATTTGCATCTCAGAGTTGGCTTTTGAAGGGTCCAGCCAAGACCCCAGGATGATCCCTAACACCAGGACCCCTCCCCTGGCCTGGCTCCCACTGCCCTGTTCTTCGCGGCTCCTTCTGCTGCCACCTGGGGGGCCAAGGACAGAGAACATTCTTCTGTCTATCTCTTTCCACCTCTCTCTGTCCTCCATACGTAAGCGGCCCCAGGCACACTTTTTACACTGATGGATTATCATATTCTTATTGCGCATTTACTGTGTTCCAACCCCTATGCTAGAGGCTAAGAACACGCTGTCCTCATGGGTTTGCAGCCTGGCAACAAAGGCAGATACTAAATAAGTGTACACACAAATGAACGTTACCTTTCCAAACTGTGGAGGGGCCACAAGGCAAAGGGCAGGTTGCTGTGGGAGAGAAGCTGGGGGCAGGGGGCGCGCATTTTAGGGGAAGAGAGGTCAGGGCAGGCTTCACTGAGGAACAGCTACTCAAGCCGAGACCCAGGGGAGAGAAGAAGCCAGCCAAGCAACACTGGGTGGGAATGTTCCGGGCCCACAGAGGGCCTGCGGTGAGAAAGGGCGGCCTGTTTGAGAGACCAAGGAGCCAGGGTGACGAACTGGACGAAGCAAGAAGAGAATCACTCAGGAAGGGATTGGCAGTCGGCAGAGGCGGGTCACATGGGGCCTCGGGGCCTTCGGAGGGCATTTGCTTTGCACTGCAGCGCAGTGAGAATCCCAGGGCAGCCATCCCACAGCCTTTGAGAGTCTGCCTGGCTGCAGGGGAGCCTGGGCTGCAAGGGAACCTGGAAGATGCACATGTAATCGTCAGAGGAGAAAAGACGATGCTCAAGACGAGGTTGATGGAAATGCCTGCAGATGAAGACAAATTAAAAGGAGAGCTTCACCAATAAATCAATAAACCCATAAAAACAGCAAAGTAAATGGTCAGAGGTGGGAGGTAGAGTATTTTATAAGTGAAACCTAAGAGTGACCAGTTTAGTAAGGAGAGCAGTTAAAACAAAAATATAAACCTTCCTAGACATCAAGAGATACAAAGACATATTAATTCCTCACCCCTTGCAAAGGAGAGAGCAGCTAAAATAAGGACAAGCAAGGACATTCCCTCTCTCTCTTTCTCCACACGCATGTGCACACATGCATGCACATACATACATACTCACACACATGCATGCACATACATACACTCGTATACACATACACATGTACACATATGCATACCTGTGTGAACATATGCATGTACGTGTGTGCGTACATATGCACAGGCATCGGCACACGTGAACATACTGCATGCACATACACACATGCATCTGCATGCATATACATGCATCCACATACACTCATACACACACATGCACACACACACGAACACCTATTTATGAAAAAGACAAAGGGCACAGGAACATGTTAAACTACACCACCAACAGATAATCAGTAAAATTCAGATAGTGTGAGGCTCTCCAGAACAAAAGACCCAAGTTATTCTTTAAAAAGTTGGATGGAAATAAAAAGATATAAAACTTATAAAGTAAAAGCAATTTTAGAGACATGTCAGCCAATCACAATGTGTGGATCTTACTTGGATCTTGATTCAAACAAACAAACTATAACATATACTTTTCCCAAGTCAATCATGGAAATATAACTACTGACTGTATATTTCATTATTTTAAGAAGTTATTAAACTGTTAGGAATGATAATGGTAATATTTTAAAAAGGAATTTTTATCAAAAATATACTGAAATATCTATAGGTAAAATTGTATGATGTCCGGGGTTTGTTTCAAAATAACCTGGATTGGGGGATGGGTAAAGTAATAGATGAAGTAAGACTCAGCAGGTGTTAATTGTTGAAGCTGGTACATTGTATCGGTCAGCTCCGGCTGCCATAACAAAATACCATATACCGGGTGGCTTAAACAACAGAGATGTATGTGCTTACAGTCTGGAGGCTTGGCAGTCCTAGATTAGGGTCCAGCAAGGTGGGTTTCTGGCGAGGGTTCTTTTCCTGGCTTGTAGACAACCACCTTCTCACTATGTCCTCACGTGGAGGAGAGAGAGCTCTGGTGTCTCTTCCTTTTCTTGAAAGGGCACTAACCCTGTTAGATTAGGGCCCCAACCTCATCTTAATTATATTCTAAAGACCCTGTCTCCGAATACAGTCACATTGCAGGGGTGGTAAGAGCTTCATCAGATAAATTTGGAGGGGCCACAATTCACTCCATAATACAGGTGCCATTTGCTGAGATGAGAAAGACTAGGGAAGAACACTGTGGAGAGATTTGTCCTTGTCACAGGGTGAGGACGTAAGATTTTCAAATAACACAAAGTTGACCAAAGCTACAGGTGCTTAGTAGCATAATGAAGGGTTAGAAACAGGAACAACAGTACTTTGATTTAATGCACACCTACCTTTACCAGGGACTGTGCTCGGTGCTTTTAAAGCATCATCTCATCTAATCTTACAATCCTCACTTTATAGATGCACAGAGAAGTTACGTCACTTTCCCAAGATCACAAGGCTGGCAAATTGTAGAACTGGGACCTGTGGATATAAGAACCTATGTTTGTTTTCCTTGCACCGCAATGGAAGAGCTCTGGCTTTGGGGCCGCCTGGGAATCCTGGTTTTGCCAGGATGAGAAGATCTGGATAAGTGACAACTTCTCTGAACATCAGTATCTGCATCGGTGAAGTGGGGATTATCTTAGCAACCTCACAAGGCTTTGATGACATTCGTGTGAGGAAGTGCACGGCAGCACCTGCCACAGGTGAGCACTTAAAGAGGGCAGCTGATTTGCTGTTATTACCGGTTTTGTTATAGACCGTTATTCATCCTATACACCTTTCTCGGGAAGTCCCCAGAACTGCTACTTCCCTGACATCACTGACAGTCTTACCCCTGTGTTTGTATCTATTGTCCCTCAGACCACCAGTCCCGTGTGCCCTTTGCGTAGGGAGGGGAACAGGGTAGGAAGGGCAGGATATCTGTGACTCATTGCACCCTTCCCTCATCCCTGAACACCTAGAGGGGCCATCCAGGATGAGATGACCAGGCAGCTACTTCTCAGACAGGCCTGGTTCTGCATATTAAATCTCATGTCCCTGCTTGAGGGCTCATAAAATACCCTGAGTTTTTATCAATAACCTGGGGCTCTACTCCTGCTCTCGCAGAGCAGCTCACTGGATGTCGTGCCCTGTTCAGACCTTGCCATCTCACTGACCAGTGTTCCGGGAAAGACTTGGTTTCTCTGATAGATGCAGAATCAAGGGCCCTGGGTGGTTACCTTCTCAGGCAGCTTGAACCAGCTTTATGTCATGGAGCTGAGCATGCCTCATCCCTGGGCCTTAGCCTCCTCATGAGACGTTTCATGGACAGAGCTCTCAGAGCCTGGGGTCTGAGCCCTGGGCCTCAGCAACTGTTGGGGCCAAGCTAGACAGGCTCCATGTTGAGTTTGGAGTGAGATGAGGAGAGCACGTGGCTCAATTAGTTGCACAGTGAAAGGTCAGGTTCACCCACCCACCACAGTGCCTGCTTCCTGTGAGAAAGAAGGCTAGTGGGTGAAAAGGCAATTTATAATTCTCTTCCAGGGCTTTGCAGCATGTACTAGTATTTTCTATGCAATTAAGGAAGATTAGAAATGCATAGAATGTTCTGGGTGTCATGTCAAAGGCCTGACACATAAACAATGGGGTTTAGAAGGCTGCATCACCAGGAAAAGAGAGTTTAGCACTCATTTGCCCAGGCCTGTTAGGTGCCTAGCACTGTGCTCCAAATTGCTGAGAAGTAAGATTTTAAACATGCAAACATTGTCCATGCTTGTCTTAAGTCCATGCGCCCTCTCGCAATCCAGGACGACTCGGGGAATGTCAGATTGATGGTTTCAACCCGATTTCCTCAGGCCACCCTGAGGGACCCACCGGTGCACAAGTCCATGCACTGAGCTTCTAGTATGCATATAAGATCTTTGGTTAATCTCTTCCCGTCCTCCTCCTCCCCCTCTTTCCTCTGAGATTCATGCGCCTGTTCCATGTCTTCATGCCTGTGCATTGAGCGTCTACCCCCTGGTGGTCAGTGTGCATCATAGCTACCAGTCCAATGGTCCAATGGTCAAACAGTTGCTTAGGCTTTTATATATATAGACTAGAGGCCCAGTGCACAAAATTCGTGCATGGAGGGGTGGGTCCCTCAGTCCGGCCTGCACCCTCTTGCAATCTGGAACTGCTCCGGGGATGTCTAACTGCCAGCTTAGGCCTGAACCCGCAGGGATCCCTGCGGGATCGAGCCTAAACTGGCAGTTGGACATCCCTCTCCCAATCCCGGACCGCTGGCTCCTAACCTCTCACCTGTCTGCCTGCCCGATCAGCCCTAAACCACTCTGCCTGCCTGCCTGATTGCCCCTCACCACTCACCTGCCTGCCTGATCACCCCTAATTGCTCGCCTGCCTGCCTGATCGCCCCTAACCACCTCTGCCTTGGCCCCTGCTGCTGCAGCTTTGTCCAGAAGGGCATCCGGAATGACATCTGGAAGGTCGTTCGGCTGTTCAGCTGCCTGGTCTAATTAGCATATTATGCTTTTATTATTATAGATAAGTGTGCTAATCCCATCACAGGCCCCACCCATGACTCATTGGTTTAGAGTCTAAACCAATCATCTGCTAAAGGCCCCACCTTTCATTGCACTGGGGATCAGGCTTCAACATATGAACGTGGGGGTGGGGGAGACACAAACATTCAGTCCATAGCAATACCCTTAGGGCCAATATGATTTAACTCAAAAGAATAAAAGATAATATGGTTCCCAGACTCATGTTTTTTCAAGTATATGGTGGTTTATTCACTTACCACCAAAGGTCCCCGTGGCTCTGGGACACACACTCCAGGAAGGAAATGACCCAAGATGCTTTCCAGGGGAGGTGGTTGTCACCTCACGTTTGCAGGGTCGGTGGGGTGGGAGAGAGCAGTTAGGCAGGAATGGGACAGGACCACACAGTTCACTTGCCTGAGGCTCAGGCAAGCCCTCCGGACACAGACAGCGCCACCACCGGTGGGCTCTGGGTGGGACTGGGAACTAGGATTTGAGAGCCCCTTTCCTCAGCTGTAAAATGTCTGTGGGTTTTTGTCACGGCCACAACAATCCTGCTTTGTGAACTGCAGAGCACTGTGTACACGTGTGACCCATATGTTTAGAAAAGACAAACTAAATCCTCATGATCGATGTGCATCATTGATGTTCTGAATTACACATATTCACAGTAATCGCAGGGTTAAGGCCATAGGGTCCCAAAGCTCGGAGGGTTCTCCCTTGTAGGCGTCCTTACTTGGCCTGGCACTCCCTGGTCCCTGTTGGTGCCAGGTGGTATTAACTGCATTACAATGATGAGCACATTTAACTGCAGAATTCTTCCAGAGCAGAGAGCCATTCAAGAGGGAAGCCTCATGTCCCACCCAGGCCGGGGCTCAGAGGTTCAAGCTCCAGGCCTGTGGGCTCCCTGATGGGGAGTGACGGTCAGTCATGCTGACCCTCTTGGACAACCCGCAGCTCCAGATCCCAGGGGAGACCAGAGCTGCTGCAGCTAGAACTAAGCCCAGCTGACGTCTCCTTATGTCCACCATGTCCACCAAGCTGGTCCTGTTCTTCGTGGCTCCGAGAAGAAAATGGGATGAGGGAGGGACAGAGGACAGCCAACATCCTCTGTGGCCCTATCAGCGGTTCTCAACTTGTGGGTCGCAACCCCTGAAAATACATCTTGCATATCAGATATTCACATTATGATTCATAACAGTAGCAAAATTACAGTTATGAAGTAGCAACAAAAATAATTTTATGGTTGGGGGTCACCACAACATGAGGAACTGTATTAAAGGGTTGCAGCATTAGGAAGGTTGAGAAGCACTGCCTCTGTTCTAGTTTTTCCAACAAAAGATCTCAGAAAGTTCTAGAAAGTTCCAGACCTCCCTGCTATGAGCCCAGGCTGGCCATGAAGTGTCACGACTAGTGCACTCAGCAGCTAGCACCTATTGTCATCTTGTCCCTTTTCATTACCCTTTACCTGACTCTACTGTTTCCCCCGACTAACTCGCATAAGATCCCTGCAACTCCATCCATGGTCCCAAACCTCCCACAGCACCTGGCATTCTGTGGGCTCGTTCCTTTCAGGAATAAGATTCCTCTCCTTGTTGAAGCTAAAATACCCATAGGAAGGTTCTCCCACTAAACCCCAAGCACCAAGTCACCTGGTGACAGAGCAGGGCTCTGCTCGGGAAGGTAGACGGCTGTCAGCTCCTCAGACGGAGGGAAGGCTGGGCTGAGGTGCCCTGGGGCCAGCACGCAGGCCAGACCCTCCCTCCCATCTGCCTCTGACATCCAGCCCCTCCACCGCAGGCCCCTGACCCTGGCTGACAGGTGATCCTGACCTGGTCTTTTGAATTCACAGCACCAAGTCCCAATGCTGACATACAGGGCACCACGATCAAGTGCTTTAAAGGAGTCTGGTTGAGTGGCCAGACTCCTCCAGCCAGAAAGAAACTTCCCAAGGTCAGGTGAAGGTTACAGCCAAAGCTGAGGCACTTACTGTTGCCATTTTAAAGTGTTGGCGTCAATGTTGATGATAAATGGGAAAATCTTTAAGTGACAGCTGAGATTGGGGACAGGAGACTTGGGTCAGTGATGGAAGCAATGGCGTCGGGTTAGGTGGGTTCTGTGCCAGGTATGAACTCTATTCTTAAAGCAGCTCTAAATGGAGCTTAAAATGATGTCCTGAATTTGTGGGAGGTCTCTCTCTTCCTCCTGGCATACAACTTCATTCCTGGGGACTGTCTTTGCTCCTATAACAAAGCCAGAAGGCAAAGAGTGGGTACCAAGCAGTATGTAAAATAACACTGTAGTGTCTCCAGAAAACTCAAATCATTCTCCTCATCCTCACGCAAGCACAAAATGCCCACCCCTCTCATTTATAGGGAAGGAAACTAAGGCCAAACACTTACGTAGCTCTTCCAGACTTGCACGGGGCTTCAGGAGCAGAGCTACGACCAAAGCTTCCTGCATGGAGCTCAGTGCAGCTCCCACCCTCCCGTGTCCTCTGTTTTAGCACAAAGGAGAAACTGGAAGTGAGGGAGAAACACACAAAGCCACAGAAGCAATGACCCAGGGCAGCACATAAAACAAAGGAGCAGGCCGTGCACAAGCTTGTAAGACTGACCGGCCCTCAAGCATGGACCGAAGAGCTTATCTCCAGAGCCTATGAGGCCTTCACCAGCTCTGATGTGGCCTGTGGGGAGCCAGCCAGAATCCTCTGTCTGCTGGTGGAGAAGTGAGGAGTGGAAGGAAAGAAGAGTTCGGCCTCAAGCAGGTAGGATCCTACTGGATAGCCAGGGGCACATGCAGCCTCCATCACAGGCTGACCCCCAGCCCACGACCCTCACCAGGGAGAGGAGGGGACTGCATCAGACTCATAGCTGGAGATCCAGAGAGACGTGGGCCACCTGTCAGGAGTATAAAGCACCATGAACCTAGCCATGTGGGAGAAGAAGGCCCAATCCACTGTAAGGAGAACCAGGGCAGGATGGTGACTAGTTTTAACAGCCTATGAGGCTTACATGGCTGTGATGTGGGGGAGGTGAAGGCCAGCTCTCAATACCCACTAAAGACTAAAAAGGCAAGACTAGGCTCCCATGGCTTCTGCCACTGATACCAGGGGTCCAGCCTCCTTGCCATTCATGTGATGCTGGTGACATGGGCATGTGGGCAAAGTGGAGGCCTCGCACTTTCAGGGGGACCAAGTCAATGTGCCAACTATCACGCAAGGTCTGAGGTTTCAGTGTTGACTAAGCCAAGTGGGGTCTGTCAAACCAGACAATACGCTTTAAATAAGTGAAGACAGTACACAATGCTCAGATCACTTCTGGAGTAAGCCCTGGAGGCTCAGGCCCTCCCTGGAGGATCCGAGATGCTGGCGTGGCCCCAGGGACCAGTGGGAAGGGGCCCAGGCAGCCAGGATATGCTGAGATTTTCCAAGGCAATGCAGCAACTTCCTTGTGAGGGTTTCTGTGGCTGGCACCAGCAGCCTGGGCCCCATGACGAGGGCTGAGTCATTGGCGTGGCCCCAAAGATGAGGAGAACGTGGAGGAAATGTGGGGTTCGACTCTCAGGGATAACAAACAAATTTGAGATAAATAAAATGTTTTTTGTTGTTTATCACAAATTCAGATTAAACTGGCATCTTGTTTTGTTTTGTTGTTTTTGTTTCTTTGCTAAATCTTTGCTAAATTTGAGGTCCGAGCCGCCAACATACCCTAAGGATGCTCCTCTATCTGAGCCCCACCCACATGAGGCACCTGGGGAAGTTTACACTGTCTAGTATAGTAGCCGAATTTAAAAAGGAAAAAGAACCAGGATAAATTAATTTTGAAGTATTTTATTTAAGCCCGATAAATCCAAACTATTGTCCTTTCAACGTGTAATCAACATAGCAGTGTTACGGAGGTATTTTATGTTCTCTCTTTAGGACGAGGGCTTTGAAATCTGGTGGTAAATAGACAGCCCTTCTCAACTTGAACTAGTTGAGTGCTCAATGGCCATTTATGCTGCAGCGAGGCTCCAAGGCTTGGGGGAAGGGGGCCAGCAGTGGCAAGGGGCCCCTTTGTCAAGGTCCCGGGCACTGCTGTGGTTCCATGATGTTAGGGAGGTTGGTGAGAGTGGGGCCAGGAAGCCAATTAACTCCAAGGACCCAGGCAATGTGGGGATCACTTTTGTACAACTGCTAGGCCTTCACCAGAGGCCCAGCCCACTGCCTAGGGCAGGGGTGGGCAAACTTTTTGACTCGAGGGCCACAATGGGTTCTTAAACTGGACTGGAGGCCGGAACAAAAGCATTGATGGAGTGTTTGTGTGAACTAATATAAATTCAAAGTAAACATCATTACATAAAAGGGTACAGTCTTTTTTTTTTTTTTTTTAGTTTTATTCATTTCAAACTGCCGGATCCGGCCCGCTGGCCGTAGTTTGCCCACGGCTGGCCTAGGGCCTGAGGCTTTAGGGTAACCCCAGGGATATGGGGGGATGGGGGACAAGCAGTAGATAAGCTCTGAGAAGAGCCAAGGCAAGCCTTTGATTGCCCCTAATGGTTAAGGGGCTGTCGCCACAGGCACACGCCTGCCAATGGTCTGACACAGCAGAGTGGAAGGGGAGTAAATAATGCTCTGTGACAAATGCCAGGTAATGCAGTAATGGTTCGCTAATGACTCAGAGGCTGGCCCTGCAAATGAGGCCCGGGCTGCAGAGCTGGCCTGGGGCAGAGGGCAGGGGAGATGGAGGGATTCTGGGCTTAATTAATGACAGGTGATGCTCAGGTGGGAAAGAAGGGCAAGGGTGGGTCCATGGGCCGACTTAGTACTCACAAAACCCACTGTAATGATCAGCTTTACAGCAGAGGTTTATAAAGGCCAGGTGCCGGCATGAAAATCGGGATCTCCGGCTAAAAAGAAGGTGTACTGACAACGCTCAGAAAATGTTAGATAGCGAGGCCCCAGCTACGGAGGGGTTCAGGCATGGGTGGTGCTCCTTGGCCCGGGGTCAGGTTTGCAAATCAGGGCCAAACCCCTACAAGGGTGAGAGGATTGCTACGCTGTCAACAATGAAATGGCCCATGGGGGTGGGGGTCGGACAGGAGGAGTGAGGACTCCCTGCAGCTGGGAAGGGCGGGGCTGCATTGGCGGGGAGACCAGAACTGTGATTAAGAGGAAGGAGCAGGAATTCGACTCAGAGGAGGAGCCTGAGATCTCAGATGTGTGCAAGCACCTGTGAGGGTCTGAAGCATGGCCTGGCCTGTGGCAGCAGGAGGACAGCTGAAGAGATACAGCACCAGGAAGCCAGGGTACTGTGAAGGTCACTAGCAAGGATATCACATGACCATGGGTGTCCGCTGGCAGGATGGGGAGACGGCCCCGCTGGACAGGTTCTAAACATTTTGCAAGCTGAGGGCATCTTTCAAGGCACGCAGGGGGCAGGCTTGGCAACAAGGGCCGGGAAGTACATTTGGAAACAAGGGATTGGGTGGAGCAGTTTTCTGTTCTTGCTGCGATGGAGGCAGAGGAGGGAATGGGAAGACCTAGGAGGTTTTGGTGGTGTAAGCTGTTAAAGGGTGTGATCCAGAAAGACCTTGGTGAGCAGAGAGTTTATTTAGAGAGTTTATGGGCGTGCAGGAGCCCCTCTGTTTCGTAATTGCTATTCAAATCCACTCTCTGACTCTTGACCTTGAGAGGAGTGATCAGAAAGATGCTCTTGTCCTCCTGGTGGGAAAGAGCAGAAAGGTCATAGCTGCATCTATTGTTGCTGAGGAGAGATGACTGAGCCGGAAGTCAAGGAGGAGGAAATGGGGGTACTTACACTGAGCAGGTGCACTTCTTAATTACTGCAAAAGCTGGTGCGTCTGCAGGCAGCCTGAGTGGGCGTGAAACGCCCTGGGTCTCAGGTGCTAAAGATAAATCTCTCTGTGCACTTGAGCTCTTGGAAATCAGAGGCCCCAAACTCCATGCTTCAAACCACTATGACATTCTCATGACTAATGACTACATTTACTCTTCCTTTTAAACATGAAATTCTGCGAGTACAACATCTGCTTTCTGCATAAAACTTACTCGACATCTGTGTTCCCACCGCCTTCTCCTGGGTTGTTCACGCTTCAGTTTGGGCACGTTGTTCTCTCTGAGACTCTGTTCATGGTTCTCATATTTGCTTGATCAAAGTTTATCGGTGATTTATTATCCAAGTTTATTGTTTTTGTTAAAGCTCTCAGGGATGGCATGAGTTCTTTTTTGTGAGCCAAACTTCTATTCAAATGGACCACTGCCATTCCACATCCGGGCATAGGAAGGAGTTCAGCTATTAAACTCACATCTCACAGCCATTGTAAGTGGCTCCTAAGATGTTCTTGGTCCCCAGCTTCCTATGTTCTGACTGCCTGGTCTTCCTTTCTGGGCTAACCCACAGGATGGCCTGGTTGGAGCTAAATGAAGAACATGAGTCCTGCCGCACCATGCTCTCCCGAGGAGCGAGCTGCCTGGGTGTGGGTTAACAGAGGGCCTTTCCTTTTATCACAGAAGCTTTTCTCCAGGACAGATTACTACGTCCATTTCCTTCGTGTCTCAAATATTTAACTTCAGCTGTTCCAAGGTAATAACTCACTGAGTTTGGAGTGGATGCCCAAGTAATCGCAGATAGTCTGAGTGTCCTTCAAAGCTGTGTGATCTGGAGTTGCTGTGCCGGAAATGTACTCGGGCCATGACTCGCTGATGACCAAGAGCTGCTGGAAAGAGCTTGCAGGTCAGTCGGTATTGAACACTCGAGCATTCTGAGCACAGAATGCAGAGCTCACATGATGATGCATTTAAGTTCAATGCAAACACACATGCATGCATCTAAGTCTATGTAGCTGCACATGGCAGGAATGATCTACAGACACATCAAATCCAATGATCAAGCAAGCAGCGTATAAAGGAATTATATTAAAAAATAGAGGCCTTTCAGTTAAGGCCCAGTGAGGAGAAGAAACTCAGCACCATGGGTTAACAGAAGGAATTGGTTGCACTGATCTTGGAGAACTGAGAGGCAAAGGGAGAACACTGCAGCTACACCCATCAGGCTGGGGATGCAGGGGTAATGTGGGGCTATGGAGGGTGCTGCTCTCTCTGCAGCTCTGAGGAGGGACTGCTGCCTGGCTGCTGCTGCTGCTGCTGGGTCCCTTGAATGAGAGTCCCTGCATGTAAGACTCAGACATCTGAGCAAAGGGCATGAGCTGGACTGGGCTGGTGGCTCTGAGAGTATGGTGAGGCTGGGTCTGAGGGCATGGGCCAAACTGGAGCCAACTGCTGCCAGCTGGGGTGAACAACAGTCCTGGGGTGACAATCCGAGGAGCCAGATTCAAAACTTGAACAAGGCCCTGGTCACAGTGGCAGCCTTCCAGTCTCCCTCTGGTGCCCCCTAGTGACCGAACCTGAGAGGGAGCCAGATGGCAAAGGAGATGTGAGGTTTGCAGGGTCCTGCCCAGCATCACACAGAGGGTATATAGGGAGGTTGGGCAGGAAGTTAGAGACAATAATAACCCAAACAGGATGTGCACCATCTACACGCAGAGGATGGAGGGAAGCCGTAAGTCAGGGTACTGCGTTTGTTCTGTGTATCACCATTACTGAAATTTTGAATAATCCTAAGAAGTTTCTTGAATCACAGGATTAAATGTGTCTCCCCAGCCCCTTCCTGGTGTTCCAAAGTCAGCTTCTTTTTCGTATTGATCTTCAGTCATACACCAAAGTCCTCCTAGAATCGATGCTAGAAACTTCCTGAGCTCTAAGTCAGTACAGGAAATGGTCGTGCTGGGTATGGGGAAGAATGATCAGACAGCCCATTGGCGCATTCTACACAAAGCCTACGCCTGCTTTCCTGAATCAGTAGTTATATATTCAGGGATGACAACTTGCAAGACCCCGGTGCTGACAGGAGGCTAAATTGCCCTTTAGCATTATCTTTTCTGCCCCCTCCTAGTACTTTACCACTTAACTAAAAGGAGACAAAATAATAGGTTCCTTTGTTTCCAAGTACCTATAATGTGCATTTCCAGGTTGTTTGGGAGTACAGCTGGGAAATCTTTCAGCACCGACATAATTCTCTTCCCAGCCAATTGAGAAGCATTCTCTGAGCAATGTAATTGTTCCCCCACTGCAATTTCTACAGCAGCGTGTCAGCGTGTCAATCACGTCTTCTTCTCCGGTTCTGATGGTTCCCTGCTGTGTTAACACCCAGCGCGAGTCCTGCCAGCTGTTGAGAGATGTCAGCATATGTATATGAACCACTTCATGTTTCCTGGGGAAATTTCCCGGATCCGAGGCCAGTCTGCTCCTGATTCTGTGCCCATATGACTGGGCTTGCATTTCAATTTTCTTCGGGTAATAGTATTAAGTATTTAAAATGGCATGTTGTGAGTACATAATGTTGTTTATCCCTAACTGGGACTTGGTCGTATTCATTCCAAACAGTGGAGTGCACATATCATTCAAAGTCTCTTTTGGAAGTAAACGGCGTCTTCCCGGAGGTTCCACTAAGAGATCCAAGAGTCTTCATTAGTGCTATGTTTCTGGCTGGCACAAATTCACCAAGCTTATGCTGGTATTTCCAATCGTTCTTTGTCCGGGGTTACATGCGTGTGTCTCTCCGATTTCTGAAGGTACCCATAACCTGAGTATAACACATTTTTCCTTCACTGACAAGGGGTTTCCTCAAGAATCTTGACTGAATTGTTAAAACTCCTGTCGTGGGTTGAAATGTGCCCCCCAGAGAGATATGCTTAAGTTCTAACCCCGGCACCTGTGCATGGATGTGGCTAAGGGGTCTCTGAAGCTATAACTAAGATGTATGTTCAGGTGAGATCATACTGAGGTAGGGTGAGCCCTTGATCCAAGAAGTGTGGTGTCGTCATGAGAAGAGGAGAGAGACCAGAGGGGAGGGGGCTGTGTGAGGGCAGAGGCAGAGACTTGCCGCAGGGTGAGCGAGGTCAGGGCTCCCAGAAGCTGGGAGAGGCAAGGATGAGCCCTTCCTCCCAGAGGCTTTGGCGAGAGCACCGTTCTCTTAATACCCTGGCTTTGGACATCCGGCCTCCAGAATTGTGAGAGAACACACTTCTGTTGTTTTAAGCCACCCCGTGTGTGGTCACCGCAGCCCTAGGAGAGGAATACACCTCCCCAACCTACCAACTGGAACTCTAATATGACAAGTTTCTTATGTTATTTCTTCGTTTTCAACATCCCCGTCTCTGCTTTCTTCTAAGCCAGTGCCTTCCGTGCGAGTGGGATCTTCCCATCTCTGCTTTGGCGGGACACGGGACGGAGGGTTCTTAGGTGATGCCTCTGAGAGCCCTCTGGGCCGGTGCTGAGGTCCACGCCTTTGCGGCACTTGGCGATCACCGTGGGGCATCCCGGGCGCTGGCACAGCATCAGAGTCCCTCACTGGGGTCACACGGAAGACAGTGCACTTACCCACCCAGTTGCTCACTGTTGTTGCTAAAGAGAAAAGCCCAGAAACAAATAACGATACTCCCAGTATCTTCCCTGCTGGGGTTCTTGTCCCAACATCAAGAAGGGTTCAGGAATCTGGAGAAGGCTGTGCGTAGAGGTTAAATAATAGGAGTCCAGAGACTAATAAAGAGTCCGGAGACGAAGTATAATTTTGAAAGGCATTGGGGGTCAGAGGAGCTTAGCTAAAGGAGCTAAGTTCTAAGGTCTTAAGTCTAAGGCCTTAGGTTCTCTCCCTCCTCAGGACACCATACTTTTTATTAACACAACTTGTCCTGAGGCGAGGCAGAGATATACACTTCAAAGGGTCAGGGTTTGGTACAGAGTCCATTGTCAGAATGGAGGAATTAGCCTATGGCTGTTCAGGTGTTTGGCCAGTAGGAGGCAATAACATGTAGATTAAGATGCCTTTTAGCTGTCTGGCAGTCAAGAATCACCCCTTTTCAAGTTTGGGGAAATGCCTTCAG
Organism: Myotis yumanensis; assembly: GCF_028538775.1. Lineage (NCBI taxonomy): Eukaryota > Metazoa > Chordata > Mammalia > Chiroptera > Vespertilionidae > Myotis > Myotis yumanensis. Next base: position 86,658,610 of record NW_027223757.1, on the reverse strand, counting down.
CCATTCCCAGATGCAGCCCTGCTGTCATGCTGGATTGGTCTCTGGCACTTCCCAACCCAATAAACTCCTTTCTTAGTCGCCTTGGATTTATAATCTTGCATCTCAACTCTCCCAAGCACCCCACCACAAGCCGTCACAGTGCTGCTGTAGCACCCAGCTTTCGGATCAGGCTCAGAGGGGGTTTTAGCATCAAAGAGCCCAGCCCTGGGCCCCCTCCCTCTTAGGGATGTGCCCCTATCTTCTCCTACTCACGTTTACTCTGCTTATTGATCCCACTTTTAGTGTTCTAGGAGCCTCTCACCGGATACTTCCTTATCCTATGTATAGCCAGCGGTTCTGTCTTGGAATGTCATAATGCTGAATGTGTCTGTGATCTCAAAGTTAAGTTATACTGAAGGTAACCATTATAATTTTATGTCCAAACCAGGACACTATTTTAGAGTAAAAGGAGCTGTTAAAAATAGTTTAAACTCTACAATTTTCAAAACATATATCTAAATTGATGGCCCTAAAATGATTTGATTTAAACACTTTTAAATGATATCTGTCCTAAAAAATAAGATCCACTGACATGAAGAAGATTAAAAGTTTCATATTGACAGGTAAACATTTAAAAATAACCAGGAGAACAGTTGTCTTTGGTGTATATTCACAGCTGTTAAACAGTTTCTTAATCATTATCTGTCACTGTATTTTTCTGAAAAAGGTATTTATTTCAATGGATATTATTTCCAATGTTTCGCCTGCAATTTAAAGTTTCATATTATGATAATAAACTTGGGATGGATAGATCAGTTGACTCTTCTGTTGCTTATAATCATTTTAATTGTGAAAATCAACTCTCTGTAGGTGCTGAAGGACTGGGTGAGGTCAGAGAACATCTGCTAACAATGGAATATTTAACTTTTATTTTTTTGGAATAAAATGCATATAAATAGCCCAAATATTTTCAAACATACTTTATTTTATCACTACTGAGTACCTTTCTTCAACAACAAAAATTTAAGACAAAATTGATTAAATAAGTTATCTCTGATGCCTTTTAATGTTTCACTAAATTTAAATGCTTTAAAACTATAGGCCTTCTTGGTGGAGAGGGTCAATGGGGAAAAACACAAAGGGAATGTCTGTAATACTTTCAACAATAAAGATAAAAATAAGAAAACTGCAGGCTTTCTCAATTTCAGTACTTCCTAATACAGCATATAAACGTGTCCATTTAAGAACAAGAGTTTAACCCAGTGATTCCTCAAGCAAGTCAGCATATTTCCAAACATAATTATAGAACTTTAAAATTAAATCTCAATAAAAAAATAAAAGGCAAATACACCACATGGAAAAAATAAAACCATTCCTTTTTTTCAGGTGACATGGTTATCTATATAGACAAGCTAAAGGGATTTTATTAATTCCTGGAATAAGTGAGTTTGACAAGGTTGCAGTTTACAAGGAGAACCCAAAAAATCACTAGCATTTTTATTTACAAATAAACATATGGAAATGAAAATTTAAAACAATCCCATTTATAAGCATTCCAAAAAAAATCTAATATTTAGGTATAAATCCAACAAAAATAGGTACAGGATCAGTATGCTAAAAATTACAAAATGTTGATGACAGAAATCAAAGAAGACTTAAGAAAATGGAAAGAGTGCCCTAACCGGTTTGGCTCAGTGGATAGAGTGTCGGCCTGCGGACTGAAAGGTCCCAGGTTCAATTCCGGTCAAGGGCATGTACCTTGGTTGAGGGCACAACCCCAGTAGGAGGTGTGCAGGAGGCAGCTGATCAATGTTTCTCTCTCATTGATGTTTCTAACTCTCTATCCCTCTCCCTTCCTCTCTGTAAAAAATCAATAAAATGTATTTTAAAAAACAAGAAAATGGGGAGAGATACCATATTCGTAGATTGTAAGATTCAACATAGTAAAGATGTCAATTCTCTCCAAATTGACTTATAGGTTGAATGCAATTCCTATCAAACTCCCAGCAAGGTGTTTTGTAGACACACAAGCTTATTTGAAAATGCATTTGGAAAGGAAAGGACCTGGAATAGCTAAAACAACTTGAAAAAGCAAAATAAAGCAGGAGGAATCACTCTGTGTGAGATTGAGGCTTACTATACAGCTACGGTAATCAAGAGAGTGTGGTATTAGTAGAGAGCCAGGTGCATAGACCAATGAAACAGAATGGAGAACCCAGAAAATGATCTACACAAAAAATGGCCAATTGATTTTTGACAAAGGTGCAAAAGCAATTCAATTGAGATAGCAGAGCCTTTTCAACAAATGGGGGCTAGAGAAATTGACATCCATAGGCAAAACTAAAATGAACTTCACACCTTATACAGAAGTTACTCAAAATGTATCATGACTTTAAATGTAAAACAACCATAAAATCTTAATGGGAAAAAATAAAAAAATCTTTGGGACCTAGAGGTGGACAAAGAGTTCTCAGAATTGATACCAAAAGCATGATCCATAAAAGGAAAAACTGATGAATCCGATCTACACAAAGAAATGGAAGACTTTTGCTTTGCCAAAGACCTTCTTCGGCAGATGAAAAGGTCAGCTACCGACAGGGAGGAAATATTTGCAAACCATGCATTCCACAAAGTTTTTGTATGTAGAATATAAATAACTCTCAATACTCAACAGTAGGAGGAACACATCAGTCTGATCAGAAAATGGGCAAAATACATGAACAGACATTTCACTGAGGAGGATAAATAAGCTCATGAAAAGACACCCAACATCATTAGCCATTGGATGCATGCAAATTAAGATCATGCTGCACACCTATCAGAACGATGAAAATTAAGAATAGTGACAACATCAAATGCTGGTGAGAGTGAAGAGAAACTAGATGTGCATTGCTGACGAGAATGTGAAATGGGATAGCCACTCTGGAAGTTAGTTTGACAATTTTTTTTAAAAAACTAAACATGTAGTTACCATATGACTCAGATGTACTCCTGGGAAAGTAACTCAAAGAAATGAAAATCATGTTCACACAAAAGCTGTCCACAAATGTTCACAGCAGTTTTATTCAAATTCGCCCAAACACTGAAAACAACCCAGATGTCCTTTGATGGGTAACAGTCTAAACAACCCGGTGCATTCAGTACTACTGCTTAGGAGTAAAAGGAGAGAACTATTAATACACCTGAGAACTTGAATATAACTCAAGGGCATTATATTGAATGGGGAACAAAGCCCATTTCAAAAGATTACACCCTATACAATGGTTGCATAACATTCTAGAATATTCTTGAAATAACAAAGTTGTAAGAAACTGGGGTGAAAGAGCAGGTGTGGCCATAAAGAAGTGGCACAGAGAGACTAGTCTCTATGTTGACTATGGTGGTGGTTCCAGGAAGCTACACATGTAACAAGGTTGCATGAAAGTATATTCGCACGCATACAAGCACATGCAAAACATGAGTGATCCGAATAAGCTCTATGGGTTGCACCAATGGCCACTTCTTGGCTTTGGGATGGTGCTAGAGGTCTGTAAGATGTTACCATTGAGAGAAGATGGGTGAAGGCTGCATGGGACATCTCTGCACATGTTTGCTGCAAATTCCTATGAATCTGTAATTATTTCAAAATAAAAAGGTTAAAGTATGGGGTGCGGCTGCAGTGTTTTGGACAGGTTCAAGCCTTGGACTGAGGAGAGGGCACAGTCCTCTCATTGCCACGTGCAAGTCCCAGCTTGGAGGGCAGAGCCTTCCCAGCACAATTATAGCCAACAGCTATAGTGTAAGCTTGAACCTATGGTCCGAACACGTGGCCTCACATGCCTAAGTGATAAGAGTTCAGGTGCATGTAGTTGAGTAGGGATTGAAACCCACAAGAATGTTGTAAACATCTTGATCATGCCCTTATTTTGCCTCGTGGCATCTGCTGTAAAATAAAGACACGGCTTGTGGGCGCTGGCGCTGTCCATCAGAGGGGCAGCGTCCCACCGAGACCCAGCTTTCATTCTCTTGTCTGTCTTTTCTAAGCCTTTCATTGCCCCCACTCAGGGTCACTGAACCAGGCTGAGCTGGCATGAGTATGCCATGGCCGTTCCAGCTCCCCACATTAAAGAAATTCAATCTTATGCACTGAGTTGTTCCCATTCCCACCAGGATGTAGGAGAGATTCAGTTTCTCCAATGCTCCCCAGCATTTGATGTTGGCACTAGATTTTACTATGGCCCTTCTAATAGGTTCAGTTCTTTTCCTGCTTTTGTAGGGATAAATTTCAGTCTTCCTGTTTATATTGCCTTTTTTTTTTTGCTAAAAGCTGAGGTATTTTGGCCTTCTATTAAATGCTTTGATTAAATTTTTCCAAATGCTTTTTTAAATAACCACGATCTAGAAAGCCTGATTACAAAAATGCAATCAACCACCATAGGACACTGAGGTTGTTCTACAGAATATTCTTCAAAGGCTCGAACATTGGAAAAGACAATTAACAGGGCAGTGAAGAGAACAGAATGGTGCCATGCCATGCTGAAATATTTTGTTGTATGTATGCAACCAAAGCTGCATAACAGATTTTAACTCAGTTAACTCTGGCTGAGTGACTATGAACTGAACATTCTGAGAATCACAATGTCTGGGTCAATTGGTAGCATGTCCCGTCTTGTTTGGACCCCTGGTGGACCCAAATGAGGCCTCATGCAGGAAGATCAAGGTTTACTTCTGGGTCCCCCAAATCAGGGGTTCTTTGTTTTGTTTTGTTTTTAAAAATTTTTTATTGATTTAGAGAGAGAGAGAGAGAAATGAGAGAGAGAGAGAGAGAGAGAAACATCAATGCAAGAGTGAAACGTTGATCAGCTGCCTCCTGCACACCCCAGACTGGGATTGAGCCTGCATCCCAGGGATGTGCTCTGACTGAGAATCAACTGGCAACCTTTCAGTGCATGGATGACGCCCCACCCACTGAACCACACAGGCCAGGGCCAGTGGTTACTTCTGAATTCACATCAGATACTGGGGTGACCAAAGGTCACTGGGATGACCTCAGAACTTGTCATTGAAGAGACAGATTAGCATGATCAGACACAACTTTCCTAGGAGGCCGGCCTCCAGTCAATGTCAGTGCACTCAGCTGAAGGGCCAGGCTGGCTTGGTGAAAGAGCTGGCTTTTGTGTGTATTTATGATGTAAATGGGTTCTGCCCACAGTGATTAAAGAGAAGGTAAATGACCAATGTCTGTCATCACCTCTGTATTGTTGATAAAATTGGAATATTTGAAAATGTCGGACACTGGCTGCCTGGCTAACGGAATACGGCAGCTGTGGCCACTTCCCCCCAATCTTATTAGGGAGGTTGATGAGGGAACATGAGGATCTCAGGAGGCTGACACCAAGTCCATCTTTTCAGCTGAGAAGGTTAAATTTGTCACAGAAACTGCACCGGCTCAGGGAGCAAAACGGATGTAAACATTCTTATCTCCTCCCGGGGCCCGGACAGGTCCAGTGTTCAGCACTTTAAATGCTGAACTGGTCAGCAGCCTCCACAGCGAGCACTGTGAAGCAGTTAGGATGTTCTTGGGAAATGATGAGAGGAAGTGTAAGGTGTCTATCAACAGAGAAACAACTCGATGAAAAGTTGGCCTCTCATAGCTGGAGATGTCATACACCTTGGCCCTGGGAAGACAGAGGTGGAAGGACTATGCCCATGACTGTGAACAGGATGGGCATCCTGGAACCTCACACGCAACCGCTCTCTCCAAACATCACACCACCTGCGATGGAACAGCGTGTGAGACTGGAGGATGGTGTCCTTACAGAAAAAGGCAGGTAAAAAACTCCAAGTGGATTCAGCTGTGATGCTGGGGCAGGCCCTTTGTCAAAGCTCAAAACTGAAGACAGCAAGACATGTAAGGGAATGCGATGAAGAATGGGTAAGTTGCACAAAAAGCAAACTCCTCAAGGATGGAGAAGGAGCTCACGGAATACTGTGGCCAAGGTCATGGACCATCTTCGGCCAGAATAGTTTGTGCTGTGCAAACAAGATCATAATCCTGTCGTATAATTAGCATCTCTTCCCTGAATAAATATGTGTCCGGCCTTCTCACTTCACTTGGTCCAGAGTGAGGCAGTGCTGGGCACCACCAGTAAATAGTCCTGTTGGAGACCCGTCATTGCTCTCAGAGTCGGCGGCTACCTCTAATTTCTGTTGTAAACCCACCCCTGAGCCACCCACCCCCAAGTAATAAGGCCCCGATGGTCACTAAGGAAGAATCTGACATTTTCCCCAAAGTGGCAGATGAATGAAGGTTTAACTCTACTGTCCCTCTTCCACACCTTACAGCAGTGGTTCTCAACCTTGGCTGCACATTAGAATCACCTGGGAATCTTTTAAAAATCCTGATTTCTGGGCCTCATCCTCCGGAAATTCTGTTTCTTTGTTATGAATGTTGTGCCCCCACTCCATTACAAAGAAACAGAATTTCTGGAGGATGAGGCCCAGAAATCAGGATTTTAAAAAGATTCCAAGGTGATTCTAATGTGCAGCCAAGGTTGAGAACCACTGCCTTATAGGAACTTCCTTTGGTTTAATATCTGCGAAGTTACAGTGATTCTCACAGTCAGCCTATTCGTGAATGTGCTATTTGCAAGGAAAGGAGAGCATGTTTTTCTAGACCACCTGTCTCTGACCCTCCGTGACCCAGCTGTTCCCACTTCCTGGCACCTGCACATCTGCCCTCCTGGGCCCAGACTCCTGGCCGGGTTCCTGATCCTAGTCCCAGCTCATTTGGCTTCCAGATTCCCTGTGGGAAATGCCAGTGTCTTCATGGCTTCTTCTTTCTGGTAAGTAGCCCTTTATTTCCTCATCTGAGATACACCCTAGAGTCTAGGGTACTCTCACCTTTTCCCCACAGTGACTTCCTGTGCTTCAGGTGGATCTCTAAGAGTTACCTTATCCTAGGACATTTCTTAAAATTGTTGGGCCCCAAGATAAAACAAATTTCCATCTGGTGTACACCTTCCCAGGAGTAATAAAAAGAAGTAACTCAACTGCAGAAGTGACTTATTTGTCATGTCTGACTAAGCCAGCACAGACCACTTCCATTAAAATATCCATGTGGGTGCCTGAGCCTTGCATGAGTGCTATGGTTACAGCATCCTACTTCAGGCCAGATGCCCCTGACCCATTTTGCTCATGGTGACATTTAGCCAAACACCTACTTCTATATTCCAGCCATAGATTTAAGCATCACCTGTTCCTAACCGGACTCTAGTCTGCCTATAAATATCTAGGTAGCTCAAGCCTCTGTGTGTATGTGTTTAAATCTCTAATCTCTGTCCTGCCTCAATTCACTATCCCCACCTTTCCTACTCCTACTATCCTCCGCGGTCAGATTTAAAAAAAAAATCTGAAATGCCAAAGATAGCCTATGTTACTTGGAAACAGGCAGAAGCATGATTAGTTCGAAGGTCTGATATAGCCAGCCTGCGTAGGTTGGGCACTTCTAACCCTTTTGCTGGTTCATTTCAGGTTATATATCTCTTTATGAAAAAAAAACAAAAAAACTTCTCAATTCTGAGAGCTGCTGAACAGCACAGGGTTACGATAATGACCACGCTGAGAAGGGAAGGTAGTATGTGGACCTGGCCAGGAGCAAGGTGCGAGCTTTGGAGAAGACATGAGATAATTGTACCCTGGGTGTTCTTACACATTTGGAAAAAGTCTCCCCTGTATGAATTATGAGCTGGGATTTGCTTTAAAATAATCCAGTAAAGGATAGCAGGAACAAGACTGGAAGCAGGTTAATAAAGGTTGGCACTTTCTACTTTTGTGTATGATTAAGAGTTTTCATAAAATAATGTTTTAAGTCTCCCCAAGAGACATCCACCTAAGAGATGTTTTGTAAGTGGGTTCCTGATAATCTAGGGACTTCCAGGTCCCAGGAAGGGGCCTAGGACTCCTTCTCTGAGGAAAGTTATTGATTTCACAGGTAGCTTTTAAGAGAAGTTATAATCTCATTGGCTATTGCCTGTCTGCTCCAAAGGAGTGTACTAATAACAGACATTTGGGGAAACTGATTAAAAAATACAAAAGTACTGTTGCATATGCTTTGGGTTAGGGGTGTACTTGCTTACATAGGCATACAATTTTTCTGGAAGGATTCACTTAAAACTGGTGAAATTTGCCTCCAGGCAGGGGAAGCCAGGTGTTTTTGATGAAAGTGATGGATAGGCTACATTAAAAGAAGTAAAACTTAAGTGACTAAGCAAACCAACAAAACTATATCGTCACTGGAGGATTTGATTTGTTACTATCTCTGCTACTGCCCCAGATGAAAGTGGCCTGGCCAATCCAGCTAAACCACACTAACTCAAGATTGTGGGCTGTAACTCTCATTGTTAGCAGTTGAGTGACAGACTCAATGGATGAATCAGCACATGAGGGCAGAGCTAAGGCAGCACCATCTACACTGTTTATCCCCAGCCCTGGGAGCTCCGTGGGGACAGTAGTTTCACGCACATCCTAAAATGCTGCAGGAGTATGTCCGTAGCACATGAGAAAGTGCAAGCTTCTCAAAGCTCACACACACCCCACGATCAGGCTCCTTCGGAAAATGACTTCTGAGTGATGTCGAAGATATACTATCAATTGAGTCTGAAACAGGTGTCCCTGCAGTGAAGGCAAGCACGCACTACAACTCAGATAATGTCACTCCTGAAATGAAAATGCCATTGCCTTTGTGTGCAGATTCGCTCTTACGCGATTCTTACACCTGAAAAGACGGCTTCCTCACAGGAGGTGGACGTGGTCTGGAATCTATTACAGAGCTCCTGCTCTTTTCAATAGCAAACGAGCCACATTCCTCTGAAAGAACAAGCAGGAATAGTGTTGCTAATTGTTGCCAACACACCCGCATTTCAGAAGAAAACAGATGAACTGAGAGGCAGGAAACCTGCGTAATGTTTTTGGCCTTAAGACACCGTTGAAGTTCATCATCCCAAATTTGGGAGCATTTTAAATACTGAGATGTGGATGGAACCTTAGAACCGCTCCTGATGTTGGAGCAACTGGATCCTGATTATTTGGGCTAAACAGGTTCACTATCTTCTGCAAACGAAATAACAGAGGCATATCTCCCTGTTGGGATGAGGGAGCTGGAATTCAGTGCCACTTGTGAATGGGCTTTGAAAGCAGCCAGAAGGGAAGCAAATGTAGTATCAGCTTCCAGACACTGTTTAAGACCTATCGCTGCTGAAGCATTACTAGAAGTGGTGAGGCTGTCGGATTGAATCAGAAAAGTGTAGATCATTTCTAGCTGGAATATCACCCTCAGCCCTCCCAGGTCTCTGTTCCAAAGACTGAATCTGTACCCTATGTTCATTCTGTTTGGTTATTCTGTTCAGTTTGCTGAGGCCTTTTCTTGAAGGCGTGAGGATTCTTAGGTGTGTGATGAAATGTGCCACCAAGTGTGATAAAGTTTGTCATGAATGATTATCCAACCAAACCATTCTGGGATGCTGTGAATCAGCTGAGATTGACAGCTTGATACCAACACGCCCGGTGAGGAAGGCGACCTGGCTGTGTCTTATCACAGCTTCAAACACACAAAGCAATTCCACTTCTGAGAATTTACCTTAAAGATATAGATGCTGCAAAATGATGACCGTAAGAGGTAATTTATCACAATATTGTTTACAATAGCAAAAAAAAGTAAAACAATGCCATGTGTAGGGCTCTAATTAAATTATGGGACATCCATACAATGAAATACTCTGTAGTTGTGAGAGGAGAAATTCCTTTTGGTACTTTGAAATCTTGAAGATACATTAAACAGAGGGTAAAATTAGAGCAGTAGTTAATCTTTTATTCTCTAAAAAAAAGGTGGTGGGTGTATAAGAATGTTTTTATGTACTTCTACCCTTTCACATGATACAACAAAATATTGTGAATACAAGTGTCCTCTGGGGTAAGAAACCAAACGGCTGGAAGGTTTTACCTTGTACACTTTCAATTTCTCAATCATGAATTATCCACTCAAAATTTTGAATGTTTAATCATGAACTATCCATTCCAAAGGAAACTTTTTAAGCAAGGCTTTGAAATGGCTGTAGAATGGTCCCTAATACATAGTTGCCACACTTCTTATTGATAACTTGTGCAACTGGGCAGAATCTTGGAATTTCTGCTTATGACATTATGGCCATTAGATATTTTTTCCTACTCAAAAGTTAACAAAGAAATTGTAGAACCTTGGTTTTTCTTAAAATTAAAATCATATATAATAAAGAGCTGATATGCAAATGGTCATCACGCCCTCACACCATAACGCCATAAATGCTCAGACACTCAACACTGGGGAGAGAGGAGTGGGGACCAGCCAGGCTGCGGCCAAGGAGAGGGACAAGCCGCCCACCCCGTGGTCCCAGGTGTCAGCGGCTGTGCCTGTTCCTGCACCCCAGGAGAGGGACAAGTCTCATGCCCTGCAGTCCTGGGCGCCAGCAGCTAGGGCTGTGGCCTGGGAGAGAGACAAGCCACCTGCCCCGTGGTCCCAGGCGCCAGCAGCTGGGACTGCAGCTCAGGAGAGGGACAAGCTTCCCACCCCGCAGTCCTGGGCGCCTGTGGCTGCAGCCCAGGAAAACCTGGCTGCCCATGGTCCCCTGTGGCTGCAGCTGGCCCAGGTGAAGCCAGCCAAGGTCCTGGATGCCTGTGGCCAGCCAGAGGGAGGGAAGCCTGGGTTCCAAGTGCCTGCACTGGCCGGAGGAGAGAATCCTCGGTCCTGGGTCCAGGGCCAGGCAGAGGCAGTTATGGGCGATCAGGCCAGCAGGGGAGCAGATAGGGATGATCAGGCAGGCAGGCAGAGGTGGTTAGGGGCGATCAGGCAGGCAAGCAGAGAGGTTAGGGGTGATCAGGCAGGCAGGCAGGTGAGCAGTTAGGAGCCAGCGGTCCCGGATTGTCAGAGGCAGTAGGACATCCCCTGAAGGATCCCAGATTGGAGAGGGTGCAGGCCGGGCTGAGGGCCCCCCGCCCCAACAATGCATGAATTTCATGCACCGGGCCTCTAGTAATTTTAATAAAATCCACAAGTTTACATTTGTATATCTTGTGTGTTTGGGACCCAACAGGGGCAAAGGATAGAGCTGCAAGTATAATGGTTTCCATAGGAGAGCAAGCAAAAGCAAGGTCTGCCCTCCCTTGGTGACAGGCAGTTCGATGGTGTGACCCCGGGAGCACTTGCTGTGACCTGGAAGTGAGCACACTGACTCCTCAGTGTGGCTTCCCAGCACTGAACTCAGGCTCCACAGCCAACACAGCATCCCCATGTTAATATTCTATAGGCAACAGTGGATAAGCAGTTCATAAAATGAAATCATTTTGCCCATAGAATATTGATGTCAATGGAGTTCAGCTCATGCTGTTTTAATGAGAATGATTACTGTTCAACTTTAATTCCCCTTATTCTAAAGGATAAACAAACATTTCAAAATATTGATCGATGCTGGAAGAAAAAAGAGACTAGTGCCCCAAGTTAGGAATGAGCAATCACAAGACTTTTTCAAGATTTTACCCATTTTGAGGACAGAGATACAGTGTTTTTAAAAGTGCGATACTGGGTGTACTAGTCACTTGTTCTCTGAGGAGGAAAGCCAAGCTCACAGATTGTGATGATAATGTGCCCACCTCCCCTGCTCTGCCCCTGACTTTCAGGACTATTCTGAAGACCACTGAGAAGTAAATGTTGGGTGGGGAGAAGCCGCTTGTCCTTGTACATTCTGGGATTAAACAGAAGTACCAGGAGTGCTGAGCAGCCACCTGAGCTATTCTGCTCATTTCTGCCCACCCAACTCCACGTCCCTGGTTTCTATGGGTCCTACCACACACTATGAAAGAAACTAGGTATTTCTGAGGCACAAATTCCTGGGCATGATGTGATTAGTTAGAAAGTCTGACTGATGAATTAAGTGATTTGGTGATATTTATTGACAAGAAATAATAGGCAGTACATCTATTTATAAGTGATGTTCATGATTCTCTCATCAAACGAGAAATATATATATATATATATAAACAAAACTCCCGTGGGATCAAAATAAATGGATTTTGGTTTAGCATTGTAGCATGTCTCCTTAGGAAATAAATACAGAGCTTTGTAGTCTTAGAGACGAGGAGGGGTTGACAAGGGCTGTACTTGCTCTGAGACGATGAAGCCTGCATTCTGCAAATGGACAGTGTTCTTATTCTTATGGTCCTGTCCCACATGTCTCACAAGATCGGCTGAGGATCCCATGAATGTGGTGGGTGAGCCGCTTCCTAAACTCCGAAGTGTCTTTATGCACAAGCACTGGCCCTTATGCTGACCTTGCCCAGCCTCACAGGATCCTGAGATCCAGAAAGAGTAGATATGCTGAAAGTGCTGTGCAAGAGTTGATGCTTCATGGAGGTGATACTTGCAAGTAATATACTGGGTGTTTCTCTGGGAGCTCCTACGATGCTGGTCTTTTAACCCCATTCTAGGCACATAGTGCTTTGTTATTGAGCCTTGACTACCCCTTGCAGCAGGCTGGCTTAGGCTGCTCTGTGGTTTCCATACCCTGGTGCTCTACTGGCCTGAATCTAAGATCAGTCTCCCAGGCTCGGTGCAAGCTCATGGTCGATGCTTAGAGAGGAAGCACCCGGCACCACAAGCTGACCCCACCCTTTACTGAGGTGAGAAGATGAAGAACCTGAACACTGGTTAGTGAGCTGAGTCTAATTGTAATGAGATTGCTGACCGAAGTCACCCTGCTGGTCAAGGAGGACCAGCCATCAGGAGTACTCAGGCACGGACGGGTTGCTCCATCACCCAGGTTAGCAATTGGTCAAGGTGACCACACGTGTGCCCCTCCTTCCCCTGCACAGCAGGGAAGTTCCAGGCTCTGGGCGTCAGTGGCTGATTGACAGCAGGATTCTAGTGTGGAGACAAATGGTGATGTATGGCAGAAAAGAATGCCCCAGACTGCACTAGGATATCAGAGGCATAGCTTTGGCGTACGATTAGCTAAAGGCCTGAGAAGCTACTTTAGTGTAAATATACAACTTGGTTAAATGTAGCACTAGGAGTGAATCAATCTGCAGTGGAACAGAGATTTCGAAGGTCTTCCTGTGTGGGCCCACCATGCGTTCCTTCTTCTCTTCTCACTAAGAACACCCAGGCCTGGTCAGAGTGCATGCGTGGTCGAAGGGAAAGGAAACCCTTGTCTACACTGTCCCAGCCCCGCAGGAACAATTTCCTTGTGTGATCAACTCTGGTCTTGGTCCCTTACCAAAGCTACTACTCTACCCTGGCCACTCAGTGCACCTGGGTTGGAAGACTGCAGGGCACACGTGCCTGTGCAAGCACTCTGTTGCTTTGTGTAACACTGCACACTGACAATGGTTGTTCGGAATAAACGAGATGCCTTATGGGAGCCTGCCACATTCAGTGTTTCATTCTTGGAGCCGTTAGGGCCCTGATAAGATTGACTCTTGAAGCAATTGGGCTCTGATCTGCACCTGGTGCTCCTGGCTTCCTGCCTGCTGGGCCCTACAGCTTTGGCATCTTGAGCTCCCAATATTGACCCTCCAGCCTGCAGAACTGGCTTTTCTTCACCTTTCAAGGTCACAATTGAGACTCCAAACTCAACCATCTGAACTCTGGCTTGAGATGAGGAATGTTTCTGGGAGAGGGACTAATGATACCCCAGCAAACCAGGCCTGATCCTACCCAGACAACCTCCTTGTCCTTCACCTTTCTGGTTTCAACTTCCCAGATGCTGAGGGTGATATCAAAGAAAGAAAGGAAAAACACTGAATTTAGAAACTAAGGACCAAATAATGGCTTCATTGGTACTCTGGTGCAGATTTCTAATTTGTTAACTGGAAGAAGCAGCCACAAATATGCCGACCGATGAACCAGGAGGTCACAGTTCCATTCCCAGTCAGGACAAATGCCCAGATTGTGGGTTCAATCCCCAGTGCTCAGGAGGCAGCTGATCGATGATTCTTTTTCATAATTGATGTTTCTATCTCTCTCTCTCACTATCCCTTCCTCTCTGAAATCAATAAAAAACCTATATTTAAAAATAAATAAATAAAATTCATTTTGATTTATCTATAGTGTTTTTGAATGTTTCTCTTTCTGTAGATTTTTTTCCTAGTTGCTCTAGGTATTACATAATATAGCGCAATGTCACAACCTACTGGTGTTATAATTTTACCAGTTTGAGTGAAATATAGAAACTCTACTTCCCCTTATCCTTGTCTGTATGTAATATAATTGTCTGAAATATTTCTGTATCTATGTTGAGAACCACATCAAACAAGGTTATACTTTTTGCTTCAACCATCAAATATAATAGAGAAAACTCAAGAGGAGCAGAAAAGTGTATTGTGCTAACTTTATTTTCACTCTTTCTTTTATTCTTCATGATGTTCCAAAATTTTTCATTCCCTTTCTTTTTCAAGAATTTCCTTTAGCCCCGGATGGTGTGCCCTTTGGTTAGAGCCTCAGCCCTTGCACTGAAGAGGTTCAGGTTCGATTCTCAGTCAAGGGCACTACCCAGGTTGTGGGTTCAATCCTCAGGCCCTGTAGGGGCACATAGAGAGGCAACCAATTGATATGTCTCTCTTACATTGATGTTTCTCTCTCTTTCCCCCTCCCTCCCTTCACATCTCTCTAGTAATCAATGGAAATAATATCCTCTGGTGAGAATTTAAAAAAAAAGAAGAAGAACATCTTTTAACGTCTCTTTTAGGTAAGTCTGCTGACAACACATTTTTTTTAATTTTCCTCCATTTAAGAATGTATTGATTTCTTCTTCATCTCTGGGTAAGTTTACTAGATATAGACTTCTGGGTCAAGGGTTCTTTTTCATCATTTGAAAAATGTGCCACTTCCTTATGGTGAGAAAACTGTTGTCATTCAAATTGCTTTTATTCTGTAGGGAAGGTGTCATTTCATCCTCCATGTCTTCAAGGTTTCTTCTCTGTAAGTTTTCAGAAGTTTGATTATAATACATCTTGATAAGGATTTTTTAGGATTAACCTATTTGGGGCTATCAGTTTCCTGAATCTGTATGTTTTTGTCTTTAGAAAAATTTTAAAATGTTTAACTCTTATTTCTTAATACTTTCTCAGCCCCACTCTTTCATCTCTTTCTGAGACTCCATTGACACACATGTTATATATCCACAGGTCTCTGAGATCCTATTCATTTTTTTCTAATCTGTTTTCTCTGTGTTGTTTATATTGAGTAATTTCTATTTTATCTTCAAGTTTATTGATTTTTTTCCTCTGTCTCTTTTAGTCTGTTGTTGAGTCCATTCATTGAGTTTTTAGTTTCAGTTATTGTATTTTTCAGTTCTACAATTTCCACTTGGTTCTTCTTTATATCTTCTATTTCTTTGCTGAGACTTCCCCTGTATGTAATTGCTCATTGAATTACTGTTGTGATGGTTGATGAATGGCTTGTCAGATAATTTTAATATCTGTATCACCTCAATGTTGATGTCTGTTGATCTTTTTCATTCAAGTGATATTTTTCTGGTTCTTGCTATGATGAGTGATTTTTTATTAAATTTTTGAATTTGGGCTATTATGTCGTGAAACTCTGGATCTTCTATAAATCTCCTTTCTTAGCAGACATCTTTGACACCATGCTGGTGGGGAGAAGGAGGGGACACTGTCTCATTATTACCACTCAGTTTTCATTTCATTGTGGAGGGGGATGGCTTCCTTGTTACTACTGGGTGGAGGTGTAAGTTCGGGCTCCCTCTTTAGCCTCGCTATTGGTCCATCCTGGCTGGGAGGGATAGGGGTGCCTTATTACTACTCCCCATGTGGCCTGCACTGACACCATGGGTGGAGTGCTCAATGCTACCCAGGGGAGGAAACAAATCCCAGCTCCCCACTTGGCCTTCTCAGATACCACCCAGCGGGAGTGCTGAGACCCACTATTTCCGCTGGGTGAGACAGGAATCCATAGCCCCTCTCAGCCCTTGCCAAGGAGTGGGGCTGCCATTTCTCCTGTTGTGTTTGGCTGAAGTTGGGTAGTTATTTAACAGCGTTCTGCCTTGCTGGGCTGCCCCGCTTCTGGCCTGGGCTGGAGACAGCAGGCGTTCCGTGGGGCCTTTGTTCTCTGTGCCCATTGACATTTCCAGGTTGGCAGCTTGTCCAGTCTGCGTCTGGGTTCTGTGAGGCCAGAAGAAAACCCAGGGAACTCGCCCTCACATTGTTCCTCCGGGCCTGAGTCCCCCAGCTGGTCGGCCTATGTTCCCCTCCTCTCAGAAACTTCTTGTGTTTGTTTCATAAATGGTATTCAGGGTGTTTTGTTGCACTTAGTGGGAGGAGGGGAGGCAAGTGTGTCTCTTTCGTCCGAAGTGAAAGTGACTAAGTGGATTGTATTTGCTCCGTGCAATTACAGTATGTGGCTTAAGAGTTCCCCCACTTTTACATCTATTCTCTTGCTTGGAATAAAAGTTAAATTTATCCTTCATTAGTATGGACCTCTTACAATAGGTTTAACAATTGAGCGGGGGAGGAAACGGAGATGGAGCCACCAGAAAGCTAGCAGATAAAACAGGAAAAAAGCAGCAAGTCGACCAAATAAATAGCTGTGCTAAGTAGGTAGACTTGTGCTGACACCTGACAGTTCTCTCCACGGTGAGCTAAACTAGTCTTTCTCATCAGCGCCTCGTCATTTCTGCATACCCTTACCCCACTGCCTTGTGCAATAGAAAGAGTTGATTGGCAGTCAGGAGACCCAGGTTACAGTTGACCCTGTGATCTTGAGTCCTGTTTTATTCACCTCTAAAATGTGCTTGTTGGTGGATTCACTCCTAAGGTTTCTTCCAGCTCTTTTGGTTTATAATTACCCTCCAGAGATAGCGTCCCCGCCACCACTGCACCGCACACACACGCTTCCACGGGCAGCCACTCCCCAGTCCCTTTGTCCTCCACAGTCTTTAAGGAGGATTTGGCAACTTGCTTCTATGAGACATTTAAAGCATCACTCATCAGTTTTTGGAGATCTTGCTCATTTAAATTGTCACAGCTCAAGAGCCCTGGATTTAAACCTTGAAAGGAGTAAGGCTTGTCAGCAGAATTTCCGTGTTAACGTGTAAAGAGAGGAAGGATGTTATAACTCCCCACTCTGCAGAAGGCAGTGCAGGGACCACAGACAAGAGAGCCCAGAGGGAAAGCCCCAGACAAAAGCTCTGGAGGCCCCTGGTCCCCCTGACCGGCCAGGGTCTCTGGCCCTTCCAGAATAAGAGGGGCACAAATTTGAGGGAGAGTTAAAATCATCGCTGGTAGAGGCAAGCACGGAAGGCCCATACTATGAATAGGATCTGAATGTAAACACGCTGGAGACAGCCACGATTAATGAAATACCAAAGAGATAGCTCCCCTCAAGGTACAAATGCATTCCCAGAAAGCTCTTCCCATATTTTTCATCTTTGTCCTTTATCACTTAAGCTACTAGACATGATACCATTGGTTAAAGCACTTCCAGGAATTGCTTGTTCAAACATAAATTCCTCTGTACAGTGACTGGACAAATTGCTCAAATCTGTTAGAAGGAGGCAGCTTTTTAAAATGATTTATGCTTCCCACCCAACAATTTCTAAAAAAATAATAGCCCGGGGAGGGTTTCTTCTCCCCGAGGCAGCCATGGAGAGTCCCTGCCTGTGCTGAGAGTTATTTCTGATGTGCTTGTTGCCTATACAAGCTGGGCGAAGGCAGAAGACACAGTCATTATGAAACATAAGATCCATGAGAGGTGGCCAGGGGACTGAGATCATGCAACCTTGACCCTGGGGAGCAGTTCGGCTGGAGAAGAAGAACTAAAAGGGGCTGATGGAGAGGGCATGGGGCAGGCCTGGCTAGTTCCAGGCCTTTTGTTTCTACTACTGCCCCTCACAATTCTGCTCAGGGAAAACGTCGATGCTGTCCTGGTGTTAGCCAGGAGGCTCTGTGACTCAGAGTTGTAGTCTCTGTAGAACAGACAGTACTGAGAGATTTCAGCAGCGCTTTTGCAAGTGCAAACGGACGTGTTCTCTTCTCCTGGAGCATCTTGACAGAAATTGAAGTCTGACCAAGAGGGTCATTTACACGGAACCTTCTCTTCTTGTTCCTTCTCATGGCCCCTTCAGCTTTTCTTCATTTCACACCACCAGGCCTGGTGAGGACCCAGGAGTAGAATACGCCAGCAGCCTCCTGGGGACCGGCGAACAGCAGGAGGAGAGAGCACCAGCACCACTTAGAGCCGCGCCATGCACGGATGGAACAGGTGCTTAAAATCCCTGAGTCCCTAAGGCCTGCGATCATGAAAGAATGAAGTGCATGACAAGATTGATGTGATGATGCCAAAGTTTGCAGAAGAGTGACCAACAGATGGAATAAAACAGTGGATATTGGGGTAGGAGGAAAACTAATGTGTTTTAGCATTAGGAGATTATGGGTAAACCCCAGCAAGAACAGTTTCAGTAAAGTTATGGAGAACCGAGAGCTTGATTATACTGAGCTACAATGAAATTAAGACTTGAGTGGGAGCTAAGAAG